>NW_026526765.1:49171012-49771012 GCF_024362965.1 Panthera pardus | reverse complement strand
AGGGTCATTTACCTTGGTAGTTAATGTCCTATATGGATTCTGTTTATATAGGACTGTCTACAATTTTTCAGTCTAAAAATTACTCTGCACAGTTGCTTAATGGCCCTTTTATCTTCTCTTTAATCACATCTAGGACTTCTCACCATTCCCCCATTAAAGTTCCCATTTGTCTCTTTGATCATCCTCCTGAACCTTATTTGTATGCAGAACTCTACATGACACATACTATGTTTCTGGGCTAGCTGGTAGAACTTGAGGCCAGATATACCAAAGAGCTAAGCAAAAGGTAGAAAAGTCTTATTATTCCAACTACATAAAACATACATGGTGTGCATGTACATCCTTACATGTATGTGCTTGAATACTGAATACATATATTTAGGTAGATGTGTTTAGATGCTCACGGATAGAACAACAGCAAACGTGGCACATTCATAGTTACGTTGAAAGCACTATCACTGGAGCCATGGCTCCTAGTCTGGCTTAAGGAGCTTCAAAAATATGTATAGATACCTGGACTCGAACATCAGAGATTCTGATGTAATTTTTTAGGGTGGCATCTAAAGACTGGTTCGTTTCAGAAAGCTCCTCTCCCCCAGGTGAATCTAGTGAGTAGCCGGTACTGAGAACAGTACAATAGGAACACATCTTGGAGGTGGTCTTGTTTTATATGCAGCTGAATCTTGCCACATGTTGCTCAATGAAAATTCTCTCTTTTTTAAAATAGACATTTTCCCCTGGCATTATAGGTATTAATAGTCTGCTCCATCTAAAAATTCTGCTCCCAGAAATCAGTCTTAAAGAAATACAACCAGAATGTGTAAAGACAAAGATCCAAGGAGACACTGTGAGTAATAATGAGCGACTGGAACCAATCCAAATGCTCAACAATATAGGATCAGTTAAACACTGATAATAATAATAATAATAATAATAATAATGTAATGTACAGTCAATATGATGAAACTTTATATGGGACATAAAAAGAATGGCCAAAGTTTAAAAGTCTACTCACAGAAAAAATACCCAGAATACATTTTTTAAATGAAAAAAAAAAGCAAGTTGTAGGATAATATGGATATAAGATACATTTTTGTACCAAACTCTCACCCTTAAATGAGAGGGCTAACACAAATTATAGAATCTCAACATGTGGTTCTTGAATTCATAGAGAAAATCCTACTCAGACAAACATCAAACTATTAATGGCTGCATGTAGGAGTGAGATGAGATGGGTAGGGGGAAGAAGGAGATTTCTACTTTTCACTTTATATTCCCCCTTTATTATTTCAATGCTTATAAACAGACTATATTGTGTTTATAATTTTTAAAAGAGAGGAAAATTATTTGCTAGTGACACCCACTCCCTCACACACATTGCCTTCCAAATGTTAATCTGGCTGTTTAACAAAGAAAAAAAAAAAAGAAAGAAAGAAAAGAAAGAAAGAAAATGATGGACACTATACTGGCTGCATTTCCCCACAGATCAAAAACACCCTGCATCTTTTCCATTCAGCATTCCATTAAAGTGTAACAGAGCCAAGTCTTATGTGTGGGAAAGTGTGTCTTTGTGTGTGTGGATCCCGTTGTAGTTACAAGGGCCCCTCCCTTTGGTAACAATTTAACACCCACATGCATCCTCAGGAAGGTCAAAAGGGAAAGGCAAGAATAAAAAAACATGTTTTAGAAATGTTAACTAGCTCCCACTTCCAAAATTCTTTCCCCCACATTAAAAAACGACATCATGCATGTTTCCATGAGTGTCTGGTGGCTTTAATAAAATGAGTGGTGATATCGTCCATAGAAAAAATGGGAAGCTGGCAGCATGCTTTTCATCGGAAATGAGGCACTGTGCTGGGAATAACATTGGATTTTACAACATAAATTTAAAAGTCATCATGCTTAATTCTGTATCCTTTTTATAATTCATACAGGAGTCTTGTGGCCATTTTGAAATGTTAGAGTCCTAGGGAAAGAAAAATCATGGAATTTCCATATTCATGGAAAAACAGGACCTTCTCAGATGACTAGAAGAAATCAAAATTCCATTCACAAAAGAAAAAGTGGGTAATTTCCTGTAATTTTATATTTGAAACTTCAATTTGAATCTTCAGCAGACTTAAGTGGCAAAGCACAGATTCTAGTCATCGGCATGTTTTAAGGTGTTTGAAGCAAGAGACACAAACTTGGGGGATTCACTGACGATATTTCAGCGGTATTTCTGAATGTGCTATGGTACCATGCTTTTTGTTAGCCTGTTTTGATCAATCTCTCTCCCTCTGAAGGAATGAATAAGGAAGTAAAATACAAGACAATTGTTTACAATACACAGCCTAGCTTCAGAATCCTTAGACAAGGTAGATTTTAAGACTAGCTTTACCCTCAAATCCTTCTGTGACATCAAGCATGTTACTAAAACTTTCTATGCCACAGTACTATCCTCCCCTAAAACATAAATGAAAATACCTGCTTATCTGATAGGGTTGATAAATGAGAGAGTCCACAATAAAGTATGTTTAAAAGTTAAGGGACTATTAATACAGGCAACATAGTGCAAAAGGAAATGATATAAACTAAAGCTGAACTGTGTGAGATAGCTTCCACAAGCTTGTTTTATCATCTGTAAAATGGGATGATTAATTCATAACTAATTCAACAAATATTCAGTGTCCTCACATGCCAGGCACTGTTTTACCTGTTAGGAAGGACAACTGTTCCTTTCTACCTACTCACAGGGATATCAATAAAGCAATGTCCACCCAATACCATGAATATACGAGATTATTCACAGATTTTTCTTTTGTTGGAAAAGAAATTTATTGAGCACCTGCGATGTTAAAAGTAATGAATCAGACAAATCCTGTCTCTGAGAGCTTAAAGTCTACTGTGGTTGCTGAATATACTGAGAGAGTCAGAATTGCCTTTAAAAGATAAAATGACATAAGCGATATGAGTGACAACCCAGTGTCCTGAGTGACTCTAGAGAATGTATGGCTTGGGGAGGATTCCCATGGGAGACTGGCTTGGGCTGATTTGATGCTGCTGTACAGGTGCTTCTCAGCCCACTAGTCCTATATCCTTTCAAGGAGTGTTTACTGAGCCCTTTCTATGTGCCAGACCCTACACCAGACCTACATCGTCATGGTATATATTCTCCAAGAAAACACGCATGGTTCTTGCTCACGTGGAATTGAGACTTCAAACAGTTTTTCCCAGTGCTTCCAAGCACAGAATTTTTACCAGGATATCCAAAGTATTACTCCTCAAGATAGGCTAGACACAATACTGTGCTGATAAACCAGCTTTGAGAGGGAAAAGAGGGAAGAGTTCCTGATTTGTAACATTTGCCAATTCCTATAGTGTAAATACTCCCACTGTGGATGATTTTAAGCTACTAATGGTTTGACAAAAGGCTTGAAAAATTCCTGAATACCTAATCATTGGTTTTCATAGGCTGCTATGAGCCTGTTCTAGCATACTTTTGGAGATCAGAGGGATTTTGTTTCCTCTTTAGCCTAAGAAATGGCAGCATTTGTTAGATTCCTGATGAGCATCCACCAAATGGCTCTTAATTCCAGTCTAAATTCTTCCTCAGGAATTTACAAAGTCCTTCCAGGATGTCTTCCAAAACCCACAGGGCAATTGCCAGGGTGATTGCAGACTGGCTCCTCACCTTGGAATCAGAAATGCCCAACTAGGCTAAAGAGTGTTCATTGGAATGCTGAAATAGCATCTTATGAAACAAAATCTTCAGATTCAAACACAAAACAAAAGTAAACAAACAAACAAAAAAACAAATTTAGGGGTACCTGGATGGTCCAATCAGTAGAGCATAGGACTCTTGATCTCAGGGTTGTGAGTTCAAGCCCCACATTGGGTGTAGAGCTTACTTAAAAGACAAACAAATTTGTACTTGACCCTTTCAACCTTATGGCATGATTTCTAAGCTAAACAACAACAACAACAAACCTCAATTGGCTGGAAAATAATTGATGTCATAGTAGGAAAGAAAAAACAAACAAGGTCAAAAAAGAGAGAGACCCTGTCCACAAAGCCCTTCAGTTTGTAAGTTTGTAAACAGCTCTCACCACACAGAACACATGCTAGTTGAAGGGAACAAACTTTCCATATAAGTGTTGGGTGGGGCCCAGAGGTCCTCACCTACATAGAAAGCTATTTACTATTTTATAAAATACTCCATGCAAAAGTATATGCTCTGTTAAACTTGCCTTAACAGCAAGTACACTGGACAAGTATTGGTGGAGAAGGCAAGACAGTGCCCCTTGAGAAGTAAAAAACACAGTGTCCACCCTCCAGGAGCTTGCAGTCTGGTTGGATCAAGGCTATGCATCTTTACCAAAGGGTGACTTGAGGGAGTAAAACCAGGCATGCCACAGACTAACGGTCTTCAAGTGACATGTTGTGGAAGGCCAATGACTTCCAAACACCTCTGTTTTCCAGGCTGTTCACTATCTGGTCCACCTACACTATCTCCAAGTTCCTTCCTCACACTCTCCATGGCAGTCATGGTAAACTTCTCTCACTTGCTCAGCAAGGTGTGTTCTCTCCTCTCTGCAAGACTTCGCATGTTCTGTGTCTTCTTATTAGGAGAGGCCCAGCTGCACACCATTGCTCTCTTCCCAGACCGTCTGCATGTGGCTATCTTGGAATCATACTTTTGTTTGTTTGTTTGTTTGTTTGTTTGTTTGTTTATAGCACCTTTATTCCTAATTGGCCCAAATAGAAACAACCCAAATGTCATTAACTGGTGAATGAATTCAGAAATTATGGTATATCTATTCAATGGAATTCCATACAGCAATAAAAAGGGAGGAACACACAATATGGATGTAACTCAGAAAAATGATTCTAAGTGAAAAAAATCCAGAAGACACAGAAAACTGTACATACTGTATGGGAATCATACTTCTGATCTCAACTTAAGCACTGCTTTTGTTTGTTTGTTTGTTTCATGTCTTCTACAAAGCCTTTTTTGACCAAGCTGTGTTTGCTGTTCCTCCTTTGGGCTTCAAAGTTCTGGGTGCATTCTACCACCCCTGGCTATATATCGTACCTAATTCTAACTTCCTATTTACTTGCTCACCCTCTGTGAGAGCTCATTTAGACTATATACTGTGATAAATATTTTGCACACATTATTTCATTTGAGGCAATCCATTTATTTATCTATTTATTTATTAAATTTTAGAGCTTTAGAGTGCAATTGGGGTAGGGGCAGAGGGAGGGAGGGAGAGAGAAAGAGAGAGAGAGAGAAAGAGAGAGAGAGAGAGAGAGGGAGAGAGACAATCTTAAGTAGGTTCCACACTCAGTGCAGAGCCCGACGCAAGGCTTGATCCCACAACCCTGGGATCATGACCTGAGCTGAAATCAAGAGTCAGACACTTAGCCAACTAAGCCACCGAGGCGCCATGAGGCAATCCTTTTAATATTACTATTTTGCAGAGGAGGAAATTGAGGCTCCAGAAAGTTAAGTAATTAACTGTAATAACACTTCTAGTGTATCAGTCAAGATTCTTGGGTTGCAGAACACAGAAGCGAGTATAGCTGTTTCAAGCAGGAAAATTTGTAAAAAGATACTATGTAGCTTATAGAAACTCCTAGAGGACCAGGGATATGGGTACAGAAGGTACAGAGAATTTGCAACCTACTAACTGTATATAGACACACCCAGGAGAAAGGCCCACTTACACCCTTGCCTGCATTACCCATCAATCAATACATCTGACCCTAGAGATGGGATACTGGAAATGGTACCATTACAGAAGCTTCTTTCACTATGAAGATCTGCTCTCTCTGAACATAATCACCACCTCCCACTGCTCAGGGCCGCCTCCGAGTCTTGTGTGGATGCCATAACTGCAGTGGAGTTTACGCAATGCCATTTCTAGCTTCTCAGCCTCTATAATAAGAATGTCAAACCAGCAGGGCATTCACATGGGCACTGAGTGTTCCATCTTATAGTAACAGCTATTTGCTTTACTCAGAGCATGGAGGAGCTGGAATTGAAACCTTGCCTTCAAAGTCCATGAATGGAATTCAATTGCTATCTTACTCCATATGGGTAGGTGTCTGTGTGGGACGCAGGGTATCTCAAGCCCCCTCCCCCTCAGGAGCCCCCTCTAGAGTCAGACTGCAGGATTCAAATCCCAACTTCATATCTGTATAGCCTTGGTTAATTCATTCAAGCTTGCTGGGCCTAGATTGGCTCATCCATAAAATAAAGATATTTGTATCTACCTGATGGGTTATTGATAGACAATCGAAAGAGAAAATCATCTGTGAAGTGTTTGGCCTATAGTCAGTGCTAAATAAGACATTAGCTGCTGGTATTATTATTGTTGTTATGCTATCTTTATTTGTTATTATTATCCTGTGCTATTGCCACTCTGAGGGATGATATCCTAGGAGGGAAAATCGTATGTTGAATAAAAATGCTAGACACGTACATTTGCATGGCACATTCATGGGGCCATGAGATCCTCCCTCTTCCCGGAGTGAAGAGTTCCTGCAAGGGAGTAGTGGGTGATAAGGCTGCGGATGGATGCAGAGCCGCATTGCACTGAAAGCTTTGAATTCCCTGGGAGAGGGACTCAATTGGGCCCTGGCAGAGACCTGCCTTGGAGGTGGTAGTCACAGAACTATTCCCAGCCTCTGTGCTTCACATCCTCACCCCAACACAAAAGGGAAGGATGAGTGACACCTCAAACAACTTTGGAGAGTCTAACAACAATTTTCAACTTCAAACAGGCCACACATAAAAGTTGAAGACTTTTGCTACAAACCCAACCACTGGGAAATCACTGTCTGGCTGACATTAATTCCCCAGTTACTGTGAAGCTGTTACTGAAAAATGCAACTTTTTTTTTTATTCCAAGTCCTTTAACATTTCAATCTAGGGCATGGGCAACGTGGAGCAAATCCAGGTCAGCTCCTGCTTTAATCCCCAAACTGAGTATCAGTGTTAACTCCGTGAGGAATTAAGGCCCAGAGGTGAGGGCAGGGGGAGACGAAGGGCAATAAGAGATCATACAGATCCTAGTAGAATTTGCTTTCTCTATGTCAGCCTCGATATATTAGAATCATCATTGTTATTGTTTGTGTTTAAAAAATTTTTAATCCCACATTACATTTTTATTGCATTTTGGAGTCTATAAAGCTCATCTTTGTATGTTGTCTTTTTTGATTTCATTTGATTTGTGAGGATTGGACAAGTTCGGTTTCAGAATGACAAAGGTTAGGAGTAGAAGGAACCTCAGAGATCATTCTAGTTTTGTTTCAGGATGAACCATCTCAGGAGAAAGTGTTGATCATGGCCTCACTGCCAGGCAGTGTCAGAATTTGGGATAGCTTCCAGATCACCAGATTTCTAGATTTAAAAATTGGAAACATTCGTTGAGTATTATGGCAATGGTATGTGACATTGGGACTAGGGTAAAGGTAAAACCCTGAGTTTAGAGATTCCAGGCTAGTGGGAAAACAATCAGCGACTTAGGCAATTACACCAGTAGAGCGACGAACAGATGAGGCAGAGTTCAGTACAGATAGAGATAGAAATACCTATTCTCAAGGTTTCAAATTGGCACAGAAATTTTCAGGGGACACATAGTTTTAGTGTTTTGGATAAACATAAGTCCACTGTTTAAAAAAAATATATTCATGCAAGGTAGAAAAGTACAAAGAAAAAAGAATTTACTTAGATGCCACTACTCGGAGATAATACATTGTTAAAATCCTACTTAGCATCCTTCCAGATATATCTCTGTAGCCGTCTGATTCTGCATAGCTATAAATATGGTTGCAGGTAGGGGCGCCTGGATGTCTCAGTCAGATAAAGGTCTGATTCTTGATTTCGGGTCAGGTCATGATCTCACAGTTGATAGAATCGAGCTCCATATCGAGCTCTGCACTGACAGTGCAAAGCCTGCTTGGGATTCTCACTTTCTCTGCCCCTTCCCTGACTGATGTGGGCACATGCACGCTTTCTCTCTCTCAAAATAAATAAGTATACTTAAAAAAATATATATTATCATAGCTATAGATAAATGTATTCATATATGCAATCATACTATGCATGCTGATTTGCAAACTCATATTTTATTTTATAGTGTGACATGAACAAATGTTAATATCAATAAACATAGAATTACCACATCATTTTTAAAAGTTGAATATTATTTCACTATCTGGATGTACCATATTTAACCAGTACCCTATTGATGGTCATTTAGGTGGTTTGTAATTCTTTGCCATTATAAACAATGATATGATGTGGGATTTTACATGTGTGTTTTGCAGAGTTATGTGAAATGTCTCTTTAGGATAAATTCCCAGAAATGGAATTGCTCTGGATGCCCTGCACTGCTGATTTGATACAGATTGCCAAATGGCCTGAAGAGTTACTTTTCAAATTTTAGGTCCCAGATGTCCAGTTATGGTGGAGCCCTCCCTACCTTTAAGCTCACTGTGAGCTCCCCAGATTTTGCAAGAAAGGCCAGGGTAGAGAAAATATCTGGCGAAAAACACAACTAACCTGTGCCTGGTTCTGGAAGGTTCTTCACGCACATTATCTTGTGCAAGCCACAGATCATTCTTAAGAAGCTGGTATCATCTGATCTACTTTATATATGAAGACTCGGAAGCTCAGAAGCTGGATAAATTCCTCAAAGAGAGAAGTTTACTATTGAAACTTGAATTTATGGGGCCACAAAATGCCCTGGGCACTTGGAGGATGAGTAGTAAAAGTAGGGTGAAGAGGCCAAGCTTTGTCTACTTTGAATGCTTACCCTCAATGCCACTGCTCCTTTGTCCTGTTCCTAACACTCTACAGAAACCAGTGCTACGGATGGGTACGGAGCCAACCCTCCCTCCATAAATGTCAGCACCTGCCTGGGGCTCCTAACATTGGCCTTTATCTTCCCCACAGGGCTGACTTTTTTACGAGTTGAAGTCTGAGAAACAAGTCAGTTTCCCACTTCTCTAAAATCTTAAAATAGGAAACATCGGCCATAAGCTATGAGAGCAAGCCAGCCAAGGTGTATGTTTGCTGGAAATAAAACTGGTAGGTCTTTCAGGGCAAGGGGGGATGGACTCAGGGGCATTTCTTCACCATCTGTTTCAGCCTCCAATGTGTCTTGATAGATGGTTTTTGCTTATTACTCATTACTCACCTCATCTTTCTCCCTGAGCTCCGTTCCTTGAAATATGGTTCTCTCATTTGAATAGCAATGACTAAGTGCATTGGAACTTACTTAAATACATTCTAAAAACATTAAATTGAGAACACACAATCCAGCAATGTACCAATTGCCAAACTCTAGTAAAAGTTGAAGTGATTAAAACAATTTAATGCATGAAACACACGTTCAGGAAGGCAAAGAGAAAGAGTAAGTTTTTCCAGTGCAACGTCAGCCCGGTGATATTTCGGAAGAAGTGGGTGGAGGCCATTGCCAAGAGAAAGTGAAATAATTGATGAAGACCCAAAGGAAAATGCCCTTGATCTCGAAGTTATTACTTCATTTCATGAAATACCTTAAAAGTCAATGACAGACTATAAAGTCAGAAAGTCAATAGTTTTTCCCCCCCTTGGATACAATTCCAATATGTGCATATAAACATGTCAGGCAGTCCTCTAGAAAAGAAAAAAAACTATAGCTTGGGGTCTGGGTCATGTTTTCAAATAGCCTTATTATTCCTGTTATGAAGTGGACACTCAGGTATTTGGCTCGGGACTTTTATCCACACCCAAGTGATTGGGTGATTTATAACTTGCTATCCACATTCTCATAGCCGTTTGGTCAATTTAAAGGCCTAAAACTGGGCTTGATGTTTACTCTATCAGGAAAAGAAACATGTGCGTGTACACACACACACACACACACACACACACACACAGCAAATTCGTATCATAGATTAACCACTATCTCAAGTGCCTTTGCCCGGGAACCAGATTCTATTTATATCTTCCTCCTTCCCCTTCTTTCTATCCTCCCTTCCTTTCTTTCTCCCTCCCTTCCTCCTTCCCTTTCTCCTTCCCTCTTTCTTCCTTTCTTCTTTGCTTTCATGCTTTTCTTATTTTTCTTTTTTTTCCTTCTCTCCCTGCCCCCCGCCATTCCCTTCTCTTTCTCCACCTCTTTCTTTTTTTGATATCCATAATTGAGGAAAGAAATGATAGACTTCATCTTGCCTTATTCCAACTGATTTCATCCTCTTTTATTTTGGAAATAGTGCTTAACATCTTAAGAGAAAATGCTTCTTGTGTGTTGACTGATCCTGATACTTTCTGCTTCTTGTTAAGCTAGAACAAGCAACCAGAGAGCATCAAGAAGTAGAAAAAAAAATAAAATTGAAATCTTGGCATTTCTCCAAACAAAAAAAAAAATCCATTTGTTTGTTCATCAGTAAATAAATATTACTAAGCTCCTCTAATAATAGTCCTGGTTACTCACACATGGGCTATGGCAATGGGCAAGAGAGGGTTGATACCTGACTTCACTGAGCTTAGAGTCCCGTTGATCAATATTTACCTTATGAAACAATGCTGTGGATATGGTCTGTTACCATCCCAGGCATTTGTTTCTCCATATATATATATATATGTATATATATATATATATATACATATATATATATACATATATATATGTGTATGTATATATATATACACATATATATACATATATATATGTGTATATATATATACATACACACACATATATATATATATACATATATATATATATATATACACATATATATATATATATATGTATATATATATATATATATCACCGTGGGGCCCATGGGAATTAACATCATCTCTAGTTGAAGAGGTAAGCCTTGATTGGCCTAAATCAATTCATATAATCTCATCTATTGTACATCAAGCTATTGTATCAGGAATGGGCACACAAACTGTGTTGTTTCAGTCAAACTGAGGACTCTCTTAATGATTAAAGAAAGAGAACTAACTCCCATCTCTCACTGTCCTCACTGCCCTCTACCCCACCCCTGTTGGACATGAATAAAGAAGCAATCAGCTATTTTGTGGCCAATAAGTGAGCCAGACCTATGGGAGTATGGAAAACAAATTGGAGAACAGAAGGAAATCCATTCTTTGGTAATATCAGTAAGCTAGATCAAACCCTACCTGAAACTTCTTGACTTTCAACTACACCCTTTATTTACCAGTTTTAGCTGGATTTTCTATTACTTAGATATGAAAGAATACTAATGTACACAGCAATGTCTTATTGATTCAACAACTTCAAGAAATAAATTTCTCACACAAATGTTTCACCTAACTGAAGCTTGACACATTATATATCAAATCTATTTGACTTAAACTGTTTGGGATGGGATTTATTATAAATTATGTTATACACTTCAGCACCTTAAGAATTATGCTGAATAGAGGATGTGCAAAGTGCTCTTATAATCCTAAATACCTCCTCCATCTTCTTGAAGAACTCCAACACTTCTCAAACTATTAACATGGGTGGGGTCATTGTCCACATGCCAAATTTATCTGAATATTGTCCTTTTTTAAAGGCTGCTTTTTGTAGTTTTACAGTTATAATTCTAGCTTCCAGCTTCCTCTCTTTGTAAAGATTCCCATGCCAGCTTTTAATAACTATTCCCTTCATGTAATTTGTTGCTTATAAATCTGTTGTAAGCCAGGAAACCAAATAGCCAAATCTGCTAGAATTGTGTCTCAAATAAGAGAGAAAGGACACTAATAAATGCCTTGGTGGGTTCAGAAAAGCAGGTCTCCTGTGAACCACAGTTTCTTAATCTTGTGGGAACTCTAGGGTTCCATATAAAAACCTCAGAAGGCCTGCAGAGGGGATAAGGAGTCAATATAGCTGTGGGGTCCTGGAACCCCCAAACCCTGCTTTGTCTCCACTCTTGTCTCCATTTTGTCCATTCTTCCCTATCATAAAACAGATAATTAGTGTTCTGGAAAATACTTTATGTGAAAACAAAGGATTCAATTCTTTAAGAACAAAAATGAAAACTGTTCTTCTTTGCCACTTTAAATAACAGGATACCATTTTACCAGTCTACTTGTTCTTCCCAGGTAAAATATTCTCCACTAGTGATAAACTCTTGGATGTGGAAAATTGTCTGTACAGTTCCAATGATCGCAAGAGATACAAGAATTGCAGTCAGTGCCTTATCGACTCCAAAGGCTCCATTTAGTTTTACAAATGTTGTTTATTCAAATCCTACTTCAACAAAGTTCATCTTTGCAAGGTCAATATTCTACCATGTTCCATTAAATCTAAGATGGCATCAATTTTAAGATACTCTATTATCATATGTAGCACTAAGAAAGAAAGAACTGCGATTAGACTGTAAACTACATATGCCTTTTATGCATCCCTTCACATGCAACAGCTCTGTGCAGTCTTTGGCCCACTTGTATCTTGCTTTATGCCCCAGAATTTCTCTGACACCACAGTATGGGATGCCTACACTTTGTACTGGCATACCTGCAACAAAAGACTTGGACAAGTCATGCCCAATGGGGCCACTGCAACCAACTGCCCACAATATCCTCAGGCAGATGCTGCAGAGCCAAATTTTATAAGGCTCTCCACAAAAGGTCCAAGATGAATTGCTAGTTGCCTACAGTTATGGCCATTCAATAGTACTGACTTGCATTGACATCCCCTCCTTCCCTGTTCACACACTCACTGTTGGCCCCAAATTAAACTACCTGCATGAAGGTGCTACAAACAGTCTCAGGCAGGCCCTATGAATAGTAAGACACATCCCAATTTAAGTTGTGAAAATATTTGCAACTTAGAATCCCGAAATATGGTAATTTATGAGACTAAGACACAAATTTGTTAAGTAAACAAATTGATATCAAAAACAAGCACCTCACTCCAAAATAAATAAATAAATTTAATAAGCCTACAATTTTTTTTTTTTTTTTTTTTTTTTTTTTGCATATGGTTCTGTTTCAGTGCCTACTGCTTTGCATCTCTATCTATAGCCCTGGGCAATACTCCCTGCTGAGCCCAATAAGGATGCTTTGCTCCTGTAAACTCCTCAGCCAGAGAAGAAAGACTGAATTATGTTTATTTCACTCACTGCAGAAAGGCAGAAAAGTCCATTAGGGACTCTCACAATATTTCTTCAAACCTACTCTTACTGGTTTAATAAATGGCACCTCCATATATCCAGGAGTTCATAGCAGAAACTGGAAATCATCGTTGATAACCTCTTTCCAAGCCATGATACTCAATTCATTAACAAGTTATGTTTAACCTGTCTCCTTAAAATTTCTCAAATCTGTACACTTTATCTTTGCTGTCACCACCTACCTCTCCTACTCTATGCCACCGTTATGTTTTGCCTGGACATTCATTGTATCTGAACTGGTCCCCACTTCCACTGTATCTGCTTAAACCCATTTCCCACACTATTCCTCCCTTCCTCCCTTCCTTCCTTCCTTCCTTCCTTCCTTCCTTCCTTCCTTCTTTCCTTCCTTCCTTCCCTTCCCTTCCCTTCCCTTCCCTTCCCTTCCCTTCCCTTCCCCTCCCTTCCATCCATCCATCCATCCATCCATCCATCCATCCCATCCGTCCAATCTCCACCCTTTATCAGGTATTTATGAAAGTCTATGTGTTAGGCACTGTGTTTTAGGGTTTGAGAATTCAATGTTATATTAAAAAAATATCATCTTTGTCTTCATGAAATGTAAGTTTGAAAATCAGATTATTTAAAAAAATCATGAATCTGAACATTTTTTCTCCCTTTCTTTGGTGATATCTAATTGCTTTCCAAATATGGTCCAAAATCCTTAGCAAGCTTTATAAGGTTCCTCAGGATCAGACCTGTAATCTCAAGTCTTGCTATACCTCCCACACTGACTCTCTTCCCACATGCACACATTCTCTGGACTCTAGTTACACTGGCTTTCTATCAGATCCAATGGCACCAAACCCCTTCCTATCTCAGGTCATCATACTTCCTCCTCTCCCCCTGGAATATTCTTCCCTTTCCCTAGTCGACTTTCCCTAGTTAACTCTAATTCCCTTCATTGAGAAAGTCTTCCATGAAAAGTACACTAGGCTGAATCTCACTCTTGAGATTTTACTACATGTGATTGCACTCATTAAATATTTAATAAAAGAATAATTTTTAAAATGTAATGTTATGTTCTTTTTTAGGCTGTAAGCCTATGGATAGCAGGGCCTTGCCCTTTATTGTATTTCCAATGATTAGATCAGGGCTTTTCATATAGAAAATACTCCAAAATACTTGTTAAATGAGTTTTAGGAAGGCCTTCAGGATACTGAAGTAAAAAGAATATCAGACAATGATTCAGGATGCCAAGGATACACCCCTTTATCTTTACCTTTGTGGGCTACATTTCTTTCACTTGCAAAATAAGTGGATGCCTGCAAAGACCTACACTCTTTAGATTTTTGGGGGGCACCTGGGCGGCTCATTAGGTTAAGTGTCTGACTTCGGCTCAGGTCATGGTCTCACAGTTCGTGAGGTCAAGTCTCATTTTGGACTGTGTGCTGGCAGCTGAGAGCCTGGGGCCTGCTTTGGTTTCTGTGTCTCCCTCTCTCTGCCCCTCTCCCTCTAGTGCTCTGTCTGTCTCTCTCTTTCTCAAAAATAAATAAACATTAAAAAAAATAAATGCTTTAGATTTTTAAGTTTCAATGTCTGTAACACAGAGGATTTAGCAATTTAAGGATTGAACCTCCAAATTCTGATTTTTCATGGCTATCTGAATTTCAAGCATGCTGGCATATCATAGCCCTCCCCTTAAAATGTACCTGATGTATTTTAGAGAACCCAAATTGAAAATATTTAATGTACAAATAGAGTCTTGCTTTAACTGTGGTGACATGTCAACAAATATATAATCAGTTGAAAAATATACCTGGGCAAATAAAACCAAAGTTTTATGGCAGATTCTGAAAAGTAGCTTGGAAGAAATATAGTACAAAATTTTTAAGATCATCCCTAAGTTATATTATAGAATTCCAAATCATTCGATTTCAGATTTTTTATAACATATTTTCTTTTAATAACTTGAGCTAACAATTTATTGAACAATTGCTATGTTCCACTAAAATATTCTATTCAATATAAATATGGTGACAGTAACTTTGCTTTGTTAGTGTTTCATGATGCATATTTTTACCATCTGTTTATTTGCAACCCAGCTGCAATTTTACATTTAACTTATATCTCCTATAAATGGCATATAGTTAAGGTTTTGCCAAACATTCAATTTTTTAGGAGTGTTTAATTCATTTACCTGGATTGTAATAACTGACACTCACTGGCTTTTCATTTCTCTGTTTCACATACATCCTTTATTTCTTTACTCTGCTTTCCTGCCTCTTTTGGGTTCCTCAAGTGTTTTATTTAATATATTCTCCTCTATTAGCTTTCTAGATACATATTCTTGTAATTTTTTTTAGCAATTATCCTACAAGTTTAAATATGCAACCCTGACTTTAAAAGTCTATGTTAATATTTTTACCACCTCCTAAATAACAAAAGAAACATTTCAGCTTTACAACTGTTTTTTACTCTTCTATCCTTTGTGCTATTGTTAACCTATTTTCTTTCTTTCTTTCTTTCTTTCTTTCTTTCTTTCTTTCTTTCTTTCTTTCTTTCTTTCTTTCTTTCTTTCTTTCTTCCTTCTGTGATGTTACAAACTCCACAGGACTGTTTCATTACTGCTTTAGACAGTTGATATCTGCTTACATTCACTCATCTATTTACCCTATCTGGTGTTTTTTTATTTCTTCCTGCTTCCATTAGGGATCATTTTCCTTCAGCTTGAAGAATTTCCTACAGTATTTCTTGGAATGGCTATTTGCTTGAATGGGATTCATTAATTCTCTCATATTCAGTTTGTCTAAAAAGGTCTTTCTTTCTCATACTGTTGAAGAATATTTTTGTTGGGTATAGAGCTACAGATTGGAAATTTTTTACCCCTCTTATTACTTTGATGGTGTGATTTCATTGTCTTCAGACTCCAATAATTTATAATTACAAGTTAGTTATTAGTCTTATTGTTTCTTCTTTGAACGCAATGTGTCTTTTTTTTTTTTCTGACTGTTAAGACTTTTTCATTGTCTTTTAATTTTTAATAGCTTAAATAAAATGTGACTATGGGGGCACCTGGGTGGCTCAGTCGGTTAAGTGTTCGACTTCGGCTCAGATCATGATCTCACGTCTAGTGGGTTCAAGCCCCACATCGGGCTCTGTGCTGACAGCTCAGAGCCTGGAGCCTGCTTCGGATTCTGTGTCTCCCTCTCTCTGCCCCTCCCCCCCTCGTGCTGTGTGTGTGTGTGTGTGTGTGTCTCAAAAATAAATAAATATTTTAAAAAAATTTTTAAATGTGACTATGTAGTTCATTCTGCTTTTATGTATCGTTGAAGTTTACTGGGCTTCTTGAATCTGTGGGATAATGGTTTTTATAAATTTTAGAAATTCTTGACCATTATCTATTCAAACATTTTCTTCTGTCTCATCTCCTTCTGCAACTCTAACTACAGGTTTTATACTTTTTGATTTTTTTCATATTCCTCTTGTTCATTCTATTCTTTTTTTCTCTTTATGCTTTAATTTGGATATTTTCCACTGACGAGTTGTGAATTTACTAATCATATCCTCTGCCATCCTAGACAGCTGTTTGAATATTTGTGTTTTGTAGTTCTAGGATGTCCACTCAATTCTTTTTCTCTACTATCATTATTAGTTAAAATTCTAAAATTTCTTATGTTTTATCTATTTTGTCAATTTTCCCCACTATTTTCCGTAGCATGTTAATTATAGTTATTTTAAACTCCTTATACATACACTCCAATACCTACATTTCTGCAGGTCTGTTTCTACCCATTTTTTTTTTCTTGATTATTGCTCACATTTTCCTGCTCCTTTTGTGTCCAAGGATTCTATACTGAACATTGACATAAAAGAACCATAGGATCTCCATATGATACTCTCTACCAGTCAGAGTTTCTCCTTTCCTCTGTTACACAGTGAGGAGCTGGTCATTATAATCCCATCAAGGATTGGTTGAGTTGTGATTGGATTTCAGTTTTAGTAAGATTTACTCCATCCAGGTTCTTAAGCATGGCCCTGACAAGCTTTTGATTGTCTCAATTTCCTCAACTTTTAAAGTGTAACCTTTGCATATTTTGAATTTAGTTCTTTAGCCCCAGACTTTATGCAAGTTAAATATTTGGCAAATGTCTTGAGGAGGAGATTGGTTGTGTATTTAGGCTCCATCACTACTTGGACTTTTTTCTCTAAACAGTTAGTGGTGACCAATTCATTCTGGAACTCTCTTGGTTTTAATACTTAAAGGTTCACATTTTGGGAGCCCCCTGAGTCCCAGATAAACTAAGACAACAGGCCACACTTACACATACTGCAAGAGTGTGGGAATTTCCACTTTTCCTTTCTCACCCAGGCACTCCTGGGTCTCCTAAACCCTCTTAGAACTCAGCAAATTTCCCTTATGTTTGGGACTCTTCTATTTTCTAGTTTATCATGCCAGCTCTAGACTGCCAAAACCTCTGCTGATTTATCTTTCCTCCATAAAATCCCTCAATTTGGTTGAAGTCCAATCCTGAGGCCAATCCTAGAATTTGCAAATGTCTCCAATTAAGAAAACTACCAGAGACCATTCAATTTCCTATTTAGGGATCTTTCTTCTCTGAAATTTTAGTTTAGTTCCCATTACTTTGTTCCTATAGCTCTCTTTTGTTTTTAAAAGTTTATTTTTGTAATTTATCATTTTTCCTGATTATTACAATGGAAGTATTTGCCTGCCATACCCTATTATGGCCAACCTTGAAGCAGGAATCCATAGATTATGCCTTTTAATATGTAAACTTGTGGTGCTGTTATTATCTCTGCTTTATAAACAGATCAGGGAAGTTTAAACGACTTTCACAGGATCATATAGCTTGTAAGAGTCTATCCAGAATCCAAACTAAGACTGCAAAGCTCCAGTGTTTTTATTCTATAAATTACAATAATACCATTTTAAAAACTAGGAAACCGAGGTTTAAAAAACTTAAATTTATTTTCCCAAGGCCTCAGAGAAAATTTGAGACAGAGCCAGGATTAAACCTCAGAGCACCTGACTTGGTCCAGAGCTCATTTCAGAGCCACATAAGAGGACATCGAGACATAAAGAAACTGGTACTGTTCTAGATATAGGTATTATACAAAGGAAAAATACATGCAGTGAAATTCATACATCATTAATTTCCATCTTTTATGTGCAGAACTTCACTCATTTATACTGTGTACACACTGTCACATTTTATCCAAGGGTTGATATCACCTAAAAATAACTTCAACAAAAATTCTGTTAAAAATGTATGTTTTTTTTGAGAAATGTCAATAAATAAAATATAGTTTTCAAATACGCTAGCTGCAATGGCTTTTTAACAAGTTGAGTTGCTTTTCCTCACAAAAAAACACAGGGGAGGTGGAGCTCTTCTAAAGGGAAGTTACTAAGAATGCTGATTTGAAATTGTGGTAGGAAGTAGGGGAGAATCTAAAGGTATTCTTTAAGAGTCTTATTTCTTTCAATTAGGCCTGTCTGGTTCCTTTCCTGAGAGTCTCTTTCTCCCTCCAATAAAAGAACTATCACCATAGTGACTGAGGAAATGACTCCCTTTTTGTGGAGGTAGAGAAAGACGATGTCAGAATGATGGAATTTAAATAAGAACAGAAAATAGTCACTTGCTTCCAAACATCTCTCCTGTTTTGGCTTGTTATGTTCTCTGAAGAGTCCACTATTAGGGCTTCTCCTTTAGACTAATGCCCAATATTGATAAAGTTCCTGTTTAAATGGAAATATTTCCTAGAGTGGGTACATGAATAGGAATTTACTACACAGCATAAGGTAAGTTAAGGAGTCCTAGGGAGGAGATCCTGATGAACCAAAGGACAGTGTTGCCAACCAAGGCAATATTAGGATCCTAAAGAGCAAGGGTAACTGATTCTTCCTCCCACTCCTTCCCAGCATCCATTGCCCTAGTGTGATCCCCAGAGAAACCCTTAGCCTCAGATAACTCCTCTATATGATTTATAGTCCATATACCCAGGAATTGCAGGAGTATCTCACAATAGTTGTTTAGATTAGCCATAACCATGCACTGTGTTAGGAACTCAAGGCTGGGATATGATAAGGCCACCTTGTTAGTGATACAAATTCACATTTGGCCATCTATTCATTTCTTCAACAAGTTTCTATGGAACACCAATCACATGGCAGGCATTGCTTTAGGGGCTTAGAATATAGTGATGAAAATGACAGGCATGAGTAATTTCCAGAAGCTCCAATAACTAGGAATGGTAGAGAATTACATGTTGGCCAGAAAAAAAATACATATAAACAAACAAAATATTATAAACAAAAAAAAAACATATCTACTAGCATCCAATCTGTCACAGATATTCTCTGAATTCTAAGATATCCTCAGACCATATCTAAAATCTCAGCAGAGAAGTGAACAGTGCAGAGCACCTGGGTGGCTCAGTTGGTTAAGCATCTGACTCTTGATTTTGGCTCAGGTCATGATCTCATGGTTTGTGAGTTTGAGCCCGCATCAGGCTCTGTGGTGACAGCATAGAGCCTGCTTGGGATTCTGTCTCCCTTTCTCTTTGCCCCTCCCTTGCTTATTCTCTCTCTCTCAAAATAAAAAGTAAAATAAACTTTAAAAAAGTGAACAACACCTTGCATGCCTAAGGAAGGAAGGCTATTAGCATTCATCCAAATCAGTGTGTTAAAATGTCCCTGTTTCTCCAAGGAAGCCCCAACTACCTCAGCAGCTGTATTCAGACAGCAGAAACCTGGCTGCCTAATCATAGGTGTGTGCCATTCAGTCTCTATCTTAACATGGTTCCATAACATGGTTCCAATGCAGTTCTCATTAGTAAGTAAAAAGAAAAGGGTGGGGGGACAATACACAGGGATTGAGGAAGTTGCAGGCGTTCTAGAGAAGAAAGATAATGTAAGCAACTGAGGCACAACAGTGTGTAGTACTTAATGAATTATTGGGCATTCAGAAGCCGCTGTGACCTTTGAGAAAATTCACCAAATTTCTAATCTTCAGAGATATGAAATATACTGACTTCCTTTCACAAGAAATCTGTAAAAGTCAAGACGTTCTCCAGACTCATAACAGAAGAGACCCTTCCTCCTTGCTGGTTACTTCTCATGAGAACTAACCAGTCACCATTAGAGATCAGCTCCAGCATGTCCTTCCACATTACTATGACCACTAGGAGGTGCTGAATTTCATTTTCTTCTGTTCTTGTGCCTTCTGAGTGTGCATCTCCATTTGTGTAGAGCGACTGAGTGGTAAATATCAAGTCCTTGACTTTCTCAGACCTACGGGGCTAGTGTAGAAAAAATAAAAGGGCTCTCAATAGTTTTATGCTCCTTTCTTAAGCTGACCGTTCTTTTCTGTTTGGAGTTCTATTGCCTGGTATACAGAGAAGTAATAAAACATGGCAGAGCACAGTACAAGGTTAAGATATCATACATCCACATTGGTGTGTATTTTGAAATGGTTCCATGAGACTCAGAATTAGCCTCAAACTTCAAACCTGAGTTCCCTTCTCTTTTGCTGCAGCTTAAATTATCACCCTCGCATTTTATAAACAGACTTAATTTTCCCTAGGAATATACACAAAGTGTGGCTACAGTGCCCAGCATCAAACTGTTTCAGTTAAAGTCCTAGCTTAAGAATTTACTAAGTGTGTGATCTTGGGGAAATCACTTCCCATAGTATGTCTCAGTTTCTTCATCCATAAAATGGAAACCAGTAATAATCCCTATCACATACAATTGCTTTAAAGATTAAACGGGAATGAGCTTTAAAACTCTTTTCACAGAGCCTAGCAAATAGTAAATACTAAGGCATGTTTGTGGCTATATTTATATATGTACCTATGCACATACAAAGCTATATTCTGCATAAGTGAAGCTCAAGAATTTTGATCAAGAACTTGAGTCATACACATACACACAGTATGTGTGCATATATGTGCATGTGTGTAGGAATAGAAACATACATATATTTTTTTAACTCAAGTACTCAACTTCATTCCTTACCCAACATTATGAGACATGTTTACCATGCCTCACCACTATGCACCAAGCACAGCATGGCCCTAGGGAAAGTTAAACCACTGGCATCTCAGTCAAGGAAAGCCAGGTGAACTTGGATGGAACAAGTTTATGAATTTCTCTTCTGCTTCTAAATCTCTGAGTCTTTTGCCTGTTGGGTTATCCCTTATTTTATCTAATTTATTTAATTTGCCCCTACCTGGGGCATTTCTTTCTTTCTTCCAGAACTTGTTGTGGTATCACCTTTAATGATAACACACATTCTTTCCTGCTGATTCTCCATATACCCTCTCTATATGTAGCATCCAATCATACATTCCTATTAAGAACCCTCCCACAAGTCCATTGGGATCCTGTGTCTGCTAAGTCTCTGGAAAAATGGGCCCCAGTGGGCTCTCAGCTTTGCCCGAGCTCTGTTCTCCTCCACATTCCTTTTGCTTCCTCCCTTGGTGTTCTTCTCACAGTATCCCAGGCCTCTCTCCATGTGTACATCTGTCATCAACTTTTTTGGTCTTACAATTGTTCTGTCTTCCCAGTAAACTTGTGGCTCATTATAAAATTAGCATTTCCTAAACCCACAAGCATGAATGTCCATGTGAACACCCACATATTCATACACACACAGAACTTTATTTTAGAAGCCAACTGGATACAGAATACTTTAAACACGGAAAGAATCACAAACTGTTTGTTTCTTCTTTGTGTGCTGTAGGATCCACACATAGGTGAAGCCAAATCAGAAAGTGGTGAATTTAACATTTACTTTGATCATAGACTCCTTTAAGAATATTATGAAATTCATGAACTCTTGTCTTCAGAAAAATGCACATATGCGTGAGACTTTGTATATAATTTCAGTGGAGGTGGGTGAGTTTAGGTCTCATATGTCTTTGGACCCCAGATTAATAATCTCTGCTATAAAAGGATGCATTAGGTGCTATAGCAAATAAATAAATAAATAAATAAATAAATAAATAAATAAATAATAGTGCCATTTATTGAGTCACCACTATATAATGCAAGTGTCTGATTTTTCTCAATACCCCTTCAAGTTAACTATTACTGTTTCCATCTTGTAAATAAAGAAACTAGGGCTCAAAGAAATCAAACAATCAATGTAAAGCAATTTATCTTACAAATAACAGACCTGGAATTGGTCTAATGCCTGGCCTTTCCTCCTGGTCCATTCTGCTCTCTGGTGTTTGGCCCTCATACAGGTTTCAAGTTGGCACTATCAGCTATCCAAGCCCACTGTGTACTGACTGAGTGGCATCACAGTGAGGTCTCTGAGCTTTTATAGGGTTGATTCAAATTACAAGTCTTAGTTTAATGCCATGAAGATGACTAAAATTAGCTGCAGATGGTTCCATACTAGCTGTAGTCATTAGCTCTGACATGCCACTCAGATCAGGGTTGTATGTTGTCTCCAGAGCATCTTAGACAATGCAATTCCCATGCATCGAACCCTCCACATAATTTACACAGGAACAGCCTTGCATCTTGGTTTGAGTTTTCCATAGACTTGTCTCAATAGAGTTGGGAGGCTTTGATGCAGTGCTTAATTTTCAATGCCTATTGTCTTTTTAAAAAAGAGCACGCCAAATGTAGCCCGACACGCCTTTGAAGTTGTCATCATGTCAGCATTCTGACATGTAATGACCATAGGATTTGCCTTCTAATTTTAACTATTTCTACTTGAGGAAGGAAATTTACACAGTGGGAAAATATGTTGCCCTTTGCTTTGTTTCCTTTTCTTCTGGGGGAGAGTTATTCATGTGTGTCTTGAATACAATAAGAAATAGCACACGCTACTATCAGGATGTTCTCAGAAACATTATTTTGAGCTTTTATTCTCATAGCTGGATTCCACTGTAATTCTCACGTGGCAGGAGTAAACTATTAATAGGATTCCAACTTTTTTTTTTACCAGTAGACCCCGGAGAAGTCTCCTTTGCCATGTGAGTGAAGGGCAGATTGGATCTTGACATGACACATCGATTTAGTTTCCAAAACAGTAACTTTACTAAATAAATCATTTCAGCGCTTGATTGTTATTTATACATGCAAATCTGGTTTTCATTTGTTGGAACCGGACAGGAGGAAAGCTAATAATCTCATCAAAAACTGAATATTTTCCATTTTGGAAATGGCACAAAGTTCATAATCACATGACCTGAACTCTGCCACAGGCGGGTAAATCAAACACCTCCCTAGTATGTCCTACAGACATGCAGAACTGAGATAGGAGGACTCTGGGGGAGTTTGCAAGCCAGAACCTCAACTGAGGCCAATGACTATTGGCCTTCCTCCTAGCATCATGTTATTTGTCTCCTGTGGTGATATCCCGAGAGTAAGAAAGTGGGCAAAGGTGAGAAGAAAAAACAGATAATTTAAACTCTTGAGCATTTAGTTAATAGCATGAGCTTCAAAATAAATTAAAGGAATTGAATTTGTAAATTGGGTTCCTCTCACGGTAAAAAATCTGATTATATCTGGAAAAGGTTCCAACTTCATAAGCAGGGATATAAAGGCTCTGGGAAGATACGTCTATCTTCAATAGTTCCCACACTGTCATGAGAATCCACCAATAATCCCTTGTTGTAAGCATTGTCCTCTTTTTGATAATTCTCTATGAACGTGCAAATAAAACACCCAGTTCCACACACCTTGGGTGGGTTCTCTGTCCATTTCATTCCCTTTGATTCACCTTATCTTAATTTTGGTGGGAAGGAGGTCTTCTAATAATGCATCATTTGTGCTATGAGGAAGCAAGAGAGAAAAGTTCATGAATTTATTGGTACCAGTTGTTACTCGGATACTCTGAAGGTCCAGAGCAAATGAGGCTTGTTGGCTCAAAGAACAAAGATACTAATCTGAAATGGGACTGCCTATGACAAAGGGTACTGGGACATGGTTGGGAACCTGGGAGAGTGTAAAAAGGATGGAGAGATAGAGAGAGAACAAAGGAAAACATCAAAGGGCCCATGAAGGGCAACTTGAAAAAAGTAGAAAAGTTACTTTTGCACCCTTCTCTGAATTCCAAGTGTATGTGTCATTGACTATAAGTAATATCTTTGTATCTTTCCTGTTGGTGGACCTACCCTACATGCCTTCCAGCTGTTACAGGGTGTGAAAGCACTGTTACTTATTGTAGTATGTGTCTTCTCTTCCCAGACAGTTCTCATCTCATGGGCGAAAGCTCAGCAAAGAGAGAAAAAAACAAAAGCCATAAAGAGGGGTGTGAAGGAAGCAGACATTCCTTGTCTAAGTCAAACTTTGGCCCAAGGCTGGCCTCATTTAGAAATCTGAGCAAAGATCCTTCTTTTCCAAAGCAGAAGAATAATTTTCTCTCCTCTTGGAGAAGTCTTTGGTAGGTTGATTCCAGGATTTTGGGGGAACTTTCCACCTTTAGAAAACCCATTAGATATCAGACTATAATTGTAGTTTCCAGGTGTTCACAAATCCAGATTTGTGAGGAGATGGTTACATGGCCCCTGCTTGGAGAGCTTTTGTTTTTTATAGGGAACTGAAGTAGGCAGGGTAGCTTTTGTACGAATACCAAAGATGGTGGATGCTTGGGGACCCCTTTGGCAGTGAGATTTGGGACTTCAGAGCAGTGTCCTCTCATCTTCCTTGCATTTGTGTGTGTGTGTGTGTGTGTGTGTGTGTGTGTGTGTGTGTTTGCTTGATTTTATATTGCTACTTTCAGTTTAATTTGTTCCAGTTCTAAGAGGATTATGCTTTTAGTACCATCCTTGTGATAATTAATGTGTACTAATTGTTCTACCTTTGAATCAGGACTCTTTGGAGCTGTCTAGGCAAAATCTCCCTTTTGTAGGAGGCAGGGCTGATGAGCAGGAATCCCAGGGGGACCTCTGCACTGCTTCAGGTTGATGTAAGGAGAGAGATTAAACAAAGTGCGGAAAGTAGCTTCCTTTTTGATTGTGCCCCAATGGAAATCGTGTTGTCCCACACATTGTATTAACTATTCTGGTGGCTTAAAAAATAGAATCAGTCTGAGCAGTTAAAGAGGCCCTAATGAGAACTTTTACAGCTATGGGGCTTGCTTTTGTCATATTACAGAAAGTAAGGCTGTGATTTGTCACTAATTTTCATTCCTGTTGCCTGGCTCAGCCAAGAGACTGGTGGCCTAATGAGCAATGTAAATCAAATCTTCTCTGCCCATGCAGTCTCAGGTGGGTGAGGACAATGAAGGCGCGAGAAGGAAAAGACCCGAGGAACGATGACAGTGGAGGAATAAGGCAGTGTGAGATGTCCCTTGCTAGGGATAAATCTGGAGATCAATTTCTTTCAAGCTTTTGTTCCAGCTTCATATCCCTACAGGCATCAGGTAGAAAATAGCTTGAATTTTTAGAAGGCATATTTAAATTTACTTCAAAGATCTTTAAGTGTCATTCCACAAACATTTCCTAAATTTGCTCCCAACATGCATGTAAACTGCTACCACTGAAGAAAAGGAAGAAAAGGAAGAAGAAAGGAAGATTAGGGGAAAGAAAGGAAGAAAGGAAAAACTGAGCAACTTTACAATTTCATAAGGTTTTCTTTTAACAGAATAATTACAATTTTAGTTGTCACTCAGACAGGTTGAATGACATATTCTAGCCAGGTTTTTGAAGCTGGCAGCATGTCAGGAATACCTCAGGAACTTTGTGAAAGGTAAAGGTCCCTGGGCTCCAAACCCATCCCCCATTTCCTACCCATTCTCAGCTTCCAATACAGGCATAGTGTAGGGCTCGGGAATTTGTTAATTTACTTTTATTTTTTAAAGGGCCCTAGGTAATTTCTAATGAAAATTAGTGACAAATCACAGCCTTGCTTTCTGTAATATGACAAAAGCAAGCCTCATAGCTGTAAAGGTTCTCATTAAGGCCTCTTTAACTGCTCAGACTGATTTTGTTTTTTAAGCCACCAGAATAGTTAATACAATGTGTGGGACAACATGATTTCCAAGTTGTAGATAAACAGAGAAAAGGTTGAAGCACCTTTAAATACATTCAGCTCAATGAGTGGGTTCTAGGGCCTTCTGCCATGTGTCTGTGTTGGCCTCGGTAGCAGATCTAAAAGAAGCAGAAAAGATGTTGACAAGGTCTTCCTGTATGTCTCTCTTCACAATCAAGGAAAAATATTTCCAAAATATTCCCATGGAAATCATGGACGTTGTGGAAGAAGTAAAGAATATCTCAGATGTATCTGTGGTTCTCCGAATTTAGATATTTTAATTGTGGGGGGAATGTCATTCACAAGACGAAACTAGATTCATTGTTTATTGATTTGCAAGGAAAACTAGGGGCCTATGAATTTAATATGGCAAAGACAGGGGTCAGAAACAAGGATGGCCAAATTGTCCTGGTTTTCCTGGAACTTCCTCTGTTTTAAAATGAAAAACTGTGGCTATCTTGGTTTTAAAACTGAAAGTCTCACATCTTGGGAAGTCCCTCAGTCCAAAGTAAATCAAGACAGTTGGTCACCCTACACAAGACTATCCAGATCAACATGGTCAAAAATGGGTCTTTTCTATGACACAACCAGTGAATTCACACTAACAATTGTCTGTGTGACTTTTTGCCTGGATTAGTTGGCTGTGGTTTTGATTCTACTGACTGATCAGCACAGAACAAATGGTCAAATACCTTGAGAAGAACGCACTGAAGAGTGTCAGAAGCTCTAGGCAAGAGCTCTGATGTTGCCTCTTCTTGCTGTATGATCTCAAGCATGATTGGTGGGCTTAAATTCCATCCTTTGATACAACATCCATACAAACACGTAAGCATGGACATTGAAATTTTATAATATACATGGAAGCACATTATAATCTTTAAAGCTTCCTACAAGTGATTAACTGGACACAGATCATAAAGCCAGAACCAGAGCAGAAGGAGAATGCTCTCCCTGGAACAGACTACCGGAGCACAAGGAACACCGTTTGTAATAGATCAGGACTGCAGGCCCAGGATATAACTAATAGCAAGGTTTCCTTAAACACATTCCTGGAGCTGGCATCCTCCTTGGTTTAAAAAGTCCTATTTTTGTCAGGTGGGTCTGGGTCCAGCCTGAGGGGACAAATCACAATTGGACCAAGCCAACCATGGAATCCCTATTACTCTTTCCTAGAGACTGATGTAGTTATTTCATGTTATCCGTAGCCAGTGAAACACAGGAATAGACTGCTGCTTGGGGCAAGTTTGCCTTGCCTAATAAAAGAGATAGTAGAGCAAGTGGAAGCCCTCCTTTCCTCACCTTCTTGCTTTGGAAGTGAGAATGCAGTGATGACTGTGGTCACCATCTTGAACAAAGAAGAGAGACAATGCTGAGCATCACATCACTGAGGGGTAGAAAGAGCCTGGGTCCTTGAGAACATGGTTAGGCCGTTGACCCTGATCGTCTCTAGATTTATTGCTAGGTGAGATAATAAATATCCTAATCTTTAAAGCACAGCTACTCAAAATGTCAATCATAAAATAGTGCCAATCTATGGACTATTTATTACTGATTCATGCTAAATTCAGAATTTGGGAGCATTTATAAATTTCGCAACAGTTTGATGGAGTAATTTTATGTCTATTGAATCTAAACAAAAGAATTTTGAACATAAATATCTTCTTATTTCATTTTCTGTTAATTCATTTTATCACATTTTACAAAAGTATCAATCCATGATATACTGGAAATTAGAGGAAAAAATGAACTAGTTGTTTGTCCCAGATAGTTTGAGAAGCATTGCTTGAAGCCAGTTTTCTGCAAACTCTGAGAGCCACTTTAGCCCAATGCCTTCTTTTATATATAAAGTTTTATTGGAAACAGCCACACCTTTGTTTTCGTATTATCTATAGATATATTTATCCTATAATGGCAGAGCTTGTCAATCCTGACAGACATCTTATAGCCTACAGAGTTTAAAATATTTACTATCTGGCTCTTTACAGAAAGAGATTGCAAATCCTTGAGTTAACCATTCTCAGGTATACATTCTCTTGCTTTCAGTTGAAGTAATTCTAACTTACATATTCAGTTGACCTTAAACAATATGGGGTTATCGTGCTGATCCCCCACACAGTCAAAAAAATCTGGGTATAACTTTTGATTCCCCCCAAACTTTACTAACAGCCTACTGTGAACCAGAACCCTTATCAGGAACAGAAATACTTGATTAAGACGTAGTTTGTATGTTATATGTATTGCATACTGTATTCTTACTCTAAAGCTAGCTAGAGAAAAGAACATTTTATTAAGAAAATCATAAGGAAGAGAAAACATTTACAGTACTGTACTGTATTGAAAAAAATATTCGCATGTAAGTGAACTCATGCAGTTCAAATCCATATTGTTTGTCAACCATAGTAAATTAACTTCTCTAGGTCCCATTGTGCTCATCAATAAAATGGGATAAAAGATCACATTGGTTTGTTCAGAGTACTGAATAAAATAATACATACAAAGTTCTCAGGAACGTTATACGTTATACGTGTGTACGTTATAGTAAGCATATAACATGTAAAAAGTTCTCTTGTTTCCCTGCAATCACCCTTTGATTAAGAGGCTACTGTGTCAAAGGTCAGGAGTTTCTATACACAAATCATGGGATATAGTAGCTCACTGATATTGCATTATCATTCACTGCTGTCGGTTGGGAAAACTTCATCAACAGCTAGGAAGTTTGACCCAGTGGTTAAGAATAACACATGGACAATAACCATTGACTAGATTTTAGGGATAAAGTACAAGTCGTTTTAGTATTGCCTGGTTCAAGGTTCTTAGGACTTAACGTAATAAAAAAAAAAAAAAAACCCTTCTAAGCAAAGAGGAAAATGGGCTGAGAACTCCACTTTTACTTTTTAATATTTAATGGAGGATGATTCCCTGTGTTCCCATGTGCTGTATTTCAAGGCTGCACATTCTTGAACTGTTACTGGTAACAGGAAACTAATGTGATTTTTTTTTTCTTTTTAGGAAAGCTAACAATGATTTCAGAAGTGTGTGTTTGTTATCAGATTTAGGGCACTTGTCACATTTTGGCCTGAAGGCAAGCCAAGGGAGGGTTTGAAAAAATATCCAAGAAACGTCTTCATTGCTCTTTCTCTCTTCTAATTAAAATGCAGTTCGTCTTACAGATTCCAGAGCATTTTGGATTTGTGGTTGCAAGCATGAGGTCATTTTTCCTGCCTATATGACCACAGTACATTTTTAAAGTCTTTAGTGTTTGGTAACAACAGACAAATAACTGTGGAAACCTGAGAGCTGAGCTCAAGTTCTTTGCAGAGTGTTCCCATCACTCCTCTGCATGGGGTAAAAACGAGTCCACCTCACTGGGCTAGTGCCAGGATCCCTGGACCCTGCACTGTGAGGCTAAAGTATTGCTCCCGTGCCAAAGAGGCCAGCCAACTAGGCAATACAAAGGTGAAGAACATGGCTCTGGGGGCACTCAGGCCAGAGCCTGCATTCTGGTCTGTCAACCTTGCCAGCGATATCGAGCAAGTGATTTTAACCTCTGTGAGTTTCTTCTTCCTCAACTGTGAAAAGAGTAACTTCATAGGGTGGTTGTGAAGATGAAATAAGAATAAATATAAAATGTTTGGCATAGTCCCTGGGATGTAGAAGAGTGTAGTAAACATATCTGGCTCTCCTTTTCTTTATTTCTAGCTATTCATCCTTTTTTCAAAACTCGGTGCAAGAACCTTCGGGGAAGCTGGTACTATCCCCCAAGTTTCAGACAGGGTTCTGGTTTGACTAACTAATCATTATAACTGGATGCCAGCGATTGAATCAGAGCCCCAGACCTCTGAAACATAGCCAATCAGTGCATGTCTTTATTCGAGGGAAAAGCATATGACCCATGTTGGTCCAACAAGACTGGTCACAAAAGACATTTTTCCCTCCCTTGCTGGATGTGAGCAGGGAAGCCCCTAAACGTCAGCTATTGCAGTCATCTTGTGACCACAAAGGAGGCCAGTCTCAGAAAGCCGAGTTACAGAGTAGGTACAACCAAGAACATGAGGGCTGGAGCTCTGATTGTATCATCCAACCCCTCTTTGGATTTCCTGTTATATGATGTAATAATTTTTTGTCATTTATACCACTTTGAGTCAGACTTTGGTTACATGCAGTAAAATCATCTAACTGATAAGAATTCAGTAAGTATTGGCTATTATCTGTCCGATCGTGCCCAGTAAACTACCCTTCTGTGGATCCCGAGAGACTTGGGAAAGAATTAGAGAATAACACAAATTTATGACATCTCTACATTGAGCAACTAATGTAAGTTTGGCATTTCATATGCACACACTGTCTTTTTGGACCCTCCCAATAACTTTATGAAATTGTTATATTACTATGAGTAAACTGAGGCACAGAGAGCTCACGTGACTTCCCTGGGCTGAGCAGCTAACATTTAGCAAAGTCAAGAAAACCCAGGTCTGTCTGGATCCATAGACTGTGCTTCGGCCACGACTCCTCTCCTGCTGCCTCCTGTGCTGCCTCCCTTTGCCAAGGTCTTTTTTCCTCTGTTGCAAAATCACCCTCTTTCCCAGAACGAATCCACATCTGCATGAATGTTGGGGAGAGAGAAGCTGCAGGCTTTTTTTCCAATGTCAGGCAAGAGTTGAGTGCCTCATTAGGCAATGGGGTAGTACAGAGGGGCCCTCGCTTTAAAACCAAACCAAACAAAAGAACCTTAGGAGATGTTCATAAAATTATCTACCACATCATATAAACTAGGAGAAATTCCCCCAGAAGTCTCTATCTAAAAGAGAGGGAAAAAAAGGATAAATGCTAACAATGATTTAATGAGAGAGCCTTCTAATTACCTGTTGCAACTGTGAGGCTTATTTGTGTGCACAAAGAGAGGAGCGGGCCAGACAAAGTGACTGCTGAAGTGTGAGAAGCCACTACCAACTGAAGAGAGATCAGAACAGAAGCTGGACAGTGTCCTGACTGGTGTCCTGAGCAGAGACACCCATGTGTCCCTGCCAGGAAGGCAGACCTGTTGTCCTCTAGCTGTGCACACTTAGACTCACCTCGTTCCCCTGGACCAGTCGTTCTCAAACTGTAGCATATACCAGAATCATCTGGAAGATGTATTCAAACACAGATTGCTGAGCCCCACCCCAGAGTTTCTGGTACATGCAGTAGGAGGTGGGGTCAGAGAATAAGCTTCTCTAACAAGTTCCCAGCTGATACTGCTGCTGGTGACCGGGGGACTGCACTTTGGGAACTGTTGGCCAAGGCTAGCTATGTTGTATTTGTAGAAACTAACACCTGGTCAGCCTCTCCTCTGCACTGACCTTCAAGGGCTGTAGAACTCCTGCCTCATGGGGGGCCAAATGCCTAGTTTTGATGATTGACTCTTCCTGTTCATTCCCTTAATGCCTTAGGCTCTGACTGAATAACAGCCTAATAGGCCATTCCCTCTGAAACCTGGATCTTCCTTGGCTCTCATGAGTTCTCATCAGGTCAGAGATGGTGTCCTTGATTCCCAGTCTCTGTTGCCAACATTTTGACTCTGCTGATGCCAGTAACAGGCTGGCACGTTTACTTAAAATGATAACATCAGCATCAACAATTTTAAGAGCTTCTGCTTACAGAATATGCATTAAGAGTCTTCTGTGGCTGCTTGTCAGGCTTCACTTGACCTCTATTAGTGGTCACCCAACACCCCATCCACCCCCTCTCCATGACCCTTGGTTGGCCTGATTCCACGGCAAGGTCCTCTCTGAGGTGACTTCCTCTGGCCGATCCCTTTAGTCTCAAGGTCCACCTGCACCGAGACCTGGTCCATATAAAGCATCCCTGAGATTTTTATCTATAAAAAAGCTTCCTAACTTATCAAAGTGTCTATTTCATTTCCAAAAAGCAGAGGACACATTCACTGCCATGGCAAGGACTGGCCTGCCTTCCTTCAATGAATTGAGACTGTACACTTTTGGCTTACATTTATCTAGGAAATAACTTTGTTTCCCAAAGTGTGGGCCACGTGCCACCAGTGGTTTGTGGATGTTTTTATGTGGCACTCTGACATGACATTACTTACACTGTATTACTCAGTGAGAAAATTGCTTCCTTTTCAATTCTCTTTGAAACCAACTAACAGAGTCGGGGGAAAAGTCTCAGTTTTGTGTTTATACATCTCTTTTATTCCATCTCTTTTTAATCTCTCTTTTTATATAATGGAGAGGAGACCACAGGCTAAGAACTCCAGTAGACCACGATGATTTTCGAGTACATAATAATACTGTTTTGATACAACTCTATTTTTGTGTATACTTCCAACTTATGGCAGGTAATATTGACATGGCACTTACAGTGGTGACTTAAAGTTCCATTTACAAATAAATGTGTTTAAGAAAAAGAGGATTTTGTTTAAACAAAAATATTATATAAACTAGGATATGGGTGTCACATGAGTGTGACAAAAATCATTAGGGTTGTGTGACAGTGAATTTTACCTGTCAACTTGCTGGGCCTCAAGGTACCCACACAGTTGGTTAAGCATTATTGTGGTTGTGTCCATGAGGATGTTTCTGGATTAGATTAACATCTGAATTGGTGGACTTAGTAAGTAGATTTCTTTCCCAAATGTGGGCGGGTCTCGTCTAGTCAACTGAAGGCCTAAAGAGAATGAAAGTAAGAGGGAACTCCTCTGGTGTGACTGTTGAGCTAGACATAGGCTTTTTCTGGCCTTTAGACTCAGACTGAGTCATCAACTCTTCCTGGGTCTCGAGCCTGCCAGCTTTCAGACTCGAACTTACGTGTTGGTAATCTTGGTTGTCAGGCTTTGGACTGGGACTGGACCCACACACTGCCTCTTCTGCATCTCCAGCTTGGCAACTGTAGATGCTGGGACTTCCTGGTCTCCATATTCACCCCTAATTCTTCTTAAGTCCTAGATATATGCACTGTCCCTTTGGAGAATCCTGACTAACCCATGAATGGCAGAAACTCAGGAAACATTGGTAACAGAAATGTGTTGTGCTTTGTACCAACCCCCAATGAGTAGGATTGATATTGAATTGTTTCTTTTTCCTTTCACCAGTGGTGGGAACAAATTGCAAGGAGTAATTATACATTAAATAAATATTTTTTGAGAGCCTAATCAACAAAATTTACTTTGGAGAAGAAGCTGCTTCTCTATTAGATGGTACCTTTGCAAATAAGATTGTTGTCCTCAGCATGGGCCCTGCCTACCTCCTCCCTCTCATCTCCTGCCAAGCTCCCCTGTAACTCTCATACTCCCGCCATATTGGCCTTCCTCTAGTTCCTCAATATATCTTATCCCTTCTGCCTCTAGGCTTTTGCAACTCTAGACTTCACTTCTCCTCTCCTACCTCTTCCCTTTTCCCTTGACCAACACAGCCATTGGTTTAGATGTCTTAAGTGTTGTTTTTATCAGAGAAGCCTTGCTGACCTGCAGACCAAGTGAGCATCCATCCTTATGGCACCTCATCCTTCTCCTCTGAATCATTCTTCACAACTGTAATCAAATAATCATCTAGGTGTTGATTTATCTAATGTCTGTCTCCCCTGCTGGATTGTAAGTTTGTGAGAGCAGGGAACTTGTGTCATCATTGGTTCTCAATAAATATTTTTGTAAATGACTTAATCATGACCCATTATGAAGCATTATGTAGGTAACAGGGACGTAAAATATCCTTAAATGACTAACTGGAAAGACTATAACCATTTTTACTTTTAGGGATTGAAGTCAGGTACCTATGACTACTAGCTATAACAAGTGGCCAAAATTCTCTGTGCATCAAGTGAATCAAATCACCCAAGCATGCAAACCTGGCTCTCCCAATTTATTGCTTATAAAAACAAGAGATTGGGAACAGTGGTTGAAGCCAGATGTTCTGTGGGCTGGAGCTCATTGTCCTAATACTGCAGATTCCCATAACTAGAACTGTGTGTATTTGAGATGCTGGGACATAAGATCCAACCCAGAAAACATTTTGAAATAATGTTGTTCAATTACATAATCCTTGTTATGTTATTGAATAGAACACTGTCTTATATACACTATTATAAAAACATTATGCCTGGGTCTCAAGTTCTGGAATATCCAATTACAATAGCTTTTTTCCACATTTGTATTCTCTTTATTTTATTTAATTGCCTTAACATTTTCAGCAGATTTATTGTATATGACAGTGAGCAACCTGAGCCTGTGTAAGAGCTAGTCATGCTATTTCCTGAACCCCACCCACCATCTCCCTAATATTACTGTGTCCTCCCTTGAAAACTCCTTGTTAGCATAGGCCCTGTCCCCTGCTTAGAGTGTGAACGGTCAGAGAGGCACTGGGTTAGAGGAAACTGGCCACTTGTGGACCCCATTTCTCCATCTCTGAGCTGACTTGAACTTTGGCTGATATCAGTTTGTCATCCCAACCTAAATCAATCTAAAATGTGGAATATACAAAATGATCTCCATTTCCAAGATGTTCCATCAACCGATACGTGGATAGTCACTGAGTGTTTAGCTTTGAGAACATGTATTTGTGGAACAGGATGACTCTGGTTTAATGTGTGTATGTGTGTGTCTGTGTTTCCTGCTCCATTTTTGTCATCTGACTAGTAACTTGAAGTCACATAGGATAAAGAACACTGATAAATAAGTGAGGTTTTGAGTCATCTGCAGCTCCCCATATCCCATTGTGGACATCTTCCCCAAGGTAGGAGATTCAGGACTGAAGGCATGATTATATCAAAATGTAAGTGGTAGAAACAAAGTGACAAAGAGATCTGGGTAATATGGAGACACACAGACCATCAGAAGTCCTATGCTAATGCATGGTGAGCATATCATAAGGGTTCCAGAGCTCTAGACACTCCTTCCTCCTTGCCCACTTTGACTGGTCACCTGCTTGGGAATGCTGTCCAAGGTGCAAATTATTCAGTAATAACTCTCACCATTTATTGAGCACTTTCTATGTGACAAATACTATGCCCAGTACTTTAACCCTCATTTCAATGAACCCTCCCAATAACCATATGAGGTAGGCATTATTATACTTTTCATTTTATGGATTTGGAAACTGACACCCAGAGATGAATTAATTAGTGATTTCAGAATTGAAATGAAAATCTTTTTAACCCCAGAGTCAAGGCACTTAACCATTGCTTTATACGAAACCTTTAGCTACATTCTATTCTCATTTATGATACTGTATCTGTGCAGTGACCCTGAGATTGGTCTGCCCCTCTACAATTGAGTGCAGGGATGTTCTTAGAAACTTTTCAATGTGCACAGTTGTTTTGAGAAGAAAAATTTTTGATAGAGAAACTTAGAAGTTTATTTTGGGGAGAAAACATCGGAGTCATCAAACACTGAATGGAAAAGTTTGTACTAAAAGACAAAGGCACCTAAAGTTGCCTCTTCAAGGGAAAAGGGACATTAAGAGGAGTGCGGGCCGAGACCTTTCTGCTGGAGGCGAATTGGCAGTCTCTCTGGAAGGATGCCAGAAATGTCATCTTGTTTCCGGCCAGGGGTATTGATTTTAATACTAATGGAGATTTGAACTGGACCTTGAGAAGTTCACAAAAGTTCCTCTCTCTGGTTGGGAAGCCATGGACTTGGCATTCAAGAGAGTTTAGGATATGCTCAGTAGTCATGGAACAAGCCCCTGTTCTGCTAGCCTGTCACCATGGTGCTTCTCAACATCTTTTCTCTCTCCACTCTTACACATGGAAGCATCATCCCGTTATAGAGAAGTACATTTACAGCTGAAATTACCCAAGTGGTCCATTATGTTCATCAAGACAGAAAAATAATAATAATAATAAAAAATGCTGCTCTTTGTCCCAGCTGCCTGAAGAACAACTTTCCTGCAAATGGATCCATACTGAGCCATGTCTTTTTTCTTCTTCCTCTCCTCTTAAAAATTAAATTCATGTAGGAATACCCTTCACGACATGATTGCAGAAAAAAAGAATGGCACTTGGCAGGACAAAAGGTCAGAGCATTCCAGAACACTGAGATTTCCACATAGCTGCATCTTGAGGTTGCATTTCAAAGCTCCCGCCACATGTGTTCCTTTCTCACAGCTGAGGGTATGGGGGGAGACCAATCACCCCAAGGGAAGGTTTTTCAGAGATGAATTCACACCAAACAGGAACGGGATCGGAAAAAGGGAAAGGCAGGCTGATTCCACTGACAACAGCTAATTGTAGCGACTGATTCAGCTTTTGGAAGGTGGAACTGCATGGAGAGTGTGAGCTGCAACATGGCTCCTGTTTTAATTAGTGGCACCACAGGGAGAAGATGGGCTTATAATTGAGTAGTTTGCTGATCGGTCAACTTCAACCCGTAATCAGACACGCTGAGAAGTGGACATTAACCGGGAGCTCTGACTAGCAGGAAGTCTACCCCATTAGCATGGCTGGTGTCAAATCAGGTTGTTTTTAACAACCTTTTTTCTAAATTCTTTCAGATGCCAAACAAAATATTTTCTAGATTCTTCTTCACTCACTCCCCGTCTACCTAACCTTTCTGTTCCAATTTTCCTTAGCAAATCTCTGCTCAGGCATACGGATGTATGTCAGTTGATCGACACTTCCACTATTCAACGTTCCCTCCAGGCTACAATGCTGAACATTAGTCATTGACTCTCTCTTCCAAGCCAACACCTCAACTATCACAATCCTCAGTCTCCTCCCTTCCTGAGCGCACTTTAGGATTTGTTTTGAGAAAGTATCTCTCTCCCACTCTATGGAATCTTGATGAGACTCTAAGTTAAGAGCTACACTTTCCCTTCTTTCCCTCTCATGCCTGTTCCAAGAGAGAGAACTGGGTTTCTGATTTCAATTAGGCAATTCAGACTCTTTTTCCCAAGATTTTGAATCTCGAGAAAATGACAGAAGAGTAAAGCAGTTGAAGCTAAGAATTCTAGGGACAAACTATGATCAAACTGCTCATTTTGTTGTTGTTGCTACTTAGAATCCTAAGCTGTTAGGTTCCTGTTTCCTATTTTGATTCTCAAGCCTTTCCCAAAATCCATGAGCCCTCCACTCTCCTATGATACGTTCCTTTCTGCTTAAATTAAGCAAACTGAGTTTCTGTTGCCTGCAATTGAGTAACCTCAAATGAGAGGGTATCCAAGAGAAAGCCTCCTAATAGACAGCTTGGTGTTCATTCTCCACCTTGCTTTCCTGGCTCCCACTAGGAAAAGTTGTAGAAGGAACGTAAATCATACTCACAGTATATGAGAGGATAAATAAATACATGAGAAAAAATGAGGCATTATTACTAACGAGTCTGGGTTTAGGGCCTGGCGTGAGTATCCTCATCCCAGATGTTCTCATGGGATCTACTTGGAAGCTGCGTTCCCATGGGATTCTCACTGAAGTTTGGAACATGAGAGTGATTTGTCTGGCCCCTCTTCCTGCTCAATTTTCTGACAGGGGCCCCCACACTCACTCATGCCCTCAAACATTTGGGGTTGACGGCTGATACATACATAAACGTCATACAGCATCTAGTGCAGAAAGGAGACGTGCTACCTACCTTCTGTTTCCTGGCCATGTTTTGGGCATGGTTTGTATTAGCTTGCCTTAAAGAAAGCGAGTCTTGGCACGCCTTCAGATGGGTGTGTTGTACATGTGTGTGTACTCAGTTGCCAAGCTACCCCAGGAAAAACACATCCTTGCTGCACTAATCTCCTCCCCACTGTGTCCCTGTTGGGGGGAAATATCCACCTGGCCTTGTGGACACTCAATGTTTTTCACCTTTATGGACAAATCAGGCCTCCATCTTCAGTGCTAGTCCAAGGTCTAGAAGTTCTGGCAGCCCTAATTCCCACCCTATAGATCCCAAACTGTGCACTCAGAATTCTAAGCAATGAGCTGAAGCATTTCCCTAGCTGAGTAGGATTTATGCCTCTCACCGGCTAGGAACATAAAAGTGCGAAAAATATACATAAAGAGGGAGTTCACCATAGCTAGATAGGGGCCAGGGGAAGGAAATCCGCAAAATCAGGTCAGCTTAAACTGGACCAGCTTGGCCAACGCACTCTCATAACCACATCAATTCAGGGCTTTCACGGGTTTGATTTTCTTTCAGCCCAATCCACTAAGGAGTTGCTTGTGAGTTCTGTGGATTTTCTGCACAATTACAGATTATTGCCATGGCAACAACAGAAACATGTGACAATTTTGCTACCTCAGAGACCAGGAACAGCCACTTACAGGCACCACACATCATCTTGTAATGGGACTCTGTGCCGTTGGCCTCACATTGTTTTAAGGCTAATCACTGCTTTTTCACAGATGTAGTTTTTCCCCCCACCCACTCTATTTTCATGATCTTTTAAAACAGTTTGGATTTGCTCTAAAGCAGTTCCACATTTGCCTGTGTTTATTTGGTCATAAAAAAGGTATTATTTAGGGGGTTGGCGGAAGGAAAAAGAGGGGTAAAACTTGATGAGTGGAGGCAGATGGGAGGCAATAGGCAGAGGAGAAACGACTTTGCTAGCAGATGGTTTTCTTGCCACTGTGTCACTGAGTTGAAACCCATGACAGTACTGAGATCCTGGGTCGGCCACATACAAGGCCACCCTGGGAATGAACAAAACTTGCTTTCTTTCAAATGAGCTCAAGTCTCCTGTCCACTTTGCAGGCACAATGAGAAATGGGGCCACTGATAATTAAGTTAGAGATGTGATTGAGAAGGGGGACCAGGTAATATTTTCTTTCTGGCAAAACAATCAATTTATGTTTCAGAAACTGGTGCACATAGCCAAACCCCAGCCTTTCTCTGCCAAGCATTCCCCCTTTAATTTTTTAACCTCTGGGCATTTCAAGGAAAATTGAATCCACATGTTTTCAGATTCATTTGCAAATGCAGTTTGCTCAGAGCTGTTTGATGACCAGTATGCCCTTTGAGTGTTTTTATGAGCTTAAACTTATTTTCCCCCAAGCCTCTTGCTCCTGAACCAGGAAGTGGCATATGGAGTTTGAGGCAGAATTCAGAAATGATCATTTTCGAAAACAGTCACCAGGCTCATGTGTCTCTTTCTGGACCTTGATAAAGCTAAGAAAAGGTTTTCACATAGTGCATAAGAATAATTGAGGGTAACTTAACTGTTTTTACAACTGAAAAGCAGATCTGATATGGATGCGATCCAATTCCTCAATCACATGGCTCCCCCATCTTTCTTTATTACTGATGACATTTGTATGGAAGCAGATGGTTTCTTTCCCAGGGACATGTCTCCACCTGCAGCATAATTCCCTGATTGGAATAATGCTTCAGAGGCAGAATTGGAAGTTTAGACTCATCATCCCTGCCTTTGACCAAACTGCAGAAAACAATGTTTGTTTATTATCTGTGAATCCTGTCTGCTAAGTAGAAGGGTCCCTTTTACTATGGACCCTGGAATTTGGAAATGATAGGGTGTTCTTTTCTGATTCAGCCATATGACCCAAAGCAAAATTCTGACTTCCAGAAAGGTGGGAGTGTTATACATGTGTGTTCTAGATATTCTGAAAAAAATACTTAGTAAGGGATAAGAGTAGTTGGGAAAAATCTACAGAACAGGGAAAATGTCTCTAAGCCTGGGATTTTTCTGAGCTATCAAGTTTCCTTTGAGGATGTTCGGATGGATTCCACCTACATTCCAGGACACTTTTGTTAATGAGGAATTAGTCTGAGGAGTTCTCTGGATAAATATTTGTGAGCAAATAACATTCTTCCAGGAAGCTCACTTAATATAGTGTCTATTTTTTCTTCCTTCTTTATTTCCTTTCACCAGACTTATGATCCCAGAGAAAGTTGCATTAAATTCACATGCCCTATTTTTAACTTTCATCTGGACTTCCTTTTTTTTTTTTTTCCTTTAAGCATGAGAATCGAGCAAATAACAACCCTTTGTATTGCATCCAGTGGAAGGTCACAAGCTCAGGGAATTTTCTTAAGTTCCCGGGAGAAGTAAGGCCATAAAAAATTCGTGTGCATGGCCTTCATACTGTGCCATTTTGGCTGTCAGTTCTGCTAAGTATTTTCACTCCCATTCTACAGACAAAAGCGGATACAGCAATTGTTTCAGTTTTTGTAGAGAAACTGCCCGTAAATTCACAGCCTTGCTTCATCCTTGGCCCACCCAAATCAAAAGGCTTTTAAGTGAACAATAGAGAGTGCTGGCCTTGCCTTGGTCAGCCACAGCCTATAGCAGAGAGCATCAGTAGACAGGACATCAGATGGCTCTTTGTTTTTAAATTATTGCATTCCCCACCCCCCCACCCCCCCCCCCCCCCCCCCCGCCTCCACCAACATGATCCTTGGAGTTTATTGCAGAATAGAGGAGAAGGAGAGAGAAAAGTAAGCTTATTGGTAGCTTGTCATCAGTTATAGTAGGAGCCTCAAACTCCAATGTACACAGGGGAGGACACCTGTCCTTTCTCAACTCAACTCATGGACAGTGGCTACTCAACTCAAGTTCATTTTTGCCATATTAGATGATAGGCCCAGGGTAGATAGAACTTTTTTGTTCTTTTTTAGTGGAAAGTCATAAATTTATATTTTAGATAAAAATTTTTTATTATTTTATTTTTTAAAATGCTTTTAATGTTTTTTTTTTTATTTTTGAGAGAGAGAGAGAGAGAGAGAGAGAGAGAGAGAGTAGGGGAGGGGAGAGAGAGGGAGACACAGAATCCAAAGCAGGCTCCAGGCTCTGAGCTGTCAGCACAGAGCCGGATGCAGGGCTCGAACTCATGACCTGTGAGATCATGACCTAAGCCGAAGTTGGACACTTAACCGACCCAGCCATCCAGGTGCCCCAAATTTTTTTATTTTAAAATATTAGAACTATCTTCAAAACTACAAAAATGTTGGTGGGGAGGGGCACCTGGGTGGCTCAGTGGCTTGAGTGTCTGAGTCTGGATTTTGGCTCAGGTCATGATCCCAGGCTCCTGAGGTTGAGTCTGGCATCAGTCTCCATGCTGAGCATAGAGCCTGCTGAAGATTTTCCATCTCTCTCTCTCTCTCTCTCTCTCTCTCTCTCTCTAACTCCCTCTGCTCTCTCCCACTTGTGCTCTCTTTCTCTCATAAAATAAAATAAAATAAAATAATATAGAAATGTGTAGTGGACTAAAGACACTAGATGTGTGTGAGGGGTCTAGGTACCAAACAAGCTCAAGGGAGCAGCCAAATAGGTTGAAATGCAGTAATTACCATTGATTTCCTGGCCATTTTTGAAACTCCTAGTCTCAGTGTCCAACTGTGAGGTAAGATTGTAAGTCAGAGGAAACTGTAGCTGTGTCCAAGATGTGGGGAGAAGAGTGAGAAATGGGTAAGGATAAGGGGCAGGATGTAACCAGCATCCTTTCATGACCTCCATCTTAACTTGGACAATTCATCCCTATGTTCAGTCAATAATATTTACTGAGTACCCTCCATGAATCAACACCATACTGGACATTAGCCATGTGGCAGTGTGCAAGTTAGTCATCACTGCTATCTTCACAGAGCAATGTCTAGGGATAACATAGACATCAATCAAATAATCATACAAATGAATATAATCTGTCTAATGTAATGCATCTTCCAAAGAAGAGGTGTGGGCTATGATAATATATAATTAGAGGATTTGATCTGGTCAGGGTAGTGGAGAAAAGAATAGGTTGACTAATGGCCATAAGTAGGAGTTACCCAGGCCCAGGAGGAGGGAACAAGCTGTCAAGCAGAAGCAACAGTTTGGTTGCAACTGGCCAACAAAGACCATATGGCAGAAGGGATGGATACAAGATACTGAATGGCTAGTGTGGCTGGAATGCACAAAACATGGAGAAGCCTGCAGAAATTGGAAGAACCCAACATTTCAGGGCTTCTTCCATGGTGCTAAGAAGTGGTGACTGATCCTAGATCCAGGCAAATGCAATGGAGTGATTTTAAGCAGAGGGCTACAGGATCAGATTTACATGTTGAAAAGATTATTCTGCTTGCAGAGTGGAGGGAAAAGTGTAGCCAGGGAGACAAATTAAGAAGTTGTATTGCTTCAGGAGAGATGACAACAGTTTGGATTAGGGTTGTGAGTGGGATTATAGAGGGAAGTGAATGAATTAGAGAAAGTCATTAAATATAAATGAAAGGACTTGGTGGTGCATGTGATGGTTAATTTTATGTGTCGAGTTTGCTAGGCTTAGAACCCAGTGAAATAATCAAGCACTAATCTAGGTGTTGCTGTGAAGGAATTTTGTAGGTGTGATTGCCATCTACAATCAGTTGACTTTAAGTAAAGAAGATTAGTGTTAGATCGTATGGTTGAGCCTTAAGAGGAAAATTGAGATTTCCCAGAGAAGAAAAACATGTGTCCTAAGACTGTACCATCAATTCCTGCCTGAGTATCTAGTCTTCTGACCTGCCTTATAGATTTCAGACTTGCCAGTCCCATCATCATGTGAGCCAGCTCCTGGTTCTATTTCTCTGGAGAACCTTGATGTGGTGCCTATTCAGACTCTCTATGCCATTCTTGACATATTCTTCTTCCTTCCAGAAAAGGATCTGATGCATGTTATATCAAATCCACCTCTACAAAGAAATGTGACATGCTATTGACACACATTTCTGCAATATGTATAATGGTAGGATAAGGACATATTTCTTTAGAAGAAGCCCAGGAGTTTGAGAGAAGAGGGGGAACCAAAATCTTTAAAAGGAAACCTGGAAAGGCTAAAAATACTACAAAATATGAGGAAAAAAAAGTTTTTCTTTGACAAGCATTTTCTTTCATCCCAAAGCTTTCTGGGTCTTTAAGGAGAAGCGTAAACACTGGTAAACGCAAATGCTGCTTCATATGGACAACCACTTGAACCTCCAATTAGCTGAGGCTGGCAATGGCTACAGCTGAGCTGACTTTTCCCAGGTCCTGGACAGAGGGAGTTCATAGGGCCGGATGAGGCAGAGGTCCTGGGTGAGAAAAACTGACGAAGCTGATACTCAGCACCAAGTAAACCAGTCCTGAGAGTCCAGAGGAAGAGTAATAAAGTGGTGGCCTCCAGTTTCCATTACTGTGAGCCCTTTAACCCCTGGAGCCAAACAAAAAAAGTAAATAAAGTCCCAGAATAGAACTGGCTTTAAAAATAAAAAAGGAAAAGCTTTCGTTTCTTCTTCTGCCTTCCCTTCCTCCTCCTCCCTTTGCTTCTGTGGCTCAGGTTCTGACCCAGGCCTCTCAGGAGGGAGGCAAGTTTGCTGCCTGCATGAGCTGGCAATGTTGGCAAAGACTGAATTCTTTGGTGCTCCTGCTAAGCGGCTCTTTCGACATGGTCACCTGGCGATCCTCTCGCTTGATCCCTGTATCTTGGTAATAATCTAGCAGGTTGTTAAGGGAGAGGGAAGAGGGAAAAAGGCAGGGATGGGTTCAGTATGAAGCCACTTCCCTCAGAGAGTATCAAGGGAGTGAGGGGCAAGGAACTGGTGCATAAGGCTTGGCCTGTGTTTGCTAGATTTTTTTTTTTCCTTTTGGATCAATAATATAGACCAGAGATCAGAGAGGCAGAAGACCTCATCCAGAATCTGAATCCCCCCTAAGGTCTATTAAATAGATGGGAAAGCATGCTCAGTCCCTTAATATAGCATGCAGGATATGAGGCAAGTCAATTAAACTCAGTGTCTCAGTTTCTCCCTCAATAAAAAAACAAACAACAACAAAAAAGAATAACTTTCATACATTGAGGACATAGGAGGGAATTGAATTAAATAATGTTGGAAGTGGCTTCAGCTAATGGAGGAATCCTCTCTCCCTCCTCACCCTGACCATTGGTCACCGGCGCAGGATGGATGGAAGGAACTTAATCCAGAGTTCACCTATTCCACTGTCATACAGTTCTGAGTTTTGCAAACTTATTTTCTCTATAGAGCCCAAAGTTCTCTTCACTAAGCTCCACTGAGAGGGCAGAAGAACTCTCGGTGGTACTTAGCTCCAATGTGGTTCATTACAAGAGCTGCCAATATACTAGACATCCTCTGTTATCAAAAATTCTGCCTTCTAATACAACCTGCCAAGAAATAATCCATCAAGTACAACTATATAGCGAGATATATGTACATATGTATGCCATAAACACACACATAAAGTATCTCAGGAGCAAAGTGAAAGCATAAAATCAGCTGGCAGAATGGTCCAACTTAAATAGGGCATTAAGTGGTATTAACAGACTAGTTCTAGAAATGATCAGAAATTCCCAGTCGGATCAAAGATTGATATCAAAGACTCAGAGATACCTCAAGGCCAGCATCTCTGGAGAGGATTGGAGCTGATTGGAACTGAAGCTCTATCTCTGGCCTGTGCATTTGAGTGAACACTTTAAATCTCCAAAGATTGAACTATAAAGAGAAATTAGTTTATTAATAATTCACAGACTTCAAGGAAAAAAAATGTCAAAAGCATATGCTCAGGAACAAAGCTGATTTTATTTTTACTGTTTAGAATAGAGCTATCTGTGGAGAACTTGAAGTGCCAGGCTCGAAAATTGAATTTGGTCTTTTTTTTTCCCCCTTGTCTTCATGTTTTTAAAGAAATGTTTCTAATAAAATATATGTGAACGTTTAGTCTGATTTCCCTCTGCATACTTCAAGTTTTTCAAATCCTATGAGGTTTGTGGGGAGTGTCAAGCACAGAATACTTTATTCAAGACTTTAATAGTTTGAGATATTTTCATGGCAAAGTTATTAGCCAAGAATACCTAATTGGAGTTTATGAATTCAAGGCAAGATACTCAAGAATGGGTGTAAAAGAAAGAAAGGTTAATAAAAATCTGGATTTAAAATGACTCAACAAAATCAATTAAGTGATCAAGTCATTCTCTGGGAGAAAACCTCTCTTTAATATGAGGAGAGGGGTGTATTTTTCCAGAAGTCTACTAGACTGAGATGTCCTTAAAGGCAAGAATTCTGCTTCATTTCTCTTGGCATCCCCAGGTTCAGTCGTGAGCCAGCTACTAAACTGCCTCAGTTTCTCCAATATGGCTGACGGTAGGCTGGCATGAAGAAACACAGATGGGGATGAGAGTAAGGTAATTTTATCTCTTCCTGGATGAGTTAGCACTCAAGTATAGAATGGCCTTAACCTTCCTCAAAATAAAAGCTATGTGCTTACTACTTCCTGCCCCCTTATGTCTCCTCCAAGACACTGTTCCTGCAATTATCCCCTCTCTTTTTTGTGAAATTCCCCCATCCAGTGGGTCATTGCCAGCAGCTCTGAAACAATCTCTCACCTTAATAAAATCCTTGCCCTTAATACTCTTACTCCTTCAACCATTTTTTTTTGGCTTCTCTATAAAACAAAACCCATTTTTAAAAATTGTCCTATATCACTATTTTATGTCCTAACATCTCATTCTTTTTTGAACCCATTCTAATCAAGTTCCTGTTTCCACTACTCGACTGAAACAAGTTTTCTGTCATTACTGAGATTGTATTATATATTTATGCTTTGATTTGTTAACTGTCCATTTTCCTTATTAAGATATAATCTACATGAAAAAGATTTTGGTTTTTCTTATTATTGATCATTATTTTTCATTACTGTATCCCCAGCACAGGCCTGACACATAGTAGGTTCTCAAAAAATATTGATTGTATAAATGAATGAATTAAAAAGAGATCATGTTCTTAATTATGAAACCCATGTACGATTTCAGCTATAGCCTCTGTGATGGATCAACAGTATGTTAATAGATAAAATCACTGCCAGACAAATCTCTTTTTGAACAGTGACTTTTTGAGAAATGTTTGCTGGAGAAATTCTCCTCTCTGGAAGTAGAAATTTAGGCTCAAAAATCTCATCATGGAGGACAATATAAGTGTATAGTAGGCAATAAATAAATGTTGAATGGATGTCCTTGCAGTATGACAATAACCTGATATACTGCTATCACATATTTTTGCTAAGTAGTATAATTTGGTACAAAGAGAATGCATCTTGGATCTTAGCTGAGTTGCTTCAAATTTATAGCAAACTGAAGGAACAACCCCAGGCTTTGTACTTTAGGGAGATGGTGAGGCAGGTGCCTATTATCAGCATGGAAACACTTCTCAGAATGACCAGATTAGTTGTTACTCTTTTATGATAACACTTCTCTGAATCCAATTTTAATTCCTTATCTTTTTTGCTTTAGGTCAGGGATGGCAAATAAAATGTATCTCATTTGTCAAGTCTGATTGAGTCACTCATCAAATATTTAATTCAACAAATATTTATTGCATTTCTACAAGTAAAAGGCACTGTTCTAGGAGCAGAGAATAAAACAGTGAATACATAAAAGTCCTGCCCAAATGGAGTTTACATTCTAGTGGTCGGTGGTTGCTAGATTGGCAATAAAGATTCTGTCATCTATTAGCGATGTCTGCCATCTGTGCAGAGAGGGATGTGGTAGCACCAATACCAGTCTGGGATTTGCTGATCTGGTTTCCAATTTTGTTTGTAATGTCCACTTGGTTTTCTAGCTCAAGGCACGCAACTCTAAAAATGACTTAACCCTCATGCAGGCTCAGCCATACTACAGGCTGTAAGTCTAAAAGTGACTGCTAATTAGAACAAACTTAAGGACCTATGTCAGTGGCTTTTCATCAGGTCAGTATTTATTACTAAGCTGAGTTTGACATTTTACTTGGTCCCAATAACTATTTTGTTGCTTAATTCTTTGTTATTTTTTCATGGCCTTATACCCCAAAGCTTTCTTTTTCTCTACCTCTCAGTTCCTATGTTGGCTCCCCTGTTTGTCCACTTATTTATTTACCCACGCAAGAAATATTTACTCAGCAGTTACTATATGGCAGGTACCATTCTAGGCATCTGGAAGACAGTGTGAAAAGAACAGAAACACTCCCTGTTCTCAAAGAAATTTATATTCTAGAAATAAGCTAGAAATAAACAAATTTATGGGATAATTCTAGATAATCCATGTGACTAAAGTAATATTAGGGTAATTTAGGGAGAGTGATCGGGGGAGCATGATCTTAGGAGGTGATATAGAAGATGAAACTGAAGGAAGACAATGAGCCAAACACAGGATGGAGGTTCATCTTGTATGGTAAGTCTGCATGTCCTGAGGTAGAAACCAACTGGTGGCCTGTTCCAAAATCATTAGGGCTGGATGATAATAAATGAGGGGAGGGTAGTGAGAGATGGGGTGGATAAGCAGGCAAGAGCTAGATCCAGGAAGTCTCTAGAATATGGTAAGGATGGTGTTTACCTACCTTCCTGGATTTTTTGCTCATTTTCTACTGACAGACTTAACAGGTACCACCATCAGCTATCTCCCAAAGTAGCCAGTGGCATCTGGGATCAATGACAATGGCCCATGACAACTCAGCACTGAGAACTCTCAGTATCTCCAGCCACATCCTTGTGAGTCTGGTCAGGAGCCTGTGCCTCGCATGCTCTGGTCTAACCACTTCCAACTAAACTCTGGTGCAGATGCCATCACAGCTCTAAGCAAGGGAATCTCACTTTTATCAGGCTTCCAGGTTTCACCAGATTAAAACCATCAGCTGCAAGAAAAAGGATGCATAAAGAGGATTTGTTTCTGACAGTCACCTGAAGCACTATGTGACAAAGCAGCCTCAGTTCTAAAGTGGTCCCAAAGCATAGGCCCCAGAGGCAGTTCCACAGCAAGGCACTAATTACTCTTTCTGAGAAATTGCCTTATTTCAAAGATTTAGTGCCCAAAGGCATTGCCTATCAAAACTCAGTTTAAAGAGGCATTTTAAGAGGGATAGCTTATTCAGTGACTTACGGGCTCTGTGCTAAAATCCTTGACCCCAAATTATCCTCACCACTTGTCATTTGGCCTGATAGTCCATTGTAATAGAGTCAGTCCTTTGGTTCTTGAAGATTTTCTGGTTTATTAAATAGAAATATTCTCAAAAGACTCAATACTTTAAGCCATTATTAATTTTGCCTCAGTTTCCTCTCTCATTCCAAATTGTCCTGTGAAGCTACCTACTCCACCTCATCAATTCCTGCCATCATCTGAACTCCTGATACCTTATCCATCTAGTCATTTTTAACTTACAGTTTTGCCAGTACCTGATGCTATGTGTTCAAATCTTATTCCCAAAGTACAGATGAGAAAAATCTAAGCTATGAATTTCATTCTTTAACTCTTTGGTGATACTAAGACAGGACTCCCAGAGTTTAGTTTCAATATCAACTTTACCTTGCAAACGTGATGAGGTAAGTGAAGAAGATTACCATAGATTGCCAAGGATTTTTAAACAGAGCTGTTCTGTTTTTCTGATACCATGGATGTGCTAAAATTATAAATAGCAAGCTAGATACAGATGCATTATATCTTAGGTACAGTACCTCCAATGATTGCTTTCAACACTGCCTTCAGTGCAAGAGATAGAAAGATCTGCCATAGTATCATAACAGACTAAACCTTTACAAGAGTGTTTTTTGTGTTGGTCCTCATTGGGTAAGTGATCTGGACACAGTGTGTTACAAGAATACCCTATGGTTTCTACAATGTTCCAAAGTTGCCGTACCACTAAAGAAAGAACAATATAAATGTATTAACACAGAGATGGAAAGAATGTAAGTCCCATCCTTCAAGGTAGCTGACCAATAGAGTGGCTCTTAAAACAATGGAATGTTATGTAATTCCAACATGAAAATTGATTCTGGTATTTTTAAATTAAAAAAATTTTTAAAGACAAATATAAAAGCATGGACATAAAAGAAGATAGGAGGAAAACATGAAAAACAAGAATCTGTGCAGATGATGACAAGATTGTGAAGGTCTCCTCAGCAGCTAAAAGGTCAGATATTTACAACTTTTTATATATTAAAAATTGATATCAGCATGACCTCATTAAAGAGCTAATATTAGTAGAGAAGGATAGGTCAGTGTCAAAAACAATGCCCAATTCCTAGCACAATGTACCCGGCTTAGTCAACTTTTGTCAACCTCAACAAAACACTAGCACAGACAGGATACATGCTGTCATTCCCAATTAACACAACCTCTGGTTTGTCCATGTTTAGTGTCAAGAAATTAGGCCCCATCCACGAAGAGACAGCCATTAGGTACTGGTGTCCCATTCACACCTGTCTCGCATACACCTTGGCCTGATTACTTATTAACGTTACCATCCCAGTGTTGGTCACATTTTCCCCATTATTTCATTTTTCATGTAATGCCAGAACAGCCACCTTTGTAAGCAAAGCAGGGGGATGACACGCTGCCTCCTTTCCCTAACCAAAAAGCATAAAGCTAGCCAGAGGAAATACACCAAAAAGCACGTGTTCTCTGGTGATCCAAAAACATGATCCTGGCCAAAAACCAACACTGAAGGGATCTTAAGGGATGAACTCAGCTTTCCATATGGATCTGCGTTGACTCCCAAAGAACTCTGCCCACTGAAAGGCGGTGTCAGCCAGCACGTGCTTACTTAGCAGTGGGATGTTCAGGACACATGGCGAGTGCCCCCCAAGACGATTGTTTGTTAATCTTCCTTACAAATAAACTGAGGCAGAATAGTCCCAGGGCTTCATATATGAAGACTGGCAAGCACTGAAATGAGGCTTATCCTCTGACAAGCTCCTTTTTTTTTTTTTCTTCTATTTTTTATCTGTTTAGCAACCAGAACTGGATCAGTTCCCAAAGTTCAGTGCAGTTTTCTGGGTTTATAGGCATTCCATAGTTCCTAAGGAACAGAGTATAAAAATCTGGTAGAGTGAACCAAACTAATAAAATTGAGAATGCAAAATACCCCCCCCCCACACACACACACACCGATTCTAGCTATTGGGGGTTTTCCAGGTCCATTAACAGAAGTGTGTTATCATTTTTTACCAGAGGTCAGTGTTAAAAGTCCCCTTGCTGCTTCAGACCTACGCTCAGAAATTTGAAAGATGGGGAGATTTGGCTTGGCTCATCCTATTTAATTTGCACTATGCCTGGATCTGTCAGGTTCTAAAGAAAGATACAGCCCAGGAGATTTGGGAACTTCCTAATGTGAGTCAAGTTGGCAGCCCGCACACTTGGCTTCCACTGATTACAGCTTCAGTTTCTGACCCCCAGGAGGCCAAACCAGCAAGAGGAAAATGTGTATAGTAAATGTTGAGACCTAGGTCCATAATGAAAGTGCCCCCCTTTCATTATGCTGGTGCCTGTCTTCTGGCAAAGTCCACTTTTTAGAGCCAATGCCTTCCCTATGGCATGGAATTGAAGAGAAATATAAAAACCTCACATCAACCCAAATGCCCAACAATAGAAGAATTGTCTAAAACAATGTGGCCTCCGTAAGACTGAGTACTGGCAGCACCTATAAATCATTTTTTATATTATTTAATTACATGGGAAAACGCTCAAAATGTTAGTTAAACAGTGGAATACAATACTGTAAATTATAGTATCGTCACAAAAAAAGTACAAACTGGTTTTGTGTATATGGTGAGATTTAATTTAAATTGAATTTTCTAATAAGTTTTGCCTGAGATAGGATGATAATTCTTAACGTGTGTGTGACAGGAGAAATCCACCCTTTCATCCTCCCTGATCTCTGAGAAAGAACTGAAGTTGCTTAGACAGATTATCTCTAGAAAATGTACTGAGAGCCACAGCAGAACTAGCCTCCCATGGTGGGAAAAGCGAGGGGACTGGGAAGCTGATGGGTGGAGCCATCATGCAGGGCAAGAGTGTTCTATTGGGGAGGGCGTGGGAGGGAGAGGGAGAGGTTGAAAGAGGAGAGAGTGATAGGAAGAGAAATGGAGACTCTGGATGTTTTCTGGTACCAGAGAAGAAATAGGGGGAAGAAGAGATTGAAATAAGAGTTCACGTGTTGGAAGTTCTTCAGTGGCTTTCCACATATGACAGAAATGTAGGTAAAGATGGTTATTTCTGGCTGGATCACTCATGTTTCTTTAAATAAGACCCTGCTCTATGGCAGGGGATATCACAACTTCATCAGAATTATGTATGTTTTCCAAAATTTCCACAACGCATAAATTTTACTCGTATACTCGTAAAACAAGTAAATCAATAAATAGAAGCTGGATCCTTCCAACAATTTATTTGGCTGATGAACTATGGCTACTCTCCTTGGCTACAGAAAGTTACAACATGTCTTTACCTTACAAGGCAAAAGTGACAACTAGTTGTTTTTTTGAATCAGTTAATGAACTCAATAAATATTCATTGAGCATCACCTCTGTGCTAGACACAGTGGAGCATACTTGACATCTAGTATTGAGCAAACCAGCCATAGCCCCTGACCTTAAGAGGGGCAAGAATGGAAGAAAGAGGCTAAAAGCGCATCTCTAGGACCATCTGGGTAGTGCTCCAAACCAGCCCTTGATAATGCAAATACCCTCCCTGAATGTTCCTTGAAAAGTAAGAGACAAAGCCAAGGTATAAAGTCCGCTCTTAATTAAGCATCATTAAGAATCAATTTTAGTCTGGAACTAGTGGCAGATTAAAATAAATAAATAAATAAATAAATAAATAAATAAGCAAAAGTGTAAGACAGTTCTCTTAAGAAGGATAAAGTTCTTGTTATTCATTGTAATGCAATGCCAGGAAGTGAAGGGTTGGTGAGGTGAATTCGGGGTGGAGAAAGAATCCCAGCCTTCTAGGCTCTGTAATTTGGAGGCTATTAAAATCCTCTCACCCTTTCTTTTAATGCATTTGTTACAGAGGAGCAGTTGCCCAGAGTTTGTCAGTAACAGCTCAGCATATGCAGAAAATCAATCCCAAACAAAGTTCAAAGAAATCTTTTCAAAGCTCTGTTTGAGGTGACAAATGGTTGCTAATGAATGATGGAGGCCCAGTCCTCATTTGACTGACAGGTGAAAGGATAGCTGACTGGGGAAGGACCACCTGCTCACTCCTGGCCCAATTAAGACCTCCAACTGTTTACAGTAACATGAGATTCACATTAATTGATTCCCCTTCTTAATCTGCCCCAGAAAAAAATCCAATGTGAGATGGAAACTCTGAGGAATGATCATAAAATAAACTGACATGGATTGTTTCCACATTTCCATGACCTTAAGCTGCCAATGGCTCCTCCTTTCTTTTCAAACCACAGTCCTCCCTACTTGCCTTTGAGCCATGCCCTCTTCCACCTACCCAACCACCTTTGAGAGAGAGAGACATGCCAGAGTTTGATTCAATTCCTGCCAGAGTTTTCTGTCCTAACTGATACGGGTCAGCAAGTGCACTTGATGGGTCTTTGCAGCCCCTACAGAGAACCAAAGTTTTTGTCCCAGACAAAATCATGGCCATGAAATGGACTGTGAACTTCTCAGACATTCTTCCACTGTATCTGAGCTAACCTCCTTAACTTGGGTAGGAACATTCCCTCCTGTTTTGTGTTTATAAAACTCCACATCTAGGTCTGGATTCAATTTGTTATTTGTTACATTGTATTTAAAAGTGAAATTGGCTTTTCATTTCCCTATTTTTCCTCCATTATGATGGGCTTCCTTGGTTGTTGGGAATGACTGCTTATATCCAACAAAAGACATGCACAAAAATATTCCATGACAGCTTCATTCATGATAGCCCAAATTGTAAATACCCCAAATGTCTATTAAAAATAGGATGGGTAAATATATTATGGCATATTCACACAGTGAAAAAAAATAATAAACTTCTGGTTTTTGCAAAAACTCAAAGGAATCTCAAGGACAAAATTTTGAATGAAAAAACCCCCATCCAGACAGGACCATTAAGTACCTGGGGGAACTGATTGGGAAGAGGCCTGAGGAAACCTTACTAAGGTACTAGGAATTTTCTATATCTTGATCTGGATCTGTTTACTCAAAGGTAAACATACATGAAAATTCATTAAGCTAAAATTTGTGTGCTTTACTGAATGTAAGTTGCACCTTAAATGTAATAATCAAACAGATTTTACAGTTTCACAGTTTATTGGGACCTGGGTAGGGATGGGAGAATTCACTAAAAGAATCCTGTTTGAGGATTATAACCTTCTTTGACTGGCAAATGTAGTGGGGTTCTTCAGTAGAGTAGTGGTAATGACAATAACAACAACAGCAATAAACTGTGTGTTTTAATGGTCTTTACAGTACAAGAGTGATATAAAACACCATGTAACAATTCATTTTTATTCCATAATTTACATACATAGTTTCAGCAAGACTGAAGGGCTTATGGTAGACTGAATAATGACCCTTCCCCCAAAGACACGCACCTCCTAATCCCTGGAACTTGTGAATGTTACTTGACATAACAAAAAAGACATTTCAGGTGTGATTAAAGATCATGAGATGAGGAGATTATCCTGGATTATCTGAGGGGCCCAATGTGATCACACAGGTCTTTGTGAGAGGGAAGCAGAAGGCTATTTGACCACAGTAGAGGAGAAAGCAATGTGACTGCAAAAACAGAGATTGGGATGATGCAGCCAGAAGCCAAGAAATGCCAGCAGCAGCTAGAAGCAGAAGAGGCAAGGAATAAACTCACCCAGGAGCCTCCAGAAGGAACTAACCCTGTTGACACTCTGCTTTATCCTCATAAGACTCATTTTTTACTTCTTTCCTTAAGAACAGTAAGAGAATATATTTGTATTGTTTTAAGCCACTAAATTTGTGGTTACGTGTTATAACAGCAACAGGAAACTAATACAGGACTCAAGATCACACTGCCTATCTCCCAACTTGCCCTTTGATCCTTTAAGTTCGAATTTAATCTTCTTCCACCACTTTCACCACACCAAGCACATGACATAGAGCAAACCAGGATCCTAAGTCCTAAAGGTATAGCAATAGGGCATGAAATTAGCATGGACAGGAAGCACAGTGGACTCCACCAAGTCATCTCCAGGCTCCCTTTGGGCATCATTAGAACCTTCCAGGTAAGAGTTGGTAAAATATTCTTGCTACTAAAACTCAGCTTTCAAGTGGTGAAAGAAGTTGACAAAAGAGCTGCCAAAATATTTTCAGTGAGTGTCATTCCTAGATGGGTCTAGAAACCTCCTGGGCAAGAGAGCCACATATTTTTATTGAGTTATGTCTATGGCATACAACTAAAAACACCAAAGTAAATTTTCCAACTGTGGTTTGAGTTATCTGGTTTGGCCACCAATAAAGATCCAATTTTCCCGTGGGATGTTAAGTCTCCCAGCCACTCTGTGGTAATTGGGATATTTTATTTATTCATTCACTCACTCATTCAACACTTATTGAGCTGTTACTCTGTACCAGATAAACAGAAAGTAGAAGAGAATTGGAATAACTGAGTTCCTACTCCCAGAAACTGCTTACGGTCTGCTGCTGAGATATTTCTAGAGAGTGTGGCTGACGGGGTAAAAAAATAAAGAAAAAAAAAGCCCAGTAATTTGAGAGCCACTGGTCCCCTTAAGTAAACCACTTCTCACTAAGACATTGGGTAATACTAAAGAGTCAGTGTGTTGAGGGTAACAACTTGGTCTTATGTGCTATTTGTCAACTGGTAATTGCTATGGTTAAATGATCAATAATATGTAATGAAGAGGGGAGTGGGACAGAAGGCAGAAGGGACAGTGGGAGAGAGGAAAGTAGGGAGAGAGCAAAGGAGGAAGGGAGGGAGGGAGGAAGGAAGGAAAGAAGGAAGGAAGGGGGGCAAACTTCTGGGTAGGCCACTAACCACCCACACTACTGTCACATTAGTCTTCAATTTTCATATTCTGCTTCTACCAATTTGTGATCTCCTTGAGATTGAGGGTCACATTTTATTCATTTCTGTAACCCCAACACAGCACATTTCAGCACTTAATACAAATAATTTTGGATCAATGAATAATTCACAAGACACTGTGAGACAATTTCAAAACTAAAAAGCCATTCAACCTACTTGACCTTCTTGTAGCCCCTTGGTCCAGGTCAGCTCCTACAACTTTTACCAAGCACTGCATCCCCTGGGACTAGGGAATATGAGTATTATCTTTAGATCAGCAGACAAGTGTGTCCTGTGGCCAAAGCAGATAGGGTGTACAAGAAAAACAATGAATGAACGAGGATAAGCTTGCCCCAGGTAAATAGAGCATCACTTGGTCATTTTAAATTGCCAGCATAAATATTTATGGGGGAGAGGTCATATAACAAAACCAACCAGAAGGTAGTGAGATGGCATCTGTCTCTTTCTAGTCTCGGAGCAGAGCAAAGAAGCCCTGGATCTCTATGATGCCCTACATCATTTAAAAGAATTAATCATTTCACACCAGACGGAGACCAACAGTGAAGATAGTTGAGGGAAGTTTGGAAACCTGAGGAAAACAAGGTTTTCCAGCTGCCACTGTGTTTCTGAGTTTCTCAGAGGAGCTCTCAGCTCTGTTTATCGGTTTCACATCTCCTTGTGTGTGATTTTTCAAGCTCTTCACTGTGAACTGGGGACTGACTGGGAGGTGCGACTTTCCCATCAGTTTCTCCTCTCAGGAGAAATTGGAAATATGTATCTTGAAGCTGCCTGAAAATTTCTTTAGATGGAAGATTAACTGTCTAGCTGCTGTAGTGTGTGTTCGGTGGGCAAGTGGCATGCTTCTCTTCCCTGCCCTAGCTCTTCTGTTATTTGTCAGTGAAGGATTCCTGGGTGTGATGGTGGAGAGGGGGGCTGGCATCTGCCTTGGTTGGCTCCCAAAAGCTATTCCTGGCCAGTAGCCTCCCAGAGTGAAGGAGTCACAGCCAGGCCCTGCGGCAACCTGGGTAACGTAAATAGGTGTTTGGCCTTCAGGTAGTGTGGGAATCATATCTGCAGGTTTGCATTTTCCATCGTTAAAACCTTTGTAAGAATATTGGCCAAGATATAAAACAAAGCCACAATTGTTTCCCTAGCCCAAAGACAAGAATGGTCACCTGCGTTTGCTTGAAAGAGGAGCCAGGATTGCCCTGAGCAAGCTCTGAGAAGCATAATATTTTCTTTGCAACCACCATACTGGCTCCCGTAGCTTTCCCTTAGTCCTATGGCTTCCAATCTCCATCAGAGGAAAAGCCAATCATGACTGTCAACTTTGGCCGACCCTCCTACTTCAGACATGCTGCCTCTGACACCCACACGCTCAGTCCCTCACTTCTTCAGGCTTCTGCTCAAACTTCCCTTTGTCTGTGGCCTCTCCTGTTATCCTATCTAAAACTGAGATAGCACCTGAAATATCTGAAACAGCACCTCTCTTATTCTCTGGCTATCTATTCCAGCTTTATTTTCCTTCATAGCATTCAGCACCACCTGATACACTGTGTATTTTTTTGTTTGTTGTCTGTTTTCGCCCACTAGAATGTAATCTACTAGAATGCAGGGACTTAGGTTTTTTGGGGGGTCACTTATGTATGGATCCCAGCTGGAATAGTCCGTGGTGTGTAGTTGATGCTAGAAGAATTTTGTGGAATGGATGAATGAATGAATGAATACATGGCTCTGCCAGACCAAGGTTCTTCTCTTAACAAGGAACTTTTGTTGAGAACTGGATTGTCCTTTGCACACTAATATCGAAAAGAGGAAATGGGCCTGAAATCTACTTAGCGTGTTAATAATCCATTTTAAACCTACCACCCATGAACTTAATTCCTGTTAGCCTCTCATACAATCAGACATGAGTAGCAGTTATTGGTTTGCTAGAATATACAGGTAGGAGGCTTGGTGTGAGTAGAGAAATAATGAATGGAACAGACCCTTCCCCTGCCCTCAGGGGGCTGAGAGCTTGGCAGGAAAGACAAAAATTGAAGTAAGCAATAGCAACGAGCCCTCTTGAGGGTTATGATGGGCGAGTACAGGGAGCTACAAGGATACAATGCCTGTGGCCTACCTGCTCTGGGGCCAATCCTCTTCTAAGAAGTCATAAAATAACTTTCTTCTCTGAGTGCTAATGAACAATTTTCCTTGCAAACAATGTAATACTTAATTCAAACCTAAAACCATAGTGTTTTATGATAGCCCTTGAGAAGCACCATATAGCCAAGAATCATTGAGATAAACCACAGACCAGTTGGAGGAAAGGGAGCTGGAAATGATGTTTCTTGCACTACCAGCATGTGTTAAACATATGCCAGTAGTCTCCCCTTCTCTTTCCTTCTTTCTTTCAATCTTATCCTCTGTGTATGCCCACACTTATATATGCATGTGGAGGCTCACTGAATTCTCATAATAGTCCTCCTGAGGTAGATACTAAAGACTCCAGTTTAAAAGTGAAGGGATAGAAGTTCAGAGAGGTTGTGTAACTTGTTCAGAGTGACACAGCTAGTAAGTGGCTAGCCTGAGGTTCAAAACCAGGTGCAAATGGCTCTTAGAGCAGGTCTTTCTAGGTTCCTCCAGTGCTGCTCCCTAGGCTTGTGCTTCTGCTGTAGGATGCCAGGTCCCCTTCTAGTGTCTGTCAGTACCTAGCTTTAAGGGGTTTGCATAGGGCAAGTATTGCTTATAATCCCTGTGTGCTAACAATGTCTTGGTTACAGGAAAGAAGGTCTGCCAGTCATATGGGACAGGGAGAGGGTCGAATGCATGTCCCTACAGGGATACCCATGGCTTCTGGTCCTGGCAAGGAATTAAGGCTGAGTATCAGACTATCCCGGACACTCTGCAGGGATTTCTTGTGGTGACCAAGGTGGAGAACGAAGAAAACAATGGACTCTTTCATAAACTTCTGGGTGACCTGGGCAAATCATTTAATGTCATATACTTCCCTTTCTTCACTGGTAAGATGAGGCAGAAATAATACTCAGCAGCCCCACACAGGGACAGAGATTCATATAAAAGTCAAGTTCCCAAAATGAAGCGACACAGACACGAACACAGGATTTTTTATTACTACAGGTAGAAGTTCTTGGAGGGAAATGAAAAAGGGGAGGGCCTTTAAATTTTCTGTGACAGGACTCAGCTGCCCTGAACCATTACTGCGAGGCAAAATCTTGTACTCTATCTGCTTCTCCCCACGAGGGAATAGTCAGAGGGCTCCACCTGCAATGTCGCTTTCATCCATCTTCACGTTTGCCATCTAAAGAGCTCATCTTGGAAAATAGAAACTAATAACAATAATAATCAACCCTACATGGGTGAAGCATTCTGAAGGTTATAAGTACTTTCATATGTAGCGTTAATCTGAACTTTGCAATTCAGTAACAAATTATTAGCTCCCCATTTTACAGATGGGAACTGAGGCTCAGAGAACTAGAAACTTGACTTAATGGTAGAGACAAGACTCAAAAGCAGTTATTCTGACTCTTCATTCAGTGATCTTTCTACACACCTGATTACACAGTTATGATGAGCACATCACTTGTTAAACAGAATAGCCCCCCAAAAGTCCAAGTTGTGAAATGGTCACCTTGAGAACAAAACCTTTCCTACATAGTGCTGTTACTCAGTTGGTATTCGTTTTCAAAGACTGCACGACTTCTTTTATTTTCACAAAACCCCAGGAGGAGTATGCCAGCACATCATTCATTTGAATCCCCCTCCTTGTCAGTTGGGCTTGGAATTGGGAATCATGTTCTTGGTATTTTTCTCCAGAAATGAAATTAACAGAGTCTGACTCTCAGAGCCTTGGCTCTCTTTTCATTACTTTTGGATGGAAGAGAAACATGAACGGAGGTAAGGGAAGGATCTGGCACAAGCTTGGGGCCTGACATGATGGAATAGCCATCCGCAGATATCTGCAGTCAGTGCATTCAAAATCACATTGAGGACCTATACAGATCATCTGAGAAACTAACCCCTGAACCTATGTACCACACTGGTACTCCACTGGGGTCTCTTTCAAACAGGTTGTCCTAAATTACCAGAATAATTGATATCTACAGCTATAACAATTTCGGTATTCATATGGCATGCACACTTTTATTCACTTGGATACTGAAAGGATTTTCAGAAGGTTGTGGGAGGTAATCATGAGAAGTAACTCCACTCAGTTTAATCTTAAAATGTATAATTTTTGTGAGCTTATTATTTCCTTTAGAATCCCCAAGCACACTGATTGTCCCTAAGCCATCATCCTGACACTCAGAGCTCACAAAGCCAACGCTTTAATTGTGCAAAGACAAATGATAATCTGATAATGTCCTGAGACCCAGCAAAATTCTGTGTTGATCCCTGAATCACCAAAGGAAAATCCAACAGTTGTCATTCTTGTAGATAGCAGATTTCTTGTGTTCCATCCTTTGCATTGTTCTCCATTAGTGGTATACATGTTAACTTTCCACTCAACCCTACCAGAGCTGGCAACCTGTGCAAGTCACATTAGGGCCCACGCTTAGAAGGCTCTCACATATTGCTTAATACTTTGCTGTTGCTGTCTTGAAATCTTTAACAATTTGAACCGAGGACTTTGCATTTTCATTTGTGCTGGCCCCTGCAAATTATGAAGCTGGTGCTGATCCCAAGAATGTAAGCTCCAATGTAAACTGAGATTCTTGTCTCTTTTGTTCACAGATAATCCCTAGAATGGTGCTGGGCACTGTTCTTAATAAATATTTGTTGAATGAATGAATGAGTAAATGAATGAATACCAAGATACTCAAGTAATGAGAATCAATCTCAGGCCAAGCCAGGGAACATAGCTGCTCTTATTTATTATTTCTGTTCCTTGAGCCCTGAGTCCAAACATTCCAAAGTTAGGTTATAGGTCTAAATAATTGTTTGAGGATGGAGAGCTGGCAAGAAAGGGAGAAACAGGGGGCCCAAAAGAGATACAGCCAAGCCTACTGAGAGACACTGCCCAAAGATTCTGAAGGAAGAGGTATGGTGTGTTCCCTGAGCCAGAGAGCAGAACAGTCAAGTTCCGCCTTTCAATTCACCAAGGGGAATTTTCTTTAATGTAAGCCAGATTTCTCAGAGAGTTTTCTGACTTGCAACCTCAGTCCTACTCGATCAATGCCCCTCAGGTCTCATAGGAGGAAAGCAGGCCAGCTATAGGCCCAGACACACCCAAACCTTGTCAATGGGTTTCCTCAGCATCTATGTTGAGTTTTTGAGCTCCAGCAGTGGGGCTGTGGATGCAAAAGCCACTCTCCTGAAATTTGCAGGCAGTGTCAGAGAAGACCAAGAAAAGAAAAAGAAGCTGGGACCTGAGGAAGTCAGTTCTACCCAGAGCTGCCTCATGGAAGCAGAGGTGATTGGAGAACAGGTGAATACACATTAGTAATGCTCACGCAGAATGTACAAGAGTAGAGAGTTTAATGTGGATGAAGCCAACTTTCATAGATTTTATTGGTCAATTTTAGTCTTTGAGGACTTAATTGCCATGTTGATATACTCTCATTAGTTTTTAAAAATCTTACGTGCACTTCATTTTTTTTAAGTTTATATTTAAATTCCATTTAGTTAACATACAATTTAATATTAGTTTCAAGTATAGAATATAGTGATTCAACATTTCCATACATCACCCGGTGCTCATCATAAGTGTACTCCTTAATCCCCATCACCTCTTTTACCCATTTCCCCCTGCCCCTGCCACCTCCCCTCTGGTAACCATCAGTTTGTTCTCTGTAGTTAAGAGTCTGTTTCTTGGTTTACCTCTCTATTTCCCCCCACCTTTGCTCATTTGTTTTGTTTCTTAAATTCCACATATGAGTGAAATCATATCGTATTTGTCTTTCTTTGATTGACTTATTTCACTTAGCATTATACTCTCTAGCTCCATCCATGTTGTTGCAAATGGCAAGATTTCATTCTTTTCTTATGGCTGAGTAATATTCCAGTGTGTGTGTGTGTGTGTGTGTGTATGTATGCCACCCTCGTTAATTTTTTGTTTGAGGATATCCTGGTAACAAGCAGATCTCTTTCCATAAAGTCCTTCATAATTAATTCTAGAGAAAGGGGGATACTGAGAAACAACCAATTTGGGCAATGGTTTGTATCCTTGAGCCTCTATTTCTCACCTCACTATTTATTGGAAATGATAAGTTATGGGCAGAAAATCAAGTTCTCTGAAGTCTTTGGGGAAAGTAGACAACTTGAATCATAAGGAAAGACAAACAAGAAAAGTAAAGCCAGAAAATAGTAGTTCTCTGTATTACATGGAGAAAAAGCACAAAATGGGAAAGAGAAAAAAAAATCTGCACAATGTCCAAATTTCAGGCGCTGCCAAAGTTTGCAAAATATCATTTCATTTAGAAATGCTATGATTTAATGGCAAAGGAGGACATTTTGTTGGAACGCCTAGCGTAACAAACACTTTTCTCTCCACTTAACAGCACTCCCCTGGCTTCATCTTGTGGAGAAAATAATAATTTGGATGTTTTGAATTATAGCAGTAATACTAAAGGCACTCTAGGCCCACCCAAATTCCCAGTGTTGACCGTGGTGTCAGGGCTCGGTAAGAATGCAGCAAGATTCCGGCAGGCAGCTTGGTTTTAGGACATGGTTCAGGGTTTGCTGCAGTCAGGAGTGAGCAGAACTTTATGTAGGACTGTACCCCTGTCAGCAGCCCCTTTCTCCAGGGCAAATCCAAGACAGGGCTCTCTTAGCTGAGAAGTCCCAGGGCTTTGGACCACGAGCAAGACTCAGAGGGAAGAACGTGAGCCTGAGCATCTGGAGGTCTTGGATCTGCTCCTAGCTCTGCCACTAATGAGCCCAGTGACCTTGGGTAAAATTTCTATCCTCTCTGGGCCTCCCTCCATCAGTGCAATCTTTGACTTTTAGAACTACAAAGACCCTTAGAGATCATCCAGGTCTGTATTTTCCAAACTGTGTTCATTTGCATTCTGCCTGCATGATTTGTGCCTTTTCCATGTACCACTTTAATTATTCTTTACTTCTATGAATCTAATTTAAAAGAAATCAGTATCAGTTATAATATACATAAGGTAACTGTTAACTACAAAATTAAATTTAATACAAACAAAGCCATATTATTAAATTCTAGCCAGATAAATGTTGCTTATCTTGGAAGACAATAGCAACAAAAACAAAAATAACATGTAGTATTTATTGAGACCTTAGTATGTTACCAGGCCTTCTTCTGCATGCTTTATAAACATAGAATATTTCACTTAATTTCACAACTCTATGAAATAGTACTTATTTTCACCTTGTCACCACCATGTTATAGATGAGACAACTGAGGCACAGAAAGGTAAACTTGGGACCTGCTCTCTCTTTGTTAAAATGCTATGTGAGCATGCATGCATGCGTGAATCTAAGACTTTCTCCTTGACATAATCAGAAGGATTAAAACAAATCATAAAGAAATAATTCTTCATTATTAGATAAAGTCTTATTTGATGCCATAAGTTTGTGCCACTCACTTAAAATCATTCTGTATGCCTTAGGTAATAGCTATCTCATAATTCTGTTAAACAATGATCTAGTCATAGAATAATCTGAAAAATGCAGCCATACTATTGTGGGCCTTTGTGATATTGATCTCATTACTTCCCCTGCTAGTATTTGTTCTTCCTTCTCTACTCTGCCTAAACAATTCCTACTGGTATTTCAAGTAGCATCTCACCATGAACCCTCTCTGACCACCCAACCCCTCTGGTGGCAGTAGGTCATCTCCTCCCTGGTGTCCCCATCATATCCTACATATGTTTCAGTTACAGGAGTTGCCTTACTCCATAAATCTATAAAAATTCCAAACCTAATATAAAATAAATGAGTTGAAAAAATGATTTTGCGAAGCATTCATTACATAAAAATAGAACACTGAACACAAAGGCTATGTTCGAAAAGTTCTTTTGAGGAAAAGTTTCATCAGGGGTTAGAATGGTTGAAGCTCCTCAAAACAAGAATCCAATGAGCTTGGATGGGAGAAACTTTCCTTTCCTGGTTACTCTCCTATGAGATACTCCTCTTTGCTGCCATCACCTGCATGGTGTTCACAACTAGAATCATCATTCTCAAAAACCGTACATTTCAATATGTGTTAATGCTTCTGAAAGCACACCAGTTAATGCTTCTGCTTCCATTTCTCCCTCCCCTTTAACCCCAGCCCTTCACCAGTGATCTCTGGCTCTTCCGTTTCAACTAGTGTGCCCTGAATTGCCTTAGACCCTGACCACCATTAACTGTCAAAAGACTGTTGTTGGCAGCCATTGTACCCCACACACAATTTTTGGTAGTTTCTGAGAAGGTGTTATTTAGGCTAAAAAGGGTCATGAAAGCAGAGCTCACAAGTTAAGCCACTGTAGGTCCAGGATCACCTTTTATTTGTTTACATGTCTCTTTCCCTGACTTGATAAGAAGTTCTTTGAAAGGAGGGACTGTGTCACATTATTTTGTGCATCCCTAAGTTTCTCAAGCATCATATACAGATTGAGTTATTGGAGTAGTTAATTACTAGACCAGTTAATGCAGTTCAACATTTTACCAAGAATTGGAACCTGTGATTATGTAGCCACCACCTGGAGAGAGAGGGAAGGAGGGAAGAGGAGGGACAGACAGACAGAGACAGAGACAGAGAATGCTATTTAAGGAGGTTTCTCAATCCAGTTTGGATTACTCTAACCCTTAAACAGTCTTTCCTTATATTGAATTGAAATCTTTCTCTCTGTGACTTCCACCAGCCATTTCTAAGTCCATCCAATAAAGTAGTATAGTAAGAGTTGATGCCTCTTCAATTGAAGAGCTTTTGTATGTTAGGAGATTGTGCCCATTTTTTGGCTCTTTCATCCTTTTAAACAACATCATTTATTCCCTCAAATTTTATGATTCCCAGATCTCTGGCCATCCTAGTATAAACCTAGTATAAACCAGAATAACTCAAATTCTGGATGTAGTCCACCTCCTTTCAAATCCAGGCTCCATAACTCACTTTTGGTGTGATCTCTGAATCTCAGTGTCCACACGTGTAGAATGGAAATGGTTATTATAATAATAGCGCTTCATGTGTCTATTGTGTGTCCAAAGCAGATGACACATACAACATGTATGATACAGTGACAAACATTTAACAGACACTCAAAAAATGTTAGACATTAATGCTCCAGGGAGCAACTAACCAGAAGATCCAGCCCCAGGGGGGCCCACAGTTCCTTCAGAATGGAATTATTTCTGTTAATAAAGCCTCATTGGTTTCATTTTTAGAGCAGCCACATGCCCTGATGTCTCATCTTGGGCTTGTGATCAATCAAAATCTTCAGGTCTCTCCCTCTCTCTCTCTCCCTCTCTCTCTCTTTTTAAGCATAAACTGCTGTCAAACCTACTCTCCCACATCTTATACTTTAAAAATCAATTTTATGAAACTAAAAGCAGAACATATATTCATCCTTATTAAATTTTCTGCAGATCAGTTTGGCCTATCATTCTAACATGTCAAGATAAGTTTAAGTCTTGATTCTGTCATCTGACCTATTAGTCACCCTTCCCAACCCTGTGTCATCTCCAGATGTGATAATTATCTCTTTTCTCTTCACTGAGGTCACTGATAAAATCCTGAACAACTTCAAGGCCAACAACAGAGTCCTGTGGTACCGTTGACATTCTTTGGGCAGTAGGCCAACATTCTCATTTTATGGATGAGGAGAGTAAGATTCAGGAGGGCTAAGTAATTTGCCCATCATCATACAATACAGCCAATTGACTATTTCCCAAAGTGTATACCTAGTCCCCTGAGAGATTTTCCCTAACAAAGGGTTTCCATGACCAAATAAGTTTGGAAAATCGTGCAAACTCTGTTTCCTTCTTGGAGATTTGCAATGCCCAATAGCACACTGAAGATTTTGTGATGTCTTATAGTCAAGAATTCCATTATACTTGTTTAATATAAACATGTTTATACTTGTTTAGCCCAGCATTTCCAAAACATATTTGACCATAAAATCTTATTTTCAGGTAATAGCTCTTATCCTATAGAACCAATGTTCCATAGTCAGCTATGAGTGGACACATCTAGAACAAAAACCAGTGTCTCTCACTGGTCATGTGATTAAATTCTGAGATGCCCATGTTCAGAGAGTCTTGTGACTTCTAGATGAAAACCAAGATGGAAAGGAGCTTTGGGGATGAAGAGTTAATAAACGGGAGTGTAGTATGATGAAGAAGTTAGGAATTAAGGTTGGGGGGATCCCTTCCGTGGCCTCTATGCCTCCAAAGCAAGAATGAAGACAGGAGCCCAGAGCTGAGTGCTCCTAGTAAGATCCTCACCCCCTGCCTCCTGACCATGTCCATCACAGCCTTCTATCATGCTTTGCTTTGAAACCATCAGGACTAGTTTCATTATGCTTTTATCCCTAGTCATGTCAGTCATCCCAAGAAACCAGGGACCCCCAGGGGGCTTAATTGCCAATTTTTAAAGAGGAATCCCTGATTTAAAGTTGGAATTCCTTTATCTGGCACCCATTCCCTTTTCCTGCTTTATTTTTCTCCACAGCATTTACCACCATCTGAAATAATGTATATTTCATTTATTTGTTTATCCCTCTACTAGAGAATAAGCTCTATGCTGGCAGGAATATTTATTTTGCCCATTGCTTTATTCTCTGCACTTAGAATAGTGTGTGGCTGATAGCTGGTGCTCAATAAATATGAAAATACGATTCAGCTCAAACTGGGGGGCCTAAATAAATTATAGCCTCTCAAAGGGCAAGGATCACATCTTGAGTTTGTCTTGACTTATTTATGATGTGATACCATCTGCTGAGTGGGTCTTTATTACACTAGAAATGAATATTATTACTCAGATAGATATCAATATACAGGGAGAGGCTATTAGTCTCAGAAACCACATTCTCTCTCTTCTGATGACCTCATCCACCAGGCCTTGCATGGGCATGACTCATAAATCCATGACACCACCTCTGACCTTCATCCGTGCCACAGCTTACCTTTCCTGTGGTTTACTGGACATTTCTACTGTGCTAGGCAGCTCAAACTCTTCAGTCCCATAGGTAGAAACATTATCCCCTCCTTGCCAAAAATTATTAAAGAAATAACAACAAAAACAACCTTCCCCAACTTTATCATTTAGGCATATGATAGGTTGGTTGCACTAAAGTAATTAATAGTAATTACAAAAATCTATGACATTTTTTTCTGACTTCTCCTTCTTCCTTAAAGTCTCTATATCTGAAATGTCCCCTCCAGCTCTTCCTTCTGCCCCATTCCCACCCTAGTATCAGGGTAGCATTATCTTTTTCCTGGATAATTGAAATATTCCTCTCCCCTGCCTTGTTTCCAATGCCTTTAATTTCTAACCCAGTGTTTTTCAAGCAGTGGGCCATGCCCATTAGTGGGATATGGAATCATGTAGAATGACATGATAAGCATTTTAAAAATAAAATGAATAGAACAGAACAAAATAGAACAAAACAGGGGGAAAAAGTCAGACTGTTTGTTTCTAAAAGTTTTGCTGAAGGTGTATGTATATGCCCTGAGCCATCATTATGTAAATATATCTCTCACAATAGCTTAAAAGCCATAGCTCAAATCTAATGTAGCCCGAAGCAGAGATTTAAGTTATGCCACCCTCTACCTAAACCTTTGAGTGACTTCATAGTGCTGTCTGAATGAAGTCCAAACAAACTTACCCAGTGTTCGATGGTTCCCAAACTCAGGCTCTAGCCTCTCTCTACAGCTTATTTTCCAACTCTTCTACACTCGTACATAGAATGCTCATTGGGCTGGAACACCCGTTATTTCTCAAACATGCCCTGAGATTCCTAATGCCATGATTTTTCATATGCTGTTCTTTCTTCTGGAGCAGTGATTTTCAACCAGGGGGAATGATTTTGCTCCCCCAAGGACATTTGACAGTGCCTGGAGACATTTTTTGTTTTCACAACTGGGGAGGGATGGGGTGCTATTGGCTTCTTGTGGGTAGAGACCAGGGATGCTGCTAAATATTTTAAAATGCAGAGGACAATCCCCTACAACAAAGAATTATCGGGTCCCAAATGTCAGTACTATTAAGGTTGAGGAGGCCTACTTTAGCACAGAGGATCTTAAATGGTGCCCTGCAACTCAATCACTTGAGAAACTTATAAAACTTGGAGTTTGGGTTCCGTAGAGCTGAAGTGGGGCCTGAGAATGTGCATTTCCAATGAGTTCCTCTGAGATGCTGTAGCTGCTGGTCAGGGACCACAGAACCATTGTCTAGACTAAAGGGACCTCTGTGTTCACAGGGCTTAACGTTACCCAACTAAGGTTTTAGAGGCCACCCACTTCACCGAGCCTCTCCTGGTATCAGCTCAGATCCTTTGATTCCTGCAGCAGCTGGCCTCTGTCCTCAGGGTCTGTCTTTCACTTCTGTCACTACTGGCTGGAACTTCCTCTCCCTTGCACTGCATTCACACAGCCCCCTAGAGCAGGTGCTTCCTAGGCTAAGACTTACACTCACCTTCCACCTCTTACTTCTCCAAAGCTCTTTGGGCAGCCTCCCTGCCTGAACAGATTCCATAAGCCAAAATACAACCATGGCAGGCATCTCCCCAGCCACTTGTCTGCAAGCCTCTTTCTGTCCATTCACCCTCCACATTGGCGATTGTCAAAGTGTTAAGGAAAGCATTGGAGCATGAAAGGACATATAAGTCCTTTTCAGGCATTTATGTGGGAAACTGAATGACCAAGGGACAAAATGAGTGAAATGACAAAAAACAATAAAAAGGGTAAAAGGTTACCTGTAAAGAGGAGTGCATTGCAACCTCATTTTTGTCCTTCATTATTTTGCCCAGAATCAGCACTGTTTAACACCTTCATGCTGGGCAGCGCAAAGGAACATGAACAAAAGGAGAGATAAGCCACAGCCACTCTCTTAGCATACCTTAGAGACTTATAAGCATCACACATGAAATAATTGAGTTCTAAATGTGATCCTTTACCTAGTCAATTTCCTGTATAGTTACAACTCCACTGTAGGTTATTTCCACTCAGATCCCTCATGTATGAGTTTTAAAAAAATGTAATTTTGCTTTAATCATATCATCAAAACACATACTTTTTAACCATTCTGTTCTTTCCAAAAGAAGTGTCCCCACAGTAGATATTTCGAATTCCTTTTTAGCCAGAAAAAGACTGTCACACTTTAAAGTTAGTGTCATGAGCAAGAATTTAATTTAGACCTAATAATACAGTTATTATATGTTAAATACCATATGGTTATTAAAAACATATTTATTGAGGTTTAACAAGCATGTCAAGACAAAACTCCATAAACAGTAGGAATTGTTAACAGGATGCAGTTATGGATTCTCAAATCAGGCAGTGTATCTTGTGAATGGATATACTTTATATTAGACCATTAAAAATAATAATGAAGAATCTCCAAGGGCCTCCATCAGGGAGGGCAAAAGGGACAGTGAATTTGTGTACTGTTCACTCACCCCTGGAGACCTAGGATCAGTTCCGATTTGAGATGGGCATGAAAAATGAGCTTGGGGGTCTTCCCTTCATCCTCATTTGTGCTCTGTGCAAAGCCAACTGTATCATTTGGCATGATTGATGAGGGCCATTTATGGGAGCTTGCTGGGGGAGGGGGAGAAGAGTTTAGGAGGAGTCACTTGGAATAAGTCAGGGGGAGAGGAGTCGTGGAGACTAGGCCAGGTTTCTGCTGTTTACCAAAGCTCATTTCACTCAAAAACTTTAAAATGTGTGTGTGCGTGTGTATGTTTACATTCATGCAGTCACACATGCATAATATCATATAGGAAGCGCTTAAGAATAGAGATAATCACTGCCAAATAGTGTTTGAAAACATTGCTTTTCTACATCACGTACCAAGTATAATGTCCTCTAAACTTGCTGCATTGCTTCAAAGAAAACTGGGCTGGAAAGAAGGAGCCTTCTCACCTTACAGCCCAGTGCCCCTCCAGCTGAAATGGCAGGGATCCGCCAAGGCCTGTGTTTATGGCCCCCGTGTGCCGACGCCATGGCAATGCCCCTAAGACAATGGCTCCTGTTCAGCAGGATGACTTCACAAGAGGCTCAGGCCAGGGTACTTCAGATGGGTCGTGAGTAAGAACCAGCAAAAACTAATATCCTTAACAGTTAGCAAACATGTCGAAGGAAATTATTCATAAATATTTGAAGAGCGACGAGGTCCAAGTTTGGAGTGAGCAGCTGTTGGTCTGCAGGTTTTCCCCCGTGTATTAGCCCCTTTTTAAGAGAGTCAGTGTTCTGCTCTCACTAAGATTTCAAATGCCAAGCCCCAGAATTCCCTCAACTGCTTCTCACACAAAAGGTTCCTGGATGCCTCAGTGTAGCTATGTAGTTATGCAGCTACGAGCCAGGTCTCTAGGTGGTGACCTAGAAAAGATATTTGTGTGGAATATTCAGCTGTCTTTAGAGCCATGTTTGGAATTCCTGCCACTCCTCTCTGACACTTGCACGTGTGTGTGTGTGTGTGTGTGTGTGTGTGTGCGCGAAAGAGAGAGAGCAAAGCAGCGAGAGAGACGAGAGAGCGAGATAGCAAGAAAGAGAGGGAGAGAGAGAGGTGGGGGGAGTGGGGAAGAGAATATATATAATCATCACGTCAGCACAATGACCAGGCCCAACTGCATGAGGATAATTATGTTTTACAGTTTTGCTAAACACAGGAAAGTATTTTCTCAGGCCATTTAATTGAAACAACATCATGGGTTATACCTTCATTGTAATAAAACTCCACTGTGTGTCCAAGTGCCAGGGGATTTATTAACTTGCTCCGAGCTCTGAGAATCAGCAGGCAGGGTCAGACACAGCTAGTGATGATGACATCATCGGTTTTGGCAGCTCTTTTCAACTGGTGTTGAGTGAGGTAATGTCCCCAAAATTAAAACTGACAGCAAGATTAATGATGATAGATTCACTGACTTTTTTCATGATTTAAATTGGTGTTCTGTTTCTTCCATTCTGGACGGCCAAGAGAGCTTCATGCCATTAGCTTGGCATATCAGCAAAGCCAGATAACAGGAGCCCCTTCACCCTGCCGCCTGGGGACAGGCTGGAACTTCAGGGCTGGAGGTGATTTAGAGATGAAGCCAAAGGAAGACACACCCTCATGTCTTTCGCAGAGATTAGGACAATGAGATATGTTGCCTTTATGAGATCAGCAAATACATGCATTTATTTGTTATTTTGGTGTAAGAAAGGTTATGTGCTCTGCAAGGGGTTGCTGTGTGCAAGGAATACCTCATCAAACCTTGTTACTGAGTCAGGATTTGCAATCTATGGAACTGGAGCTAGGCAGATCTTGCCCTTTATGCTTTCTGTACTGAAAAGATTTGCTGAGGGCATTAGAAGCATGAAGAAAATTCTGAGGCAGAAGATTGGAAGATGTATAAACTGCATGAAAAAGACCCATTTAGGAACCATCTTAGAGACTTTGGTATCCTACAAATAACTATCATATTAATTAACTAATTATTCTATCCCTACTCTCCTGCAAACTTCCTAAGGGCAGAAATTAACTGCTTGCACCTTTTTAATTCCAACAACGACCATAGCAACATATAGCAAGCACACACACAAAAAATTATTGAATGTATGTTACTTAAAGCAGATACTTTAAGGACTTCTTGTAAGAAATTTAAACTCCTAACTGGGTTGGGGCGCCTGGGTGGCTCAGTCGGTTGAACGTCTGACTTCGGCTCAGGTCATGATCTTGCGGTCCATGAGTTCGAGCCCCACATCGGGCTCTGTGCTGACAGCTCAGAGCCTGGAGCCTGCTTCAGATTCTGTGTCTCCCTCTCTCTGCCCCTCCCCCACTCATGCTCTGTCTCTCTCTGTCAAAAATAAATTAAAAAAAATAAAAAATAAACTCCTAACTGGGGTTATGGAGTATACTTTCAGATAATGAAAACACTTTTCTTTAAAGCCATGGTCAAATTTATCATAATCACTAGTCCATATGGACATGTCTCACTAGTCTGAAATAATATGGTTTACTGTTTCAGAAAAAGAAAAAAAGAATGAAAGAAAAGAAAAAAGAACAATCCAAAATGACATATGATGATATAATAAATAGCCACACAGCAGACTGGCAGAATTGGAGAAAGTCCTCAGTGTAATCTTGTTGTGAGCATTATGGGTGTGATGCTTTCTTCCAAAATGAAATCCATCTGTAGGTTCAGGGGTTATCTCACAATCTGATTTAGAGTGGGCTTTGTTGGGAGTGGGGAGTCACAGTTGGAAAGGAAATGTCCTTCTGTCTTAAAAGAGGGTATGTTGGGTCCACTTGGCAGTGGATGAGGATGTGGGAATTCACTGTGACTCTTTCTGGTAAGTCTATTTCTAAGGAGAACATTCACTGTCTCCAGAGTCAGGAGATATTGTAGTTAATCCTTGCCTCACCCCTAACTAGCCAAGACATTTTGGGTAAATGGGTAAATTTTGGGGCTCTCCTGAGGCCTCTGTTTCCCCATTAGTCCATTGGTAAGGTGAGTGAGTAAAGTCAACAAGTACTAAGGCCCTTAGCAGGCCAGTCATTCTCTGATGCTAGAGGTTTAATTACTCTTCAGAGGGGCACACCCAGACAGATCAAGTGAACTATACTAACTCCTTACTCCAGCTGTTCAAACAAAGTCAGGTTCTCCATCCCCACTAAAGTTTATGGTACTAGTTGGGATAAAAAGATAGGTTTCTCCCACCTTCTGTTCTTTTGACAACTTAGGCTCCAAACATTTTGTTTCTAAGCAGGTTCCAACACTTTCCCACATTTCTCTTGCCATATTTCTCCTAATTTCTTTCTGTCCTCATCCAAATGTTTCATTTTCATCACACAGAACATCAGATTGTGGATGGAGGGTTTAGAGGAAGTGTTAGGTTTCATTGATGAGAAGTATAGGTGATGAGACCTTATCAATGCTCCTTTTTTCTCCACCTATGGCATTTCTTTTTGTAAAGATAATACTGTATTTGACACCTTTTGAAGTATTTATCCAGTTCATAATATTCTTCTTTACTAGACACTGCCCTCTAATCCACAAGGGTAAGGCTGGGACTCCAGTAACCAAGTGCATACTAAATGATGCCTACTTCTCTGGCCATGGCTGACCAGAACGCAATGTGCAGCTGAAACATGCTGGGGAGTTGGAAAATCTACATTGTTAGGAGGTTGGACTCCTCCCCGCTCTGCAATGCAATACTTTTTGTGAATCACAGACCTAATTTTTCTCCTTACTTACTTAGCCTCATTTGCACAAGATAAAGAAAGGTTAACATTGGTGTCTAAGCACTGTGTGGAGTGAGGAGTGCCAGTTCAGGAGACAGGCTTTCAGAGACCCTGGGACAAGAGACTGAAATGTTTTCCCAGGACACCCAGGAATGGCTTTGCTTTTTTCACCCAGCATCAAAACAAGGATGCAGCCTTGCTGATGAGTTTGGTTCAGCAACCAAAAAAGCCCATTCTTTGTAAAGAGTTCCTTACACCAGAAATTCTTATCCTCACTGCCCCTTAGAATCACCTGGATAGCATTTATAAACTGACAAAATCTGAACTCCTATTCCAGAGATTTTGATCAATTAGTCTGGGGGGAATGAGGAGACATTGGAATTTTTTTTTGAAAGCTACCCAAGTGATGCTAATAGGCAGCCAAGGTCAGAAGCCACTTTCCTAAATTAAAGTACTAGACTGTTAGTTTGAAATATTCCATGATGGTAATATAAGTCTGAATGTTAAAGGGTGGTGGTGGTGGAACCATAACTGAGCATCCATCTTTTTTCTAGAAGGTCCCTGGAGTTCCAGAGAGTGCTGCTGACAGTTACATGCCCTGTAGAGGTTCAAAGGAAAAGTCTCACCAAGATATGCTATCTCTGCCTCTGCTCTGTACAGCTACCTCTTCTCCACTGAACCCTACATCCCAGGCCAAAACTAGAAAATGTTTTTTTTTTCTAAGAACCCAATAAACCTATCAATAGTGCATTAATCAGCTAGACAGAAATTCTAATGAGTGATTGCTAATTTATGTCCAATGACACAAGATACAGGATGCCAATAATTAGAAGTGTGAACAAGGGGAAGGTGGCTGAAACCACAGTTTTAATTGGAGTACCATGCAGCCAGCACTCTGTTCTAGTCTAAGGATTAAGATTCAGCCTGCCACCAGCAAATCTATGGTGACCAACTGTCCAAGTTTGTCCTGCTTTTAGCACTAAAGTCCCTTGTCCTAAGAATCCCCTAGTCCTGGGAAAATACTTGACCTTCATCTCTCTTGTCCAGATTTGCAAGACTGACCATAGAAAGCTCCTATCAAAGTTAGAAACATTTCACTGATGGACATGACTGCCCATCTCTGTCAATGTTGAACATGCCATTCATGCTGCCTATTCCCAAACCTCTGACAAATGAGGGGTGGAGTCAGGATGGGGATAATAAATCTATTCTGAAGCTGAACATTTTCCATCCAGAGCCCTGATAATAATAGAGCTCAGAGCTCAGATAATAGAATTTATTCCTAAGCCTACCCAACCTAACTGAAGCCATTCAGACCTTCTCCCCAGGTAATTTGGAATTGGGATCTAGAGAGACTCTGTTAATCTCTTCCAGTGACTGAGGGGTAACATGCATGCTGGGGAGCTGTTGGCAGGCAGGTGCTGCAAAGGCAACTGTTGAAGAGAGGAAGCCAGTCTGCAGTGAGAAAAGGATAAAAAGGCACCCAGGCAGAAGTAGGGAGGAGAGAAAGAGTAAGAAAGCTGCTTGGGGTTCTGCATGGGTCTCTATTTTTTGCTTTCATGCCCTTTCTGATCCTCATCAAAATTCCTGTTCTTTAGCTCCATAAAATCCTCGTCACCCCCTTGCATTTTTCAGTTGTAAGAATAGAAAAATTCAACCCCAACTGACTTAAGCATGAGAGTTTATTGTTTCATATGAGTGAACAATTCAGAATATATCAGCTTCAGGCACTGCTTGATCGAGAATACAAGCAATGAACTGTTTCATTTTCTCCATTGTTCAGCTCTAGTTCCCTGATGGAACTTCTCAACTCTCTGGCAGGCTCACTCCTCATACTCATAAGATGTCCTCCAGGATTTCCCAGCACTATTCTCTGCTAGGTTTATTCTCTGTGACAAAACTGAGACCTTTTTTTTTTTAAGCAGGATTGCCAGAAAAAGTATTGGGCTTCTCCATGGCTAAAACTGGCCACACTTAGCCAACACCTGGAGGTGTTGGGTCTGGAGGAATGTGTTGTTCTGGCTGGCAGAACTGAATGACATGGTCAGACTTATGCCAAAGGAAAAGCCAGCTCTACTGAAGTCCATGATTGAAATGGGGAAAAAGTGATTTACCAGAAGGCATTGATATATGATTATCATATGTAAGGTGGATAGATGGTAGGATCAAAAGTAATAAGTGGTGTCCCCTATTTTTATTAAAAATTTTTTTCTCCTATGCTATATCAAATAGGTTTGTTATAATTAAAAAGAATCCTAACAATTATAATAATACAGTCCACAGAGCACGAGATTCCAGAAATCCTCTCCCACCCTACAATATCAAATGGTCCTATCACAGGAGGAGACAGTAGGCCCACAGCCATATTGGTATTTTGTCCAAACTAAGGACAAAGCTACTCAGGTGTAAAAAGTTGGGTTTTTTCGACAAAAATGACATTTTTTTGTCAAAATGTCATTTTGACAAAAATGACAGTATTATGAAAAGACTTTTTCCTCAAAAGTCTTTCTTGTGCAAATAGAAAAACCACATGTTTCTCCAGAATATTGATTAGCCTTCTCTAGTACCAGCTAAAACCTACAAGTCTGAGAGTTTTTGAGAAGAGCTACTTCATTAATAACAATAATCACTATATAAAGCATTAGCAACACAGAAAAATGAATCTCTTCAATACCATAAACCTCAAATCTTGTATTTGTTTTGTTTGTATTTGTAAGCAAACTGAATCTATCTTCCTGGCTCTGTTATCACTGGGTTTTATCTGAAAACGGCCAATGAATACTTACAAATCAATCCATAGAAATAAATTATCAAAAAGGAGAAGAACTTAGACCGTTTGTGCCATCTGTCAATCCTATGTCTCTCGATGTTATGACTCCTCATTCTCTACAGAAATTTGGTCTTCAAGGCCCACATCCTGACTCCAAGCAAAATTTCCAGAATTGCTTTTCCACTGCACCCTCCATTTTCATCATAAACTCTCCTCTCCAGCATCATGGAATCACTCACTGGTCCCAACACATATTCTGAGGTTCCCTATTCTGTGCCTTTTTTCACACGCTCTACTTTTTTTGGAATGTCAAATATTATTTGTCAATAATATCCAACTTCCATGGCCCAACTTAAATGCCCCTCTGCCATTAAGCCCTTCTGAGGCTATAGTTTGAAATTAACTCACCCCCTACCTAAAAGCCTTCAATGAGTTCCCACTGCATTGAGGAAAGGATTTTGGATTCTCTGGTTAAACTTATAAGGCTTTAAATGATCTGCCCAGCTGTCTTCCCATCTCATCTCAAACTATACCCTAGTCACCCTAGATCCTTTTCCTTTTCCAGGATTTCCCTAGCTTTCTCCAGTCATAGTTCCTTTATACATTCTATTCCCTCTGCTTGGAATGCTCTTTCCTTGTTTTTTTTCAAAGATGTCTCCTTCTCAGCTGTTAGGTCCCAGCTGAAAAGTTGCTTCTTCGAGATCCTTCCCTGCCTACCTAGGGCTAATATCTGTCCTACCCTCATACTGCTACTGTCTACCACAGAGATATGTTCCTTATCTTCCTACCTTTTATCTGATTGTATAATTATGTATTTACTTGTTTAATTGTTTAATGCTTCTCCCTCCCACAAAACATAACTTGCAAGAGGTCAGGGACTTAATTTATTTCACTCATTCAACTCTAGACCTAGAGTTTTAGCATGATGCCTCCATACTGGAGGAGATATTCAATAAATATTTATTGAACAAATGAGTGTATCACTCCCTCTTCCATACACTTAGAACACGATGTCTGGAAAATAAAATATGTTCGTTAAATGGTGGCTATCATTATTACTTTATTCACACAGAGAAAGAGACAAGCTACCTCAGACAACCAGGAGCTGACCTAGTACTAGCAGCTAGGCCACAGTGTTCTCCAACTGAACATAAACAATTTCATAGAGCATAACCCCCAGACAAGACCATTCTGGTGACCATGATGGATAAAGCTAAAAATAAGACCACTCCATAATCACATCTGAATAAAGTCAACACATGAACATTGTCCAACCACCAAAATAACCAAACTTCACCCCTTCCTGGCTAATAAGTGACTATTGCTTCTTAACCAATACAGCCTTAGCATTGTCTGTCATTTCCTACTTCTTTATAAGACTTATTTAGACACTTAACCTCTACCTTATCTCTCCTTCTAAAGAAGATTTCTTTAGGTAGCCACTCATAGGATTATCCCTACTTTCTGACAGCGCCCACCCAGAGCATACTCCTGCTTCCTTAAACCCTCTCCCAAATCACTTACCACAAGCCCAAATCCTACACCCTCTTAGTGAGATGCTCCATGGTTCCTCATGATGTGTACTCTCTGCCACTATAATGATTAATAAACGCAACTTGTTCAACTACAAGTGTGCTCCTAGCAGTCTTTGGCTACAGGTCATTGATAACAGTAATTACGACAGTAACAGCCACCACATACTGATCATCTACAAAACACCAAGGCCTCTTCTATGCAATTTACATGTGTTCGCTTACTCAATCCTTCAACCAACTTTAGAATGTAGGCATGATTGTTAGCGTCATAATATTTGAGGAAACTTAGCTTTAGAGAGGTTTAAAAACTTTCTGAAGTCAGATGGCTAATGAGTGGTGGAGCTGGTATATAAGCCAAAGCAGTCTGATCATTACCCACCATCTGTTATTGACCCCTCCTGGGGACCTATCACTGTCCTGGGGACCTATCACTTGAACAAAGACAGCACTTCAACTTGATGAAGATTATGAAGTCTCCACAATGTGCAAAGCACAGAGAACTCAGACAGCATGTGAGAGAGTTCCTTCAGGAGGTTTCATTGGCAATGTACTCAACAGTGCTGTGGGGGCTGCAAAAAATAATAATAATAATAATAAATTATAGTCCCTGACCTCAAGGAACTCATAAGCTAATTGAGGAGACAAGAGTTAAACACACAAAAATTTAAATAACGATACAAGCTGCAATACAAGAGACACATTAAGACAGAAGAATGTATGATTCAGTGCTAAATGAGGTGTGCAGATGGTACAGAGAGAGAGCTCACCGTGGGCTGCAGTCTCGACCCAAATACTCCAACTCAACTCAAAACCACAGACAGGAAATCAGCTAGGGAGCTGCTTTGTTAGGAATTGAGAGAGAGAGAGAGAGAGAGAGAGAGAGAGAGAGAAAAGAACAAAGCTTTAATGGAAAAGAAGCTATTGAAATTATATTTGCAGGATATATAGCTAAATGATTTAAATGTTTACTTTTTGGTAATTCATGTTTGAGGAATTATAAACCAGTCCCCAAAAGGGAGGCTTTTGGTTATTTCCAATGGACTCCATATCAGGAATGCTCAGGAAGAATACAATATAAAGCTCATTCCTATTTAGATGAAGTGAGTCCTGGCCTGACCCTCTCTGGACTCTGTGCTATGGATTACACTTGGGTTTGTGCCAATGTACTCTGGTGCAGTAGAAAAATGTTTAATGACAACTCTGCATACAATATGCTGGAAGTATTCACAGCCACTGAGAGCCACACTAAGACTGTGGTTATTTCTGTAAGAGGATAACCAAGCTCTTATAATGTCTGACAAGGACTTGTAGAATCTTCTTGCACTTTTAGACCTAGAAGAGATAGAGATCAAGTGCTTTGTAACAAGTACTTTCGAATGTCTGAGGGAAAGCTTTGATATCAGCTTGGGCAATGATATTAGGCAAATTATGAGATCTCTCATCTGAAAGTGGAATTTAATAACAGTATCCAACTCATGGGGTGACTATGGGTTTACACAGCATCATGCTTTCAAAGGACTTAAAGTGTCCACCATATAGAGTACATTATCAGAATGTTTTAGTAATCAATATTATTGTCATTATTCTCCATACTAACACTGTCCTAGGAATCTGGAAAGATACACAAGAAGCATGAAATATTTAGTCTTCCTGGATACTCCTAAAGACTCTGAATTGGGGATTTACCCTTCCTGATTTGGGCAAGTCATTCAATTTTTTTTAATTTAGTCATTATCCTATTTTGCATAGGTTCAGGAGCTCAACTACTTGAGTTTGACTCCTAGCTCACCACTTAGAACTGTGGCAGTTTCCTGAAACAATTTCTGACTCCGTGTATTTAAAAAAGCAATTACACTGGTGTGCCTAGGTGGCTAATTGATTAAGCATCTGACTCTTGATCTAGGCTCAGGTTATGATCTCACAGTTTGTGAGTTCAAGCCCCGCATCAGGCTCTGTGCTGACAAGCATGGAGCCTGCTTGGGATTCTCTTTTCCTCTCTCTCTGCTCCCACTCACACTCTCTCCCTCTTTCTCAAAATAAATAAACTTTAAAAAAAGCAATTAGACTAATAATGGTTCATACATCTTAGGACTGTTGTGGGGAATAAAAGAAATACTGTATACAGAACCTTTAAGACAGTGTCTGGGACATCACTGGCTCTCAATGAATGCTATTATTTATCATCATCATCATCATCATCACTGCCATAATCATCACCATCATTAGGAATATCTCAGACTTTTCCTCTACCTTAAGAGATTCAAGCTCCATATCAAACATGTCCCTGGCAATTCAGCTTTCTGGGGCTTTATTTTAAAACACGTTGTCCTCTATTGACAAAGACAAAGCTTTTGACCCCATTCTAAATTGCTGTGTAGGCATAGTGCACCCTGCCATCCACTCCTATATTATAACAAATGGTGTGCATTTTCAGGTTTGCTGCATGAGGTCAGGGGTCTATTCCTTAGGAATGAGAAAGAGAAGAAGGAGAAAAAGGAAGATGGGGAGGAGAAAAGAGGAGGAAAAGGAAGAAGATAGAAGAGAGCAGGGTTGGGGGGTAGGGAGTGAGGGAGAGAGAAAGATAAAGAAGGAGAGGGGAAAGTAGGTCAAGCTACTAGTGTCTGTTAGGACTGAAATCATAGTTGAGTCCTGGCTTGGTGATTTGGGCAAATTATTTAGCCTCACTTTTCACACCCAGAATCAGTGCTAGTGTCTCTTTCCTAAGAATGATGTTACAGGGGCACCTGGGCGGCTCAGTCGGTAAGCGTCCGACTTCAGCTTGGGTCATGATCTCACAGTTCGTGAGTTCGAGCCCCGCATCGGGCTCTGTGCTGACAGCTCAGAGCCTGGATCCTGCTTCGGATTCTGTGTCTCCCTCTCTCTCTGCTCCTCCCCCACTCATGCCCTGTCTCTCAAAAATAAATAAACATTAAAAAAAAAAAGAATGATGTTACATTAAAAGAAAGCACTATGCAAATAGTGCTTGTCATATATTATATCCTCAGAAAACTATAAGCATATTATCATTATAGATGTTCTCTGTCCCATATACAGAATAACTGACAAAGGACCACAGCAGGATAGCATAACATCAGTGAAAAGATTTCACATTATTTTTTTTATCCTCTTTCTTTTTCTAAAGATGTAATCTAAAGGTGCCTGGGTGATTCAGTCAGTTAAGCAGCTGACTCTTGATTTTGGCTCAGGTCATGATCTTGATTTTGGCTCAGTTCATGAGTTTGAGCCTCATGGATCCTGCTTGGGATTCTCTCTTTCTCTCTCTCTGCCCGTCTCCTACTTGCACACATATACACAGACACTCTCTCTCTCTCAAAAATAAATAAATAAACTTTAAAAAATAAATAAAGGGGTGCCTGTGTGGCTCAGTCGGTTAAGCATCCGACTTCAGCTCAGGTCATGGTCTCACGGTTCGTGGGTTTGAGCCCCGCATTGGGCTCTGTGCTGGCAGCTCAGAGCCTGGAGCCTGTTTCAGATTCTGTGTCTCCCTCTCTCTCTGCCACTCCCCCTCTTGCGCTCTGTCTCCCTCTGTCTCAAAAATAAATAAACATAAAAATAAATAAATAAATAAATAAATAAATAAAAATGTATCTTAAGTTCAGACTGCAGAGGAGAGCACAACTATATTCTGCTTGGAGTTTGAATGTGAAGACCACACAAGCACAGGGGAAAAGGCTTTGGACAGAGTTGAGAGACTTGGATTCTACTACTGGTACCAGTTGCATTCACCTCTGGGTCTGAGTCAGTTCCACAACTGTGAAATGGCTGTTGGAGATTAAGACTGGACTACATCATAGTTCTTTCCAGCTATAATCCTCTGAGATTCTAATCTAGAGGTAGTTAAATTAGTACCTCTCAAAGAGTAGTTTATGTGGATTAGAATTACTGGGTTTCTAATGAAAAAAACGTATATTATGGGATTTCCATCTGGGCTTATAGAAATCAAAATTCTGGGGGTAGAAGCAGAAAGTTAAGACCAGGAATGTGTGTGTGTGTGTGTGTGTGTGTGTGTGTGTGTGTGTAAACTTCTTGGAGATCCACTATCCTGTACTGCAGAAGAGTCAGACCTCAGAGTGTTAATGGAAATAAGAGAAGGGAAATGGTAAATGAGAAAGAAGCCCATGCCTGCTCAGGTAGATCGCTGTGAATTGAGCAACATGTAGAACATGCTGGGCACTTAACCCATTAAGATTACTGAAGATGCCAAGAAGAAATATTTATAGGTAGTTTTTAACATAGTCTATAAAAAAGGAGGCTGATTCAAACATAAATTACCTACCACATCATTCTTTAACCTCTAAATCTTTCTCTAATGGCTTGAAAGGCAGCTTATTAAAGCAAAGTGAGTGTTTAAGTACTATATATAAACTGGTTAGTTTATAAACATCTACAGAGGTGGACGAAGTTACTAAAAGTGACAGATTTGCTAATAACAAAAAAGGAAAAAAAATTAAGGAAATTTCAGCCTGGGGGATAAAAGCTTAACATCATGGGGTGTGATTTTTCTCTCCTCCTCTTAGCTCTGCCTTCTCAGTTGGCTCTACTCTCTGAATGAATCTTCCCATGTGGTAACAAGAAGGTAACCTGAAGCTCCAAGGTACATCACAATCTACTATTAACCCTAAAGGGGAAACCAAATGCCTCTATACAAGCCCTTTGAGCAACTTGGATAAAGCTCTCATTGGACTAGCTTGAGTCAGATGACTTCTCCAGAGCCAATAACTGTGGTCTAAAGATTGAGGTATGCTGATTGGCTGCGTATGTCATACACCCATTTCTGGTTCTGGGCAGCACGGTTCACCACATTCAAAACACACAGATTGAGAATGAACAGCATTGGTTTCCCCAAGGAAAATTAGGATGATGCTACAGGAAAACAAACAAACAAACATGTGCTGGTTAGGCAAAACAACAGATATCTCTTGCAAAGCTCAAAGTGGACACTATCTTTTACCGGGTGAATACACATATTTAAAACTATGTGGTGAATTATGCTTCACCCAGTATATATATTTGTGTTCTGTATATGTGCATGTTTTATTTTGTTATATGTAGGATTCTGTATACACTTATCACACACAGAGTGTCTTCATGGGAATTGAAAATGAGATGACAAATAGTGGTGGAAAAAGTGAACAAAGTTCTGATCATTGTTTAATTTATTAAAAGAACAGCTCCACCTAAGATTCTTCCTGCCTGTTGCCAACAGTGACAAAGTTGTTGGAGATACTGCAAATATGCTTCTGAGAACCTTCTGCAGCTGTTCCAGAAATGGGACTGAAAGCTCAAGGAATGTAATCATCAGGAAAACATTTTCTGTGTCTCTTTAGAATCCCTCTAAGAGAAATCTTTGGGTTTTCTCACCTCTGAAATCTCATTACCCAACATACTGGTTAATACATCCTGGGTACTCAATGAATATTTATTGAATGAGTATTTATATTAACAAATCAATGAATGATTTCACTTTTAGAACTAGATGTTAGTCAGAAACAGATTTTCTAAATTACTTAATTTGTGGAACTATTTTGTGCAACAGAATGGTCATTTAAAAAACATATATATTTTTTGAAAGTTGCATTAGGGTTTGCTCCTCTTCATCATTTACAAAGGAATAAGCCAAATTTTGGTATTTAACAAAATAAATTGACCAGGAAATGGTAGAATATTTTTATTCATAAACTGAGTTTTATATGATTTCCAGATGCTAAAAAGTCTGGCACTATTCAACATTGCCTACAATGTAGGAGAGCAAAGATAATGAAAAGCAAAACTAGAGGGTAAGCATACTCTGACTTTAATTTAGCTATTCATTATATAAGAAATTGGTTTAAAATTTGCCCAGCAATTAAAATTTCTCAAGCCAGATATACAGAAACATAACACTGAATTGAGAGAATTTCAGAAAAATGTCAAGTTTTCAGATATATCAAGAGTTTTATCTTATTCCTTAGATTTCTAGAAGAAGGACATTGAACCAAATAAGATATCAAGCACCATCTCTAACCAGAGCATCTCCAATTACATAAAAGTTTGAAAGAGAGAGTCATGAAATATGCAAACTTTTCTTAAAATCATTAATATGTGTTTTTGTCTTGAAAGGGAATCCTGGGCCATGAGCTACTTAAGCTATGAAATCAAACTAAGAATGACAGGTATTCCAGTTACTTATTGCTACTTAACAAACTAACTCAAAACTGAAGGGCATAAATCAAGCACAATTTTATCATTCTCACAAATATTGTGTGTCAAGGATTCAAACAAAGCACAGTGGGGATGTCTTATCTCTGCCTAATGGTGTCTGGGGTCTCAACTGAGATCATTCAAATAGCTGGGGATGACTAGAACAACTGAGGACTAGAATTATCTGGAAACTTCATCATTCAGGTCTAGGCTGGCATAACTTGAAGGCTGATCTCAGCCAGGACTATTGACCAGAGACCATACACTTGGCCTCTCCCTGTGTGTTGGGCTTTCTCATAGCATGGTGGCATCAAGGTAGTCAAACTTCTTACATGGAAGATCAGAGTTCTAAGAATAAGTGTTCCAGTGAACACCGTGGAGTCTCCATGACTTTTTATTGTTCATCCTCAGAAATCACATCACATTACTTCTGTTGTACTCTGTTGATCAAGTCATAAGCCCACCCAGATCCAAAAGTTAACATAGAATCACTTCTTGAAGGGAAGAGTGTTAAAGAATTTACAACTATGCTTTGAAACTTCCACAACACAGAATTAAGAATGGGTTAAGTTTTCAGAAGCTCCAGGATGTCATTTTGCTTCATAAATGGTTGCTGAATACTTTTTCTGTGGCTAAGTGTTGTTGGAAGACATAAAATGAATCCAACATATTCTCTGTCCTACCTTCATGAAACTTACAGGTTAAGAAATAAGAAGGTAATATAGACATTATTCATTTTAATAACCTTCTCTGACTCCTGAGACCAATGAATATCTTTCTTCTCCCTAAACAGTTGAGAGCCAGCTCTTCGAAAGCTGACAGTTACTATGTGATGGGGATTGGCATGGGTCACGTTATATAATACTCATAAAAAAGTTTTATGATATATACTATTATTTATCCCCCTTTTAAAATTTCAACTGAATTTCTGAGAGGCTAAGTGTTTTATCCAAGGTCACACAGTCAGTAACATGCAGAACTCAGAAGCAAACCCTATTCTGTTGACCCAGTATTTGATCTTTACAGTAACCTTTCCACTATCCTGGTCTTCACTAGATCCAGATGGTTAACAACTGTGGTCTTCACCAGACAACATCTTTCAGATCACCACATAATATTTCCATAGAGTTTCAACTCAAGATTTTTGGGGAGAGCATGTTTTGACTAGCCACAGATATAAGATGAAAGTAGAAAATACTAGAAGCCCCCTCTAGACTTCTAGTATACATTTATCTCATCATACATTTATCTCACCCTCAGTTTCAACTAGAAAGCTTTCTATCTCAAGCAACAGAAACTTCGACTCAGATGGACACAAAAATTAGTCAGAAATCGAGCCCTTTCAGGCAGGCTTCGGGGAGTTTGGATTAAGTGTTATCATCAAAGATCCTTGTTCTTTATGTCTTATCCTTGGTGTTAATTTAATGTTCAGGTTAGAAGTAAGATGGTATTTCCAGGCATTACTCAAGACCCAACATCTAGAAAAAGAAGAGAAACTATTTCTTCATACCTCTCTTTCCTATGAGGAAGGAAACTTTTACCACAAGCCCCTCTGCGGTCTTTTCCCCTTGTCTCATTGGGCAGGATTGGGTCATGTGCCTTTCTTGGAACCCATCACAGACAAGGGAAAATCGATTAATAAAAAACCAATTAGGCCCATCCCAAGAGCTGGAGATGGGGTCACCTTTTAGAGGTGCAAGGCTTCATGTGAAGATGTTGATACCTAAACAAAATCAGGGTTTCCCTAAGAAGGAGGAAGTGGAAATGGATGGTGAGTGGACAACAAGTGTCTGCTACACCCTTCTCTGGTCTGCTTCAGTGATTCCAACTCATGTTACCCAGTACTGTTCATTTTCTTCTCTATTTATTTCATGTAATGGTAACTTCTTCATTCTCTCAATAAACTCCAAAGGATGTGAATTTCTGAGATGGTAAAGCTCATTTCAGACCATGAAGTGACTTGTTAATCACTGAGATAAAAGGCTGGGTTTTGGAAAAGGTAAATATTGTTTGTTGAGGACATAAGCCACTGCAAATATTTCTTAAAGTATATCCCATAGTATGTAAATCTAAAAGTGTGTGTGTATGTACTTGTGTAGAGAAGAATGTAGATGGAGGTGGGAGAGAGGGTTTTGTGGTTTAAAAAAAGTCTGAAAATGATGTAGTTTTTCCCTATTTGAAATAGTCACAGTGTGAATTAATATATTAAAAACCCTGAGAAATCCTTCAGTAGAGCAACCTAGTCATTAACCTAGTGTTCCCTATCTCTTTTTAGATTGGAACACTTCTGAGCATTTCTATTAAAATCCTGCAGAACACATATGCTATGATCACACTTTGAGACGCTAATAATACCTTCTTTTGACTTATAACATAAGAATTCAATATTCTTACATTAATACCAGGTATGAAGACATCAAGAATGTTACAGCTTTAAAATCTTACCACCAAATTATTTTTTCTTGGAATTCATTTCAATTCAAATAAACCATGTCTAAATATGTAACTATGATGTACATATACACATACATAATTCATATCTCTATCTATCTATCTATCTATCTATCTATCTATTTATTAAACTTTGAAACCATTTAAGGGAAAGGAGTGAATTTGGGTGAGGGGTAATGATTTCTATTTGTAGCATGCTGGGTTTTAAGTATCTCTAGGATATTCAAGTGGAAAATTTGAACAAATATTTAGATAATGGACATAAAACCTAGAATTTAGGAGATTTAGGTTTCAGTTCAAAAATGTTAGAGAGACATACAGAAATGCTGAGACTGATTATGTGAAACAGTTGAAGAGGCAGGGTAGTATGTTATTCATCTAGTGGAGATTTAAGAGGGCATAGCAGGAAAGACTGAAAGAAAAGAGGAATGTTTGACCAGGCATAAAGCATGAAGCAAGAGTACATGAAAGGACAGATGGCAGTGCAGCTAACACATCTTGAGGTGGCCAAAGATTACAAGAGATGTGGGGCATGTTAGGTCTATATGGCTGTAAGTTTTCTAAGGTAATGAGGCACTACATCCTCTGGTGGCCAGTGGAAGGTGGCAAGAGTTGTGATAGCATAAAAAACACTTTTTTTTTTTTTAATGTGCCATCCACAACCTGAATAAATTGCTCACCAGTGAGTACAGAAACCTTTCCTGGTCCTTTTGCTGGTTGTCTCTTTACATGTCAGTTCCTCTCTTCTCCATTCCAACAGCTACAATTTCTCAGGGAACCAACTCTACCCTGACCTCCAGCATTGGATTATGTAACCAAGGCTAAACTAATTAGAACACCCTGTTTGCCTGGCCACAGTGATTAGCTCAGGTATAAATATATAACTTAAGCTGGTATATTAAGAGCATTTTTTTCTAGATTTTGCTGTGAACATTGGGAAAAAAATACATTATACATTCTTATTCCTGCAGCATGTGGCAGAAACTGCTGGCTCCATCTTTAAAATATGAAAGAACACAATCTTATGACTCAGATGTCACAAGGGAAGATAAACCAGAAAGACAGAGAGAAACAAGGATTCTATTGACATTGTTTGAGTCACTAAGTCAGTCTTCACCTGAAGCAGGTGAGGACTCTGGATTTTTCATATGCATGAGCCAATGAAGTTCCCTTCCTATTTAGGTTAATCTGAGTCAATATTTAATTAGTTTCAACCAAAAATTCATTGAAATATGATACAGAGAGATGCTAATTTCTGGTGAAGTCATCTGAATACTTAATTGATTACATAGATGTGGAAGGGAGACTCTGAGCTAGAGGCCCTGGGCAGGCAGGATCCAGGGAGTGGTTGATTAAACCCTTTGTCTTGGTTTGCTTAGACTACTATCTCATGGTCCAAGTAGAATTTTTAGAATATTGGTATGACCATAATTATGTATTGAATACCTTTGTCAATTGAATGATGTTTTCAAAAAAGTTCTTACTAGAAAGAGCCATAAGTCCTTAAAAATAGTAATTTGGTGGAGACTAAACATCAATCACTTGTTGCCATCATGAGCTATGCTTTCTTATTGGAGTCATAATCCAGATGAAGCTGATATTGAGCCACTGACATTTATGAACTTATTGCTTTGACATTTATAAACGTATTGCTTTTTGACATTTACAAACACATTGCTTATAAATTTGTTAATGAATTTATTAGTTAACAGAAATCCACTGCTCACTGGAGTAGCAAAATTTAACACCAAGGCTGACATTATTACATATAGCCTATTTCATCCATAAAGTAGAAGGTATATTCCAGGAGAATGCCAACTAGGATTAAAAATTATTTAGTGGGCCATCACACAGTCCTTTAAGGAAAGAGATCGCAGCACAAGCACCACTTCTAGCTTTCAATGATTTTAGCACGATAAGCTGGTCTACTGGATGTGTCATCAAATTTGATCTGTAACCTGTCTTTGTAAACAAAGTTTATTAGAACACAACCATGTTCATTCATTTACATATGTGTATGGCTGCTTTCATTCTACAATAGCAGATTTGAGTAGTTGTGAAAGTAACTGAATGGTCCACAAAGCCTATGACATTTATTACATATCTCTTTACAGAAAAAGCTTGTGGTTCCCTGTGATTAGACTATGAGTGCCTTGAAGGTAGAACTATATGATTTTCATCTTGGTATGATAATCTCCACTGCATATCAGATGCTTGTTATATGTCAATCACTGTGTTACTGTGCTTTATCGTTTTAAATCCTAAACAACTCAATGGGTTAGGTGTTCTTATCTTGGTTCTATAAAACTCAAAGAGGTAAAACAATTTTCTGGAGGACACACAACCATTAAATCCCAGACCTGTAAGTCAAGCCCAGATGTGCCTGTTTGACCTAAAGTTCATGCTCTTAACTGCTGCATATCCTGCACCACATCTCCATCCCTCTACACAATTCCAGCTTCACAAAAAGTACTTATTGTTTGGTAATGAATTGAAATGGAAACAGAATTATTTTAAAGGTATTTGTTTACTTTATTTAAACCTTAATAGATCATTTACCTTACCAGGGATACTCTCTTAATTGAGCATGAATGGCCTAGAGAAAATTGACAAGAAGGAAGAGTTATTTCCAACATGAAGGAAGAGTTCCATTTTCCCTTTTCCATACATAGGTTTTCTCTTAAGTTTTGGTCTTCAGTAGGCAGCACTAATGAGTCAACGAAGTTAACCAGAAGAAAGAAACAAATTGAATTGCTACTTGGATGATATACTTGATTTACGAAAAAGAGGTTGGAAAGGCCTACCATTATCAAATGGGACAACTTCCAATTTCCTTGCTGCCTTTGTGCTCTTACCTAAACCAACTGAAAATACTCTATTGTTCAAGACTCTATACAAGTCGAGACCCTGTTATGTTTCTAATGACTGATTAACAGTTGTAATGTTTCTTACCTGTTATCATCCAGCATACAGACTGTTGAATCATGGAAGTTGCTATATTATGGATTGCAACTGCACCTCTCTTTTTATATTTTTCTCATCCTGGGATTTCTCAGACATGGCCTTTAGAGATAAAGTGATTGCCTCTAACACACACAAAACACAAAGATAGAAGATTGACCCAGGAAAGATGGGGAAGGCTCCTCTTCCCAAATCATATAACCAAAAAGAAGTAATTGTAGCCATGCCTGGGTGGCTCAGTCAGTTAAGCGTCTGACTCTTGATTTCAGCTCAGGTTATGATCTCATAGTTTGTGAGTTTGAGCCTTGCATTGGACTCTATTCTGGCAGCATGGAGCCTGATTAGGATTCTCTCTTTCTCACTCTCTTTCTCTCAAAATAAATGAATAAACTTTAAAAAATAAGTAATTATTGCTATGGAAAGAAGAAATAAAGGAAGTTTTCTGTGCCAGAGAATACTTCAGATTATATTTTCCTTATTATCATAGAATATTTTTCTTCAGAAAAGTATAAAACTTTGGATTAAAAGCCTTAAAACCCCTAATGAATTTTTTTAATGGAAACCACCATTCCACATACACCACAATTCCATTTCCCAAGGAAATCTTGTTGTGCCAGAAGCTAGAGCTGTTTTCTGTTATTAAATATGCAGTGGTATTATCAGCAGTGCCTTGGAAAGTTATGGGTGCTACCGGAGGAAGGTTGTGGAAAGCAATGAGAAAGATAGTTGCAGAGGTATCATGTCTGTGGACGTCTTAGTGTTACTGTCAATTTCTGCCTAGTCCCAACTAATATATTGGCTCTTTTCATGTCTAAAGACAGAAGTGGGTGCAAAGTTTTCAGTTCCCCAACAAAGCTTAATTCAGGGATTCATCTTAGAAACAATTTCTTCAGCTGTCATTGCTTTCTTCTGGACAACTTCAAAGAAGCTAGCTGATCTTTTCTTATCCGTTTTGGGACATGAAAACATTTTTCTACTGAGGTAAAAGTTCCAGAAATTATAGTTTAGTTATCACATAAGTAAAATCCTCCATCTTCTATAGATCCAATAAGTTTAGCCAGCCTTGATCTCTTTTCTTTCCAGATGACCCCAATCATCTACTTCTTACATCTTTACTTCTCAAACTATTGTTCTTGGATCACCTGTATCACAAGCACCTGGGAGAGTGTGGTAAATATGATCTCTAGACTTTATCTCTAGACCTTGTCTCTTAGACAAAAGGTGATTCCCAGGTTAGCCCTTTACATATCTTATAGTCATAAATGTTGCAACCAGATAAGCAAGTTGTGTCCAGCACAAGAGTATCCAGTCAAAGGCAAGAAGGATAAAATCAAGGTGTGCGCCCTGGCACAAGACTGTGCCCATCAGAGGAAGAGGTGGGGTTTTTCCTAATTTGCACAAATGTCCCCTGTGCTAATTGGTTGCCCATAAGGTTACATCTGCCAGGAAGGGGCATCTTTTTCTAATTTACACAAGGGCACTGTGTGGGCTGGCAGTGCCCTACTTGTAGGTCTAATTTACAGGGCCCATGGGACAAACATCATGTGCTAAGTTCTTTGTTCCCCCTCCCATTGTACCTCCCACACCATTAAAACTCAATATTTGTAGAATCAAATTGAAAATGCTAATAACATATTAATGCTAGAGAAAGAAAGACAGTTTTATCACTCAAACAACAATAGTCCCCTTCATTTCTCTCCTTGCTTGAATTCAGCAAAATCAGCAGAATTTTCCATTGCAGACCACAAATTGAACATACAGTCTGTGTGGGGGGCAAAATGAAACTCTTCTCTTCCTTCCTAGTGGAAATAAAACTCTTTGGCAGTAATTCTTGGATTGTTTTCTTTGGAAATTGCATTCATGTGATTTTTCAAGATGTTTCCCGGGCTTTGTTGAAATTTGATCCATTTAGCAAGAAACACATAACTCAATTCATGTTAAAATTCTCAGGGTTACTTAAGAATAATTATGAGTTGTCCATGTGTGCTAGAAAAACAGTCCAGACTTCCTTAAGAATGGGAAGATTATTTGTCTCTCTGAGGTAATGTTTCTCCCGATTAAGCATGCCCAATGCAAGAGTTTGCTTGAGAGGTGGCCCCAAATTTTTCACTGGAAAGCACTAGACAGGCTTCACTGATTTCACCCTAAAGCCAGAGGTGATATATCAGGTATGAAGCAAAGATTTCTGAACTTCTATAGAAGACAATAATATTTCACTTTCATAAAGAGAATAAGAGTTGGGCCAAACTTTGGGATGTAATGGTTGGATTTGGCCTCAAACACAGCTTTCCTGAGATCCCTTTATTGAGTAATTTTCCTTCACAGGCACCCTTCTTTTTTCTAACCCCTCCAAGCCACAGTGAAATCAAACAAAGCCCCCAAAATCTCCCTTGCTCTCACACAACTCTTCTAACACAGAAATGGACTCTCCTGAGCATTCACAGACTTGGACTTGGCAGGTAGCAAAGGCAACGTAAATGGAGATGGGGAATTGCAGTACAGAGAGAGGCCACCTGTCCTTTTGCCAGTGTTCAAGAGAGAGCTGATCCCTATTCACCCTCACTTATTTGAGCCCCTTCTGGTTGGGCTCACAGAACCCTGTGTCTCTGAGAACCCTGTGTAAGTCCTTGGGAAGAACTGGAGCTGGGAATGAGAGGCCATCAGGGACATAGTGATATTTTACCACCACCTGTCGTCTTCGTTTCTCCAGCTCTGTGCACCCTATCCTTTGATCCCTTGTCTACATGGTGAGTGCAGTGTTCTTCAGTTTAAACGTCCTATGTTTAAGAGACCAACCCAGGTTTGCTTTACTTCATCCCAGTTCTAAATTCCTGAGGATGGGAAGCGGTTGTTGCACTCATCTTGGATCTGGTAACTTTTCTGGCTTAATTGTCTATGGCAAAGAACAGAGTCAAGCAGAACAAACATGTGCTCAAGGAGGTCACCCCTGTGTCCTGGATCATGGGGAGGAGAAAAGCAAACTGTTAGAGAAAGCAAACTGCTCAGAAAATCTAAAAGGGATCCTGTAGAAGCCTTTCACCTATGATCCTAGAAACAAAAGGAGAGCTTTAAGGTCATTTATCCCAACTACCCATCCATGGCAGAAATCTGTTCTACAACATTGCTAACAATAATCCTTCAGCCCTGCTTGAATACCTGCCAAAGATGGAGAGTTGCCTCCTTCTGAGGCAGTCAGTATTGTTATGTGTATATATACACATACATGTATATATACATATACATTTTTAAAAAATATTTTATTTATTTTTGGGGAGAGTGCAAGCAGGGAAGGGGCAGAGGGAGGGGTACAGAAGATCTGAAGTGGGCTCTGCACTGACAGATTGACAACAGTGAACCCAGTGTGGGGCTTAAACTCACAAACTGAGAGATATAACCTGAGCCAAAGTTGGAGGCTCGACCAACTGAGCCACCCAGGTGTCCCAACTTACACATTTCTTTAAATTAAAGAGCCTGGAAAGAGGTTAATAAGAAGGAGGATGGTGTGAGAGAAGGAGAACAGGCTCTGGTGATAATATTTAACAGTCAGTTTTCAAACAACTATCAACGAGATGTGCAACCTTCAACAAGCCATTCAACGTCTATTTCCTAATTGTAAAATGGTCAAATGTCATGAAAATTAAATAAAATAAAGTGCATAGAGCACTCATTTTAGTGCCTGGCATAGAGTTGAAGCTTATGTTGTTCTAGCTGCCATTATTTTATTTTGATATTACTTATGTAAATACAATGAAATCATGTATTTTCTGTTTTTTAATTTTTTTAGTGTTTATTTATTTTTGAGAGAGAGACAGACAGACAGAGTGTGAACAGGGAAGGGCAAAGAGACAGGGAGACACACAGTACGAAGCAGGCTCCAGGCTCTGAGCTGTCAGCACAGAGCCCGACGTGGGGATCGAACTCAAGAACCACGAGATCATGACCTGTGTTTAAGTCTGACACTCAACCAACTGAACCACCCAGGTGCCCCCAAATCATATATTTTCTAAGCCTTAGTCACGGTGCAACCGAGAGTTCTCAATTTGAGCAGATAGCTGCTCCTCCAAGATTGTTCATGTTAATGGGTAAAAGTAAGAATGTAGTGTCAGAGTATTCTTTATCCACAGCCTGGAACTTGTTTCTAGAGAGAAGACTGGGAAACATCCGCAAACCATCTGTCACAGGAGTGGGTGTCATTCTATTTGTTATTTAAACATGAAGCTAAAGGCTTGTTGCTCAAGCTGTAAAGACGGGGAGTGAGTGAAGATAATTCTATATCTATAGTCTACAGAACTGGAATATAGAAGTTGACATTTTTGTGATTTTCATAATCTTTGCAAGTACGTAGTGTAGCCAGAACCAAGGTGTTCTGAGTTCCCTGGATTTAGTGTCAGGTATGAGAGAAAGGGAAAAGAAGCTGAAATGATTGCATTTGCTAAACCCTTGCTCTGAGAAGCTGAAGAATCAGAAGGTATCTGGCTACCTAATGAATGGGTACAGCATGACTCTTCAGACTGCAGATGCCTTCAAAACTAGAGATACCAAGGAGGTGGTAAGGTAACACCTATCTAAAAGGATTATCATTTCATTTCTTCCTTTCTTCCTATGAATACTGAAGTGTGCCTAAGCTTTCTATACTAAAATATATATATAAGATTTAATCTTCTACATATTATATATAATATTTTATATCAAACTATGAATTTGACTACAAGCATAAACACACATATAAATACAAGATAGACACTGTTTAAGATTTTCCATTTTGTCTTCCATTTACAATTACCTGATCAACAGGTGCAAGCATCAGTTGATTTTTGTTATGTAATTAGGAAAAAAAGACAATAAGAAATCAGACTAAAAAATAATAAACTTTCCTGTAATTTAAAAAAATAGACTCTTACAGGGTGCCTGGGTGGCTCAGTCGGTTGAGCGTCCAACTTCAGCCAGGTAATGATCTCATGGCTCATGAGTTTGAGCCCTGTGTCAGGCTCTGTGCTGACAGCTCGGAGCCTGGAGCCTGCTTCCAATTCTGTGTCTCCCTCTCTCTCTCTCTGACCCTCCCTGCTCACACTCTGTGTCTCTGTGCTTCAAAAAATAAATAAACATTAAAAAAAATAGACTTACATATATGGTCAATTGGTTTTAGACAATAGTGCTAAGACCATAATGGGGAAAGGATAATCTTTTCAGCAAATGATGCTGGGGTAACAAGATATTCCATACAAAAGAACAGAATTAGACCTTTATTTCACAACGCACAAAAAAATTAACTCAAAATGGACCAAAGACCTAAATGTAATAATTAAAAATGTAAAACTCTTAGGAGAAAGTATAGAGGAAAATCTTCATGACACTGGATTTGGCAATCATGTCTTGGATTTGAAACCAAAAGCACAGACAATAAAAGAAAAATAGATAAGTTGAACTTCATCAAAATTATAAAATGTTTGTGCCTCAGGGGACACTGTCAATAGAGTGAAAATGCAATCCACTTGCAAATTATATACTGATAACAGATGAATATCTAGAATATAAAAAGAACTCCTACAACTCAGCAAGAACAAAAAAATGACCAATCAATTCAAAAATAGACAAAATGTGGTATATACAATGTACTATTATTCAGGCATTAAAAGGAATGAAATTCTGATACATGCTACAAAATGGATAAATCTTGAAAACATGCAAAGTAAAATAAGAGAGACACAAAATGACAAATATCCTATGGTTCTACTTATATAAGTTACCTAAAATAGGCAAATTCATAGAGAAAGTATAATGGAAGTTACCAGGGACTCAGGGAAGGGGAAAATGAGAGTCATAGTTCACTGGGTACAGAGTTTATGTTTGAGATGACAGAAAAGTTCTGGAAATACATAGTGGTGATAGCTTAAAAAAAAAAAAAAAAAAAAAAAAAAAAAAAATATATATATATATATATATATATATATATATATATATATATATATAAAATAATATAGTTCCAGAGGAAGGGAAGAGCACTCCAGGCACAGAGCATAGAATGTGCAAAGGCATGAAGGTAAGGATGTCCCCATGTTTGAGGAGTCCAGTGAGGCTGCATCACTGGTTGTTTCGGGAAGAGATGCTGGAGTCTAGGCCTACTTGGGAAGGGCCTTGAACACCAGTCAAAGAGAAGTAATGGCTTGGAAATATACAGTGTTTCTAGGCCCACCTTTACATGCCATGCTGTATTATGTTTTTCCAGAGAAATAAAACCAGGAGGAAAATAAGAGGGGTGTGTGTGTGTGTGTGTGTGTGTGTGTGTGTGTGTGTGTGTGCATACACACACACACACACACACACACACACACACATACATCCTATTGGTTTTGTTTTATATAGAGATATAGAAACAAGAAGAGAGGCAGAAAAAGAGAGATATTTATTATAAGGGATTGGCCCATACAATTATGGGAGAAGGCAAGTCCCAAGATCTATAGGTTGGCTCTGCAAACTGGAGGCCCAGGAAAACCATGTGACCAGAAAGAGAGGAAGCAGAAAACTTGTGAATAGCCCTAAATCCTCCCACTGAAAGTTCTGCACCCAATTCCAGCTGGATGTGGAGTTTTCCCTCACCGACAAGCAATTCTCCAACACCAGCTGGGTGTCCTACAATTCGACTCAATTCTGACACTATTGACTTGGAGATAGCATCAGATCCCACAAGTTAAGGGCTCAGTCCAACAAGAGCCCCCACTTTAGATGTCAGTGGCAAGTCCACGTTGTAACCTGTACTTCTGACTGACTGGTTATAAATCAGAGGTTCCCAGCACTCCCTCCTTGGGTTTGATTAACTTGCTAGAATGGCTCCCAGAACTCAGGAAACCCATTTACTCACTCAGTTGCTGGTTTATTATAAAAGGATATAACTCAGGAACAGCCAGATGGAAAAGATGCATAGGGCAAGGTATGGATAAAGGGCAAAGAGTTTTTTTCATGGCCTCTCCAAGCCACTGTCTCCAAATCTCTACATTGTTCCCCAACCAGGAAGCTCTCCAAATCAAATCCTTTGGATTTTTATGGAGGCTTCCATGGTTGATTAAATCATTGGCTGTTAGCCATTGATTAAGCCTCTAGTCCCTCTCACCTCCCCAGAGGTCAGGGGCGTGGGACTGAAAGTTCTAACCTTCTAATCACATGGCTGGTTCTCCAGGCAACTGACCCCACCCTTAGGTGCTTTTCTAAAGTCAACTTATTAACATAACAGAAGACACCTTTGTTGCTCTCATCCCTTAGGAAGTTCCAAGGGTTTTAGGAGCTCTGTGCCAGAAATGAGGATGAAGACCAAGGAAATGTCTCCAAGCAGAGTAGTTGACAAAAAGTGACCAAAAAAAAGAGAAGAAAAGGGAAGAGAAGAGAAGAGAAGAAAAAAAAGAAAAGAAAGAAAAAAGAAAAGAAAAGAAAAGAAAAGAAAAGAAAAGAAAAGAAAAGAAATAAAGAGCCACAGAGATTGATAGAAACCTGAACAATGAGAGACTTTAGGCAACATCCAGGGACCCCCTTCTGGAACAGGCACGACGTCTTTCCTTATCATTTCTACAACTTCATTTATAACAAAAATGAATGAGAAACCGTGACCATGGTTCTTTCTTCCCAGAATTGTGCCTTGTGTAGCTGCCTATGCCAGTGGTGGTTCCAAATTTTCTGTAAAGGAGGAGAATAGACGCACAAATCTAATAAGGGCAAATGCAGTGAGATTTGTCTTAAGACTGGATTTGCTTAGCATGTTTGGCATTTTTATATAGAGTGCAGGTTTATTTGGGATGGTTTGAGGTAGGACCACTGATGAATATCATAGGGAGATAAAAACCCTGTGAACTCCCTCTTTGCAAACTGTCCCCAGCACATGGCTACTGAAGGGGATCAAATATATGGGTGTTGCCCTGCCTTCAGACCAGAAGACATAAACTAGTAGTGTACTAGGGAGGCCAACCATTCTGGTTTGCCTGAGACTGGGCAATTTTTCAAGACGAAGACTTTTGGTAGTAAAACTAAGTCCCCGGCAAACCAAGAGAGTTAATATCTAGCATATAGCCCTCAGACATATTTTATTTTGTCATCTGTTATTTTATTTCTTTTTAAAACATGAGTTAGAATCATTGAAAAATAAGTGTTTCTAAAAATATGCAGGTACATACTTCTTTTAACAATTCAGAAGATCTGGACATTCTGAGACCTGTGTTCCATCAAGGCAGTAATTCACCAGGGCCAAGTGGTGGCAGCTCTTTCCCAAAGACAGAACATGTGCCTTCCAGGTCTTCACAATCCCCACCTGGCTGCTTTCAGTCATTTATACTACCTGCCTGGACCCTGTGGCATGAGGCTGAACATTAGAAATATCTGAGTGGCCTGTACCATTCCAACATTTAACTATACCCCATACAACCATATAGGAATTTCTGGTGGTGAGACCTTGGCATCTACATATATACATCTTCTATATGTACATCTTTTTTTTAATATAATTGTACATCTTAAATGTACAATTCAGTGATGTTACATACATTTACATTATTGTGCACTATCATCAGCCTCAACATGCAGAGTGTTTTCATCATTATAAACAAACTGTACCCTTAAAACTCCCCATTATTCCTTCCCCCAGCTTCTGGAAACCACTGTTCTAGTTTCTGTCTCTTCTTTGTAGCTCATATAAGTGAAATCATAAAATATTTGTTCTTCTGTGTCTTGCTTATTTCACGTCACTGAATGTTTTCCAAGTTCATCCATGTTGTAGCATATACAGAATTTCCTTTCTTTTTAAGGCTGAATAATATCCCATTGTAAGTATATACCACATTTTGTTTATCCATTTATCCATTGATGGATGTTTGGATTGTTTCCACATTTGGGCTATTGTGACTAATGCCACTATGGACATTGCTATATGAGTAACTGTTCGAGTCCCTGCTTTCAGTTATTTTGGGTATGTACCAAGGACAGAATTGCTGGATCATATGATAATTCTATACTTAATAGTATCCATATTTAAGTTCCCCAGGTGATTCTAGTGTACAGACAGGGTTGTAAACTTCTAATCTCTGAAGAATCTTTACCTTCTCATTTCAATATGGGGAGGAGGGTGATGTGGCAGGCAAGGAGCCAAGTGGGCAGCTCACAAGACAATCAACAAAATTAAAAATGATTTGGAGTACACAGAATCTTTCTACCTTCCCACTCGAGCTTCTGAAAACAATTCTCTGTAGCCCTTTATTGGACATTTCTATCAGCCTTCCAGGAGAGCTATCTTCACAGGATATTGTAAATTTCATTATACATACAGCTTTAAAATATTAATTCAATCTGTAGAATTTTATAAAAATGTACTGGATTGAAAAATGACACAAAAATAATATCCACTGGTTTTCTTTTATAGTATCATCCAACTAAAGTGACACATTTTGGAGCAGCATAGTTATTAAAATGCAGCCTTGAGCTGGTATGAATGTCACTTATTTTTAAAAGGAAAGTAATTTTACATGATTTTCTCTCTTATATTTTTGTCCTGATGATATGAGGAGATCTATGATTCAGGGACTTCATCAAATGATCTTGTTCCTTCTACCACACTACTTTAAATGAAGACTGAAAGCTTTTAGAATCCTTCTTCCCAGGGGAATTTATGAAATGTCAAAATGGTCACATCAGCCACTTGGACTAGCCTGGGAATGAGGACTTAATTTGGTCATGGGAATAGCAGATAAATATTTCCTTGAAGTTCTTTCACCCTCCTGGTCTTTCTCCTCTGAAAACATTCCATCATGCTGTATCATTGTCCAAAATGGAACACTCACTGAACTGAACTCAATTTATCAGAGACATCAGTTAGGGCTCTTAGAGTCCCAAGTGTAGGAAACCAAGCTCAAGTGACTTAACACTGAAGAGAGGTTATAAATTTGTATTACATAAAAGAAATCATGTGGGCTTCAGGTGAAGCTTCATCCAGAAGTTCAGACAATGTCACCAAGTTTTCATCTCCCTCTGTCTCTCTGTCCTATAATCTGGCATTGGCATATCCTCAGGTGGCTGACTGGCAGGTCTGAACTCTCCAGTGATGCTATCAAAAGACCTGTGCAGTTCTGGATCTCTCATCCTTATACCACATTGTCCAGAGGGAGCCATGAGGCTCTAATAAAGCTAATAAGAACCCATTCTTCCTAAAGCTAATAGAGGCACCAATCCTGCCCAAATCACATGGCTGAGAATGAGAAGGAGGTGCTTTCCCATAGGACATTCAACATTCTGTTTCCAGGGAAAGTGAGGAATCCATTCTGAGCAGCAAAAAAACACATGTGTCTACTATTCCAAGTGTGTTCTGAACAATGCAGACCCAGTGTGACTCTTACCTCCCTTATTCTAGAAGGTGCTATCTAAAAGAACTTTCTGTGATGATGGAAATGTTCTATATCAATGCTAATACAGCAGCCACTTAACCACATGTGACTAGTGAGCACTTGAAATGTGGCTACTGTGACTGAGACATTGGACTTTTTATATTGTTTAAATGAAACTTAGTTTAATTTAAATAACTATACATAGCTAGGGGCTGCCACATTGTGCAGTGCAGTTCTAGACTTTTCTTCAATTAAAGCAACTGAGGATCATATTTGTTTTTTTGGCAGGCATGTAATATTATTTATAGTACATAATGGAGCTTATTATCAACAAAATTCCATAGCTTTTTTCTATTTATGAGTCCACTGAGTCATATCTTTGTCATTTCGTACACTTGCAATTAATTATTTAGACCTAAATGCAAGATTTTACATTTATAGCAGATTGAATTTTGGGGCATCCCCATCCTTAAAGAAATGTTTTATCCTGATTCTTTTTTCCATGATATTACTTGGTCTACCAACCTTATTTTGGTTTCTGTCATGAAGACAGTCTACCCTACAGCAGAGCTGGTTTTTTTGTTTTTTTTTTTAAAATCTGAGCATTATGAATGTCTTTCAAGAGTCTGTGACACTTCTGAAATTACATGTAGATTTTTGTGTGCTTCTTCTTACATTCCTTTTTTGTTTTTTAAAGGAAAGAGCCCAATGCCTTCACTAAACTTTCAAATGTTAAAACTGATAAACAAGAATTTGCATCTTTGAACAAATTATTAAACCAAAGCAGGAATCTGTGGCCTGTTTTTAAAAATGCCCTCTAACTCTTAAAAACTGAGAACAAACTGAGGGTTGATGGGGGGTGGGAGGGAGGGGAGGGTGGGTGATGGGTATTGAAGAGGGCATCTTTTGGGATGAGCACTGGGTGTTGTATGGAAACCAATTTGACAATAAATTTCATATATTAAAAAAAAAATGCCCTCTAGATTAATAACAGTGTCTGCCCCAGGCTATGTCTCTAGTTCCTTAGACCAGAAAAATAGTGAGGTAGGTGTGTGTGTATGTGTGTGTGCGTGTGTGTGTGTGTGTGTGTGTGTGAGTGGTGTCTTCTGTTGCCCTGCTGTGTACTAAAACTGCTGCCCACTATAAGACAAAACCACAAAAAAAAGAAACTTTAAGTTTTGACTTCTTCCCCAAATCTGCCAATTGTTCACTCTTTAGAGCACTTAGGTAGGTGTTTTTGTATTTTGTATTTAGTTCATACTTTATAATGTTCTGTGTGAGAGGGCCATTCTTATAAATCATTATATATTACTCATTATCTTATTATCTCATTCTCATATACACAGTATTTACTTAAGCAGACCTATATCAATAAACATTTAGGATATCACCATTTATTTTATTTATTTTTTTTGGCAGTGCAATCATGGCTACAGTGAACATCCTTATTTGCACTTCCCTGAGCACAGGTCCAAGGAGATAATGAGAAGTGGAGTGTGGCTTATAGAGTGTGTACATTAAGACTGTAATACATGGTGTCTGAAAGCCTGCAAACATATATAATATTATTTTATTATAAATTATATCATCATATCAATAAACATTGATATCTATGAATACACATATCTATGTGTATTATATGCATCAAAAATGTATCACATGTATCAAATGTACCAAAATGTTTTCAGACATTGTGGCCATCCTGTAGATGATATGAAAATGCTTTCTACAATGTCTATGAGTGCTAAACATTCTGCCCTGATATAAAGTAACTAAGCAAACTCTGAATTTTCTTTCACTGGAAGATCTGAAGAAAAGGCATTTCTGTCTGTAGGAGGCTAAAGATGGCCACCAAAAGCCTTGAGACCAAAGCAACCAGAGGCACCTGGGCAATGCCAGGTACTTGGTTTCTTTGGTGCTTGAGCTCTCATGTTGAAACAGGTCTCAGAAAGTTAGAGTTGGCATCTCCTCAGCTTTGCCTCCTCTCATGCTGTGAAGCCATCGGGGGAAACATTGTATTTGCACAACCCTGGAGCAAGGAAGTTTGCATAAACGAACACTACAAGAGAAAGGTGATGAAAAGGAGTCTGATCCCAGCTCTCCACCCCCTAATGTATGCCAGCCCTGCTCTCAACAAATAGCAGACTTCCCAAAGAGCAAACATTAAGGATTATTAAACCTTCATTTCTTAATTTCCATTTTGATTCAAAAATCACAGGAGGCTATGATCTTACTTTATGATTCCTTTTTTCCCATGCAGCTGGAATGGGGAATCTGACATTTATTAGCTGGTAAAAGTAGGGTTTTTCTTTATGGCATTAAATATTCTTTTTCATGATGGTGTTTTACTTTACAAATGGCAAATAGATCATGATGTGACCGGCGTAGAAATGTTTTCAAAGCAGGTTTGAGAATTCTGAAAAATTCTCCTTATTATGTAATGACTTGAAATCCCACTATCTTTGTTTGATGAACTCTGCTGGCATCACCCATCATATTGGCAAGAGGTTAACAGAACATGGGGAAAAAAACTTGGTGATTCAACTTCATATCCAGCGGAGTTGTTTTTCTAATGAATTCTAAGAACATAACAAGGATCCATTGCTATAAAGCTTTTCAGATTTTTTTTCAATCAGGTGTTCATTTATGAAATCCTTACTAAACATCCATGTTGTACCAATCATCTAAAGTCTGTGAGGGATACAAACATGAAACATCCTCGGACCAGCTTACAGCAAGGGCCCACTTAGTTTCTTGCCCATGATGGGTTCAGATGTCAGGCTCTTTATGTGGGTCAAAACGATGGCATATACATATATATATATATATATATATATATATATATATATATATACACACATATATTTTAAATACAGTTTCAACCCTCATAGAGTTTACAGTCTAGTAGAGAATGCAAATTTCAAGTAAAAAATTATGTGTGTGAATTTACAGTGAAGTATAAATTCTAACCTTGCTTTATAACTTAAAACCAGTTGAACTCTTGTCCCACTCTCCCATTAGATGGCCGGCATCCAGTGAAAATGAGTTCCTTCCTTTTCATTTCCTCCCTTTGTTTCATTCTTTCTCCTACATTATTTCATTCTCCCTTCCATGTAATATTTATGGAGTGACTCCTATGTGTGAAAGAGCAGGAAATGTCAATGAAAACAAGATACAAAGTGAGAGAAGAATTATGTCCACTGGTACCCTTCTCAAAGCATCTGATGGTTCAAGGGCAAGCTTTCCCTTCAGAGCTCCTGCATGGTAAGTATGCCTTTTCTTTCTCTGGTCACATTCCTAAGAATGCCCAGGACCATAAATCAGAGGGTTGTCCTATGACAAACAATTTACTGGGACTTGGGGATAGTTGGACAGTATTTCCCAGGAATGAAGGCTAGATAAATGGCCAAAGTTTATTAAAGCTCTCTGTACGCTGCTTAAGACTAGAATTCAGTCAAATGCCTCGGGTGGCTTTCACTCCATGTTTCCTTCCAAGAACCACAGAGATGAAGTAAATGAGCCACAGGAATAGGGATTTCTTCCAGGCTGGAGATATTACAATCCTTCTCTGAATATTAGAGTTGGCTTAAAAGGGCAGCATTCACTATTGAGGGGATAACTCCGAAGAGGTCTTGTGGTTATAATGGTTTTATGATTATTTTGGATCTTTGCAAAGACTCCTGTGTTTGGGTAACTGATTCCACGCTGGAGAGATCACACAAACATTCCTTAACATTAGTCTGTGGCTTTGTTAGACAGAATTAAAAGAGCTCTGTGTCCATTCCAGTCCCCAGTCATACCCCCAAACTGTCATTCAGATGACTGTGGATTCTTTCAGAATTAAACTCTGGGTCTTCTGTATTTTTTTAAAATCATATATATATAAACATTTTTGGGAAAGTCTACACTGTGTTGAAGATATTTAAGTCAGATTGCTATCCCCCAAAAACCTATAGATGAGGAGGTAATATTTGTTAGTTAAAATGCATGCATATATATATATATATATATATATATATATATATACATACATACAAACATACACACATGTATAAACAAACAAATAAACAAGTTGGAAAAATAGCCACCCGTTTTCTTCTACTGTCAATTGTCAGGAAATGTTGCCTAAGAACCCTCCTTTAGGGGAAGTCTACCCTATATGTTGAAATAAAAGATCAGGTCACAGTCTTCCCAAAGCCTTTAGATGAAGAGATGAAATCTGTTAATTAAAATACATAATTCATACACACACACACACACACACACACACACACACAAACAGGTTAGAAAAAATATCAAGGATGACAAAAAGGAATGTATTCAACAAATATTTATGAAGTATGTGTTTATATATTAGGCATATTTTAGTGCCAATATAAGGCTTTTATTTACAGTAAGGTAGACAGATAATAAACAAATAAATATATTTCAGATAATAAAAAGTTCTATAAAGAAAAAATAGGGGCTCCGGGGTGACTCAGTAAGTTAAGCATCTGACTTCGGCTCAGTTGATGATCTCATGGTTCATGAGCTCAAGCCCGGCATTGGGTGAACTCAAGCCCTTCTTAGGGTGAGCCCCCGTTAGGATGATCGCCCCTTTGTGTGAGTCTAGCTTTTCTCTCTCTTCCTTGTTTTTTGCCCCTTCCCCACGTGCTTTCTCTCTCAAATAAATAAATAAACTTCAGAAATAAATTTTTTTAAGTACAAAAAGTTTAGCTCGTTAAGAGGATGTTTTAATCATAATGCAAAACCATGTTTCCATTAGAATAGCTAAAATTTAAAAGACTGACAATATCAAATATTTGGGAGGGTATAAAAAATTTAGAATTCTCATTCATTGCTGATGGGAGTATAGAACAGTATGAACACTTTGGAAATCAGTCTAGTACTTTCTCATAAAGTTAAACTAATACCTACTGATGATGCAGAAGCTTATTCATAGGTATATAATCAAAAGAAATGAAACCATATGCTTCAAAAAGATGTATCTAAGAATGTCCTTAGCAATTTTCCCTATAGGAGTCCTAAAATGGAGACAATCCAAATTTATATTGACAGGAATATAAGCAAGATGATGTAATTATAAAATGGAGTATCACTCAGCAATTTTAAGGAAAGAACCACCATTACACATAGCAACATGGATAAATCTCCAAAACATTTTTCTGGACAAAAGAATTCCAATACAAAATATATATATTTGTTGGTTCCATTTAAATATAGTTCCAGAGTAGGAAAAGCTAATCTATCGTGATAACTCATATGACTATGTGCTTCTACGGTCATGAGATTGTAGGAGGGTATTCTAGAATGCTGCTTTCTGGAATTATAGAAATGTTCTATATCCTGATAGGGATATGACTTATATCAGCGAATGTATTTATTACAATTGATCAAACAGTACACCTAGGTGTATACTGCATTTCACTAAATGATTGTTATACCTCAGTTAAAAACTGTTTACATAAAATAAATAAATAATAAAATATCAAAAAAAATAAAAATAGATACCACTTACGTATAAAGAGACCAAAATCCATACCTTTCTATCAATTCAAATATGTATACAATTAAAAAGCAGCATTTTTACATTAAAAGGAATCTGACTTTGCAGCTTTTCCCATCAGACTCAGCACTGATAAGAACCAACAGTAGTATTATCTTGTTTAAATTTTATGACAGCCTTTATGAAGTGGCTTATTATACTTTCCCCATTTTGCACATAAAGCAACTGACCTGTGTAGTTGGAACTTGAACCCATGTCCATATTCCTCAATTAGTAACTTCAAATACTGTATTATATTTTCCTCCACAGCAAGGCCACAGGCTCTCTCTAATGAATCCTTGGGTTTCTCTAGGACCTCAGACAATCTCTCCAGGTACTGTCCCTGTCCTTCATCCTTGATGTCTCCTGGGGCATCTAGTTTTCATCCTATCCTCTTATACCTGATTTCAGTCTTCCTCCCCAGCTCCTTTATATGGATGTTTCATTTACAATGTCTCCTTGGTCCTTGGCTTTATGTTTAGATATTGTCTTTTGGTTCCAACTTGGCTGAACACCATGAAGCCCCCAGGCTAGTCCTGCTGTACCCGTGCGAAATACCAGGCTCTCAGACAACCCTCACCTAAGTCCAGATATCCCAGGCTGAGCCTTGGGATAAATCCTCTCACCTTGTAACTGCAACCTATTTCCCTCCAGTGTGGATGTGTTGAACAAGATTTATTACTGAACTTGTTTGATGAAACTGAACATCTACGTCCTTTCTACCAAGAAACTCGAAATTATTTTTTCAGTCAAAGAATAGAGATAATTTTACTATTCAGCAATACAAAATTCAAATGTGTTGGATCTTAGGAAAAATAGTCCTTATCCATCAGAGTTTTAAAAATCTGGCTTAGAGGTTCTGAAAACTCAACTACTTTATGTTTTCCAAAATTCAAAAATGATTTCAAAAGTTAAGGCTAGGTCTGGCAAGACAGCAAGAGAAATAAGTAATAGGTTAGAATGTAAAACAAACAACCTTTCAACAAACTATGCCTTTTAACCCAGGGAAATCCTCTGGTGCCTCGGAGAACACAGGTCAATGTATCGGTCTTCCACTTTATTAAATTATTAGTATTAAAAAATAACTCTGAGGAAGCAACAAAACACAGCACAGTGCTTTCTACAAATAAAATTTAATTTGGTGTCTCAAGAGCTGCTGGCTTTTATCGCCAAAGGTTGGAGCATGGTGTTTTCAGAAAGAAACTTTTTTTTTTTTATCTAGTTTGGAGGAAGTATGGCCAACATTAGTTCCAAATATTTTATTTCAAACATAAAGCACAGAACCAATACTAATAAACAACAGGCTCTTATGCCAACATTGGTGCATGTTTTTGTTATTGCATTATATTCCATGAGTGTTATTTTGCATAATTAAATAGAAAAAAAACCTTGAACTTGGAATTATAAAACCGTCACCACAAACCAACAATTCCACTTGATGTGTATTAAGTCATTAAATTTATTATAAAAAAAAACCAGAGAGAAAAGATCTTTTCCTTGTAAATCATTAAAAATTCATGAGGGTTGAAAGCAAAGCAAACAGCCCGTTCATTTGCTTAGGGAAGCACTGCAGAAGAAGACACTGCAATTCAGAACAGAAAATGAGTTTTTCTTGAAATCAGAATGGACTCTTATCAAAATGTCAATGATGTGGGCTGTTCAGATGAAAGGACGTATAGATTCTGAGAATGTAAATGTTGGTCCCAGATAAAGAATGTTTGTGATAGGGGTGGGTAGACTGGTCATGGTCTAAGGAGTCTCACGGTTGAACAATTCATAAGAATGGGCTACCCTGGCATCTGTGAAGGCAAGAAGATCCAGAAAATACAGGCTGAGTTAGGACCTGGCTTCTGGACAAGAGTCAACCCAGGCTGCATCACATTCTCCAATGGCTGAGACAATGGTTTTGCAGCCAGTTATTTAGGCATCAGAAATTATATCAGTTTATTCATTTGTAGGATTGCTACAACTATTGTTACAATCCAGACTGTTAGCATTATGAGTTTGCTCTGAAAAGCTTTTTCTTAATATGCTATAACTGGGAGGCATTCATGAAATGGGCAGAGGTAGAGAGAAAGGGATCCAAGTAGCCAGGAACAGATACCCATTCAAACTGGCTCAGATAAAAGTGTACCTTTACTGAAGGGAAAGTCAAGGTTATCCAAAGATTGGATACTGCATTCAGTTAGACCACCTAGGACCTATAGTAAAAAGTGGAGCATGGAAGCTCCTCCCTCTGCCTCCTGTGGAGTCACATTGAATCTTTGGGAGGGGAGGCTACAAGTGAATACAGTACCTTTCTATTTACTCATCTATTTTCTCTGGTGCTTGCTGGACATCTGGTCTGTTTTTCTTAATCCATGCCAACTTTTTCCATTTTACTGATGGCTTTGCTGCCCTTTACTAATTTGTTTGTGGTGTTGGATGCCATGGCCTAATGGTGGCCCCAACTTCATATGAGCTCCCATCTCACTGACTGCCTCTTTCTCTTTTGATTTTTTTTTTTAAAGGGAATTTACTGGCCTAGTTCAGGTCACATATTTATTCCTGGCCCAATCAGTAATGGCCAGAGAAATTGGTCAGCTTCCCAATCACCAGGGTGGGAACAGATTCTCTGAGAAGGGGATGAGGACACAGCAAGCAAATTCCATAGAACATCCACCTTCATATAAGCGATACAATTAGCCTTTAAGTAGTCAGGAATTGAACTTACAGAACAGGGTTGTATATGTATATCACTTAAATAATTGATGTAGTTCTCCAATTCTAAAATGAATATATTTTTCACATTTTAACATTTTTTCAAATTGAGATGTAGATTGCAATCAACCTGTACATTTAATGCAGTATAATAGCTGCTATTAAATTGATGATGTATCATAAGTTCAAGTTTCTTTAAGAATTGAGGAAACATAGAAAGTATGATTCTACTGGCTCATAGTTTTTTTTTTTCAAAGGCTAAAAGCCAAATCTTTTTATATAAAATTACTATTAAATCTGATCTCCCTAATTGTTCTGTATTCGTCTAGTTTTCATTTGAAAGATGACAATTTCATCATCTCAACAGGTAATTCTCCAATCCTATCATGTTACCCTTTCTTCTGATACTATGCTTAAATCATCTCTCTTTGGATTAACTTATTATTTCAATTAAAGTCCTTGATATATGTCAAAGATGTGCCCTTATTTGTAACAGAGCCATAAAAAATGTGTTGCTTTAATTCCTTCCATAAATCAGTTTCTCTACTCCATTCCCTTAATTATGTGCTGTTTTCTCTGGAATCTTTCCAATGTCCAGGATTTCTTCTTTTCTGTTTTTTTTTTTTTTTTAACCTAGAAGTGTTTCCAAAATTTAAGTACAGGATCTCAATGTAGTCTGACAAACCTGTCCTTCCTCTTTTTGAAGTTGCCTTACAAACAGTCCCAAGTAAGGCCTTTCCCCTTGCCAGGTGATTCAACACAGGACTAAATTACTCTCTAGATTCATCCAGCATGATTACTCGTAGGACGTTTGCCCACCAGTAAAGACTGGCCACTTTTGATTATTTTTACATAGAAAACTAAGCTTTCACTTTCTTCTCCAGTGGAATTTCCTCCTATTATTTTCAAACTCTGGGGTTATTTTAGCCTGGCAGTTGGCAACAGATGCTGTGAACTGGCATCATCAGGAAGTGGGATGATAAGACACAAAGACCACTCCCAGTCAGTATAGTTTCATTTCAGGTTGTGACGTGGACATACCATGTGGCTTTAGGAAAGGAGTTAACATCTCTGGTCTAGTAAATGTTTAAGAAGACAGGCAGGACTAGATGATCCCTGATAGTCCTTCAACCCTAAAATTCTACACTATCATTTGTTAATGGTCTGGTGAATATTTTTCTGACTTCTCATAGGATCAAGACCACAGTAAGTCCTGGGCCCATACCTGTAACACCACACCAACCTTACATTTATTCCCCATATTCTACATTTTCAGAAAGAGACCATCCAGGCTCTACCAAAGTCTCATTCCTCACCAAATATGCATGCATGCACACAGATGTATATACACACATATACATTTTGCTTTGGAAATGAAACTTTATGGAACCCAGCCCTGTAGGAGTTCAGCTTTTTATCATTTTTTCCTGATGGATATACACAAAAAAAGAAACAATGTCCTCACTTTTCACTCTGATAAGAAGATTTTGCACTGCCTTCCCTTCTGATAACCTAAAGAAGAAACTATTTGTCTGGAATGATTTATGCTATTTTCTGATAATCTGGTTATAAAGCTGGTTAATACACCATAAATTTACCTTAATAGACCATGGCCTGCCCTTTGAATTCCTTTTTTGTGTTTTTGTTTTAGGATATCCTTCCTTCAGGCCCAGTCCCCTTTAAATGCATCAGCCTGACCTGGACGAATAGTCACTAATACGTGGCCTCCTCCTGGTTTTGAAGTTTAGAACCTCATTTATCTTGCTTCTGGGTTCATTTCAGATCACAATTTTGCTTGCTAAATGAAGAAATCATTGCCAAAAATCGAGTAGGCATGATACCAGCTCTAATCTCCTAGGAGGCAACCCCTCCTGACCTGCTGACTCATACAGTGTGTGTTATGCTCAAATTACTTGAGAAATCCCTTGCCGCCTTTTGTCAATAGTTATTTTTGCAAGGTCCTCATTACTTTCTAATTGACCAAATTTATTTTCTTGATTTCTCTCATTAAAGACAGGTTTAGAAGTAACTTCAATTGTGTAGCTTTTCTAAATGGCTTTCTTCCTCCAGGCCTATCCTCATTCCTAAATAGGCCTTTATTCTACCCTCAGTATCTATCTATTTATCTACCTACCTACCTACCTACCTATCTATCTAGTCTATCTATCTATCTAGGTCTAATGGATTTTGGAAAGTGACCAATAGCTGTATGTCTAGCTTTATAATCTTGGGTGTGAATAACAATCTCCCCTCTCCCTCACCCTGAGTAGCGTCTCCCTGTGCCCCAAGTACAATATGCATGGAGTGACTTTCCTGGGTTACCAGGAACCCAGCATCTCCATTTCCTGACTATTCTAAGATGAAGTCAAGCTTGGTCTTGCCCATTGGAACCAGGACTCCAGTGTGCCTTCCTGAACCTAGAGGCCTCCCCTGCTCTGGTGCTGATTGTTCAAGAATGACCTTTACTCCCTCTGTGGGCTTTCGGGTGCTCCATCCTTGCCAGAGCCCATCCCTACTGAAGAGCCAATAGGTCTTCAGTGCTACATTTGATTTCTTCCATGGTGAAACTTCTCTGGGCTCCCAAATTACAGTGAGTGTGTGTGTGTGTGTGTGTGTGTGTGTGTGTGTGTGTGTGTTTTAATTCACTAAAAAAGTATCTTCCCAAGGCTCAGTGTTAAACCTAAAAAATCTGAATCAGGGCACGTGCCAGGGTCCTCTGTCTCTTGAACCCAGAAGAGCCATTCCCTTTTACTACTGTAACGAGGGGCTAAAGTCCAGATTGGTGTATTTCAACCGTTGGAGTCACAAGGCCTCTCCTCCACAAGTGAGTCAGTCAAAGATACTCAGTCTACTCCAAAAGATTCAAGGCAGCTTACATTTTTTTTTTTGAAAGGAGGAGGAGGGGCTCAGTCCTGACTCTCATAGAAGATCCCTAGGATCCTATGCAAATGACCTCTCTCCTCCTTCTCGCTTGCTTAGCCATAGTTTCTTTGGCCAGATACTTCGGTGTACACACTCTAAATGTCCTCCACAGACATGAAAGCATTTTGCTAATGGCTTCTTTCAGTGTTTTCCTCTGAGACTCTATCCACACCTGGATGACTATTTTAACTGTCTGCTTGGCTGGGCAGCTTGGCCCAACAACCACCATGTGGGTGTGGGTGTTTTTCATTGAATAAACTGCTTTTACTGTTTTTACTGGCTTGACCAGTCAAGCAGATGAAAATAAGTTACATGTGCTTTTAAAAAATTAAACCATTTTTGGCACTTTGATCAGTGGTTTGATGAAATCTGCTTTTTACTTGAGTTTGACACAAGTTGAAGCTTAAAATGTCTTTCACCTATGGCCTCCTCTCCTTTCTGTGCATAACCCACTGGACTGGTCAACCCAGCACTGACTCTCAATTCATCAGTTTTCTCATCTGTTATTTGACCATAAAATCCAATGATCCCCACTCACTGCTTGAGATAAAGGCCTTTGAATATAATGGAATCCCCAGGGGTCCTTATCCTTGCTTTGCCCCTCACTAGCTACATGATCATGGGCAAATTACTTCACCTTCTTTGTGCCTTAGCCCTCAACTGCAAAATGGTAGCATTAATAGAACTTGCCTGATAGGGCTGTTATGAGGAACAAATTAGATAATGCATGAAATATCACAGTCAACAATAAATGGTTGTAACAGCTAACATTTATAGAGCATTTTCTATGAATCAAGGCCTAGGTTAAGAGCCTTTTAGATGATCACATTTAACAGCATCTATTATTATTATTTGTCCAAGTTATTTAGGTGTCACAAATATTAGGTCATTGCTCAGTGATTAGGGCTTTTGTGGATATAAGATTACCAAGATAACATCCCACAATTAGTTTATATTCTAAAGGAAAGACTAAGATAAAGACACACACAAGAAAACACGTGGTGAGTCCATGAGAGGTCTGCAAAGTGTTACGAGGACATAAAACCAGGAGAGATTACTTTTCAAGGGGCATGGGTGCTGTCAGGAGGCCTTTTCGAAGGAGGTGATGTTTAAATGATGGGTTTGTTTAAACGGGCAACAGTAAAAACAAGAATAAGAAATCAGCAGTAATAATAGCAGCTAACACTTGTGGAGTGCCTTTTGCATTCCAGATGCTGTGAGAAGCAGGTGACTCACATTATTTCATTTAATCAACCCCATGCATTAGGTATTATTAATCTCATGAATTCACCCCTTGAATTAGGTATTATTATCCCTCATAATATTCTCAAGACTGAGAGAAATAAAATAACTTTCCCAAGAACACATATCCTGTAAGGTCAAGTCAGAATTTGAATCTAGAGCCTGTGTTCCTAACCACCACGAAAATACTACTTCCAGGTGCTTGGGAAGGAAGTGGCAGTACCACTGGCAGGACAAGTTCATACAAAAGAGGGGCTGCAGCTGTGCTCGAGGACACTGGGTAGTTATGTTTGGCTGCAGGAGGGGATGAGGAAAAAGCAGGATAGGATAGAAGGATGAGCTTTTCAGCTGAAGTCCGCCATACAGAGAGATGGCCTTCAGGAAAGCTGCAAGCAGAAGACACAGTCAGAGATGTACTTGAAGAAGATTATTTTGGGAAAAGGCTTCACTAAGGCTGAACTGACAAGACTTGGTGACTGGCTGGGTTCAGAGAGATGAGGTAGGAGTTGATGATTCCCAAATTTCCATCAAGACGTAATGTGGGGTAAAGCACATTGATAATTAATGTGTCCATCACATCTAAAATTTTCCTTTTCTCTCAGGGTCTTCTCAAGTTACATGAAAGTGCTGGGGTCACTATCCTTTTCTCTCACTAAAGAAGGTTAAAATTCCTCCAGAGAGTCTCCCTGTGGAACTGGGGAACTGGGGAACTGGGGAAAGTGTCCTTTCTGGAAATTCTTTGTCCATGCAGCTTCCTTAGCCAGGAGCATAGCACACATTATGGTGACTGTATTATCCATGGCTTTTGCATCTTTACCAGGAATGGGGATGGGTGTAAAATAGAAATCCACGGCACAGGGGGCCATGAGTTTGAAAGCTGTCTTGTCACTTCCAATTTACATCACTTTCCGCCAAGTCACTGATTTCTGCATCAAATTATCTCACTTAATCCTCTTAACCAATCTATGAGGCCAGCATGGTTAATCCCGTTTTACAGAATAGTAAACTGAGGTTCAGAAATATTAAGTAATTTGCCAGTGGTGGGGCAAAAGTTTGGGGTTATCAGTTTAGCGAAGTCTCAAAAAAAAAAAAAAAAAGCATTCATTTCTTTGTAGTAATGAGAGTCTCTATTTTAAGTTTTCTAAAGTATTATGTGTATCCTCTCAGGTAACCTTCCAGTTCTTCCTAACCTTTTAACATAAAACTTTCCAGAACAATTTTCCCAAACATTTTAGGTTTGCTGAAAGAGGCTCTTGCATAATCCCAACCCCTGGCCAAACTCTTAATGATGTTATTTTACACCATATGCATTGAGGTTGGCCTGACTCAGCCATTTTTCTCACTTTTGATTTTTTTCCCTCCCCCTGCCCCCTTCTTTTCAAGTCAATATTCATTTTAAATGCAAGAAGTCAGCCTCCTTTTTAGCTGACAAGGCTGGTTGTTCACACACTTTTTGGCGGCGTAACTGACAAGTGTCCACTTAACGTGTGGGGCTGACTGTAAACAAGTATTCTGCGATATTCAAGGGAAAAAAGGCAAGGGAAACCAGCAATTTGCTGAGCAAAGGATGTGGTGATCTTTAGAGCCAAAGTGATCCCCAAATGCTTTCCTAAAAGTCCTCTTGATTAGGAAACTGAAATTTGCAGCCTCCAGGCATCCCCACTCCAGCCCTTTGTGTCCTCTTTCTTGGTTGTTTCCTGCAGTGAAAAGAATCTGCACACCCAGGACAGTGAAAGCCCCTGTTCCAGATACAATGCTTCATCCAGCCTGGGTTCTACGGCTCCTTTTCCCTCCTGGTTCATTCGCTAACTCTCTCTTTCTGGGAAAAAAATGCGTGCTCAGTGGTATTTTGATTTTGGTTGCACATCTGAATCACCAGGGAGCTTTAAAAAATGCCAGTATATTGGCCCCACTCAAGACTAGTTAAATTAGTGTCTGTGGAGGGAAGTCCAGGGCACTCATTCTCTGGGCAGCGTGCAAGTTGGGAACTTTGTAAAATATCCTTCAGTTTGGACTTGTCTGATGTTTTTCTCATAGTTGGACTGCTGCTATGGGTTTCAACAGGAAGACCGCAGAGCCAAAGTACCCTTCTCATGACAGGGTAGTGCTGTTCCCTTCACAACTTTGGTCTCTGCTCTGGTAGAAAAACTATGCTGTAATGATATTCTGGAGTCAGATGGCCTGACCTCATACCCTGGCCCCACTACCTACATACACATGACCTCAGGCAAATCCATTTTTCTCTACAAGTTTTAGATGCTTTAGCTCTAGACCAGAGTAACAATCTTTATGCATTTGTAGCATTTAGAATAGTGCCTGGCACATGCTAAGTTAAACAAATGATGATCATCATTCTTATTTATTATTATTAATCTTTTTTGGGCAAAGTTCTCCCATATCTCCTCAAATATGAAATATAGGAGTTGAATTAGGTGATAGTTAAGGAGCCTTTAAGTTATAATCTTGGATTGTGGATGAATCCAGAAGAGTTTGCAAATGAAGAGAAAATAGATCCATCAATGTATGCTGCTTTACAATTACCCATCCTAATTCTCTAACTACCCTTTATAACTGAAAGTTGAATTAGCAATTCTGCCAATACTAATTAAGTTCCTCGGTATCTCAGAAGAAGCTGCTAAATATAGGAAAACACTAGACATAGAATTAGAAAATATGAGTCCAGTTAGGGATGGGAGTTTACATTACCAGTTGTAAAGTTGGAGTTATGTTTCAGTGGTAGAGATGGTTTTACCTTGACCCAGCCAGGCACCTTTGAATGGACCCCATTGGGGCCACCATGGTAGATGGAGGGCTGGGTGAGGGTATGACCTGGGATGATGGAGATAAGCAGAGTGTGGCAGAGCAGAGTAGGGAAAAGAATCACCTTGAGGAGCACTTGGCAATCCCATTCTAGCAGGTAGAAATTGGCTAGCATAGCTCCAGGGTTCTTCATAACATGTGGCTAGCAGTTCAACTGCAGGATTAACCCCAGATTCCTCACCTGTAAAATGAGGATTATAATTCCTAGCTCCTGGAATTATTGAGCAACTTTAACGAGACCATACATTTGGAAAAGCTTTGTAGATATGAAAAACGCTATTCAGGTGTATCATTATTTGTGAATGTCTAAGATGGAAAACAGTGAGCAGTAAATAGAGGTGGGTTTATATTTATACACAACATATATTCCTCCTATCTACAAAGGCCAATGATGTGGCCCAATGCAGAAGGGTGGCAGAAGTGAGCCTTGTTTTCTACCATGTTTAGGAAGTTTCCCTCTTATAAATCTTGAGGTCACCTGGGTAAACCTTGAACCAACTCAATCAAACAGAAGATGTATAAGAGTCTAGATTCAGTGAGATTGGGAACTAATGGCACACTTGCTTCTCTCAGATAAGATCCTCTGTTAATTAACATTTTAAATTTTAATGTGTCAATAATTTAGGAGCCCAGTTTGCTTGGGTTGTGTTATTTTTCTTCCTCACATGAAGAATAATTTTGCAAGGGTAAAATCACTGAGCAGGGAAGTCCTGTAAAGTTCATTAGGAGGGTGAGTTGACGTTAATCTGTCTCAGGATGTCTGTTCTTTTGTTGCAAAGGCTGGTTTCTGATTTTTATTTTTATTTATTTTTATTTTTTTTAATGTTTATTCATTTTTGAGAGATAGAGCGTGAGCATGGGAGGGGCAGAGACAGAGGGAGACACAGAATCTGAAGCAGGCTCCAGGCTCTGAGCTGTCAGCACAGAGCCCCATGAACCTACGAAGCTGAAGTTGGATGCTTAACCGATGGAGACCCAGGTGCCCCTGATTTTTATTTTAATACTAGTCCTATAACATTCAGGGTGGTGAATATAATCCCAAAATTTGAGACACTTGGCTTGAAATTTGGACTATCTCTGAAAATAGGAGTAAAATATAAATACTACAAAATTCAAATAGTGCCCAGGTTAGTGCATTTAGATTGTGCCTAAAATGAACCAATGTAGTCACATAGAAGGTGAACATGTCAGTAAGCTCCTTGTTTCATCTAGAGAAGAGATTGGCTAACGACAGCCCATGAGCCAAATCCAGCCTCTGCCTGTCTGTAAATAAAAGTTGTATTGGAACAGATTCATGCCCATTTGTTTGCTTGTTATCTAGGGGTGCTTTTGCATTATAACAGCAAAGTTGAGTAATTGTAACACAGACAGCATGACTCTCAAACCCTAAAATATTTACTTTCTGACCCTTTACAAATAAGTTTATCAACACAAACCCTGAAGTACTTTCAGGTGTTTTAAATCAAACAGTTTTATTTTTTAATAGTTATGTAACATTTATTTTAATATCTATCAAAACTGCCAAATATGTATTTTTGCATATGATGTTGTTGAGGACAAACTAAAGAATATATATCAAGAAAATGTTAAGTTAATTTAAGGAAAAATACAAAATAATACTATAAGAAAATATGATGGCTATAAGCAAAACTCTGATATTTGAGAAACAGACACATTGGGCATCTAAAAACTTCTTTGGTTTTTATGTTAAAAGTAGACCAAGAAAACTTGGTCTAAGAGAAGTTTTTAACAAGTATATTTTTAACATGTTATTTATTTTAGTCTTAAAATAATTTTGGGCAGGAATTAAACAGGTAACAATAATAACTTTCCAATTAGACATTATGAAGATGAGACATAGAAGAACTTTTCATTTGCAATCACACATTCATAAGCAAATCTGTTTTGGGAAGAGGGAACAGAGTTTTGTGGGGGGGGGGGAAGCTTAATTCTAATCTTTGCTCATCAAAAAATAGTCTTGACTAACTAGAAAGATATGTAAGATCTGATGTCGGAAAGTCCTTCAGATTTGCCATGTGACCATGGACACAAGACTCAAACTGATCTGGCCAGGCCAGCTACGAATAAATATAAAGGCTTAAATCAAAACCAAAATGAGATCTCACTTCACACCTGTCAGAATGGCTAAAATAAAAAATGTAAGAAATAACAAGTGTTGGCAAGGATGTGGAGGGAAAGGAATCCTCACGCACTGGTGGTGAAAATGCAAATCATGCTGCCATTGTGGAAAATGGTATGGAAGTTCATCAAAAATTAAAAATAGAGGGGCTCCTGGGTAGCTCAGTTGGTTAAGCATCCTACTTCAGCTCAGGTCATGATCTCATGGTCCGTGAGTTCGAGCCCTGCATCGGGTTCTGTGCTGACAGCTCAGATTCTGTGTCTCCCTCTTTCTCTGCTCCCCCCAACTCATGCTCTGTCTCTGTCTCTCAAAAATGAATAATTTTTTTAAAAAAATGTTTAATTAAAAACAGAATTACCATATGATCCAGTAATTCCATTACTGGGTATTTACCAAAAGAATACAAAAACATTAATTAGAAAAGATATATGTACCCTTATGTTTATTGCAGCTTTATTTATAATAGTCAAGATAAAGAAGCAACCCAAGTGTCCATCAATACATCAATGGATAAAAAAGATGTGTTATATACACACAATGGAATATTACTCAGACACAAAAAAGAATGAAATGTTGCTATTTGCAACAGCACAGATGGTTCTAGAGAATATAATGAATGCTGAACGAAATAAGCCCATCAGAGAAAGACAAATACCATTTGATTTCACCCAAATGTGGAATTTATAAAACAAAACAAACAAAAAACATAGTCTTAAATGTAGAGAGCAAACTGGTAGTTGTCAGAGGGGATGTGGGTGGAAGGCATGAGTGAAATAGGTGAAGGGGATTAAGAGTACACTTATGGTGATGAGCACTGAGTAATGTATAGAACTCTTAAATCACTATATTGTGCAACTGAAATTAATATAACACTGTATGTTAATTATACTGAAATTAAAAAAAAAATAAATGTTTAAAAAATACAAAGGCTTAAAAAAAAACCATATATAGCCCCTATAATGTACCGCCTTGAATTTACTCTAGACAATTAGGTTCTCTAAGTGTATACAATGGAAAATTTATAGGCTCAGATTTTTTTTTTAGTAGTTTGGTGACCAAATAGCCTTAAGAAAGGAAACTGATTTAAACAGATGTGAACCTGCTGAAATTTACAGCAGGATTTTTCAAGATCTACATGGAGACGGAGGAAGTAACTTTGCCCAACCTACCAGACCACAGAACTCTTTTCCTATGGGGCATTTTGGGAAACGTCACGTTTAAGGATCTAAAGGAGAGTGGACATAATCAGATGGACATCGATATGATTTAGAGTCTAGAATTTATTTCACTTTGATATTTTTGGGGAATTCCTTCTCTTTGGGGTATATCATCAACTTAATAGAGACAATTTTCATGATAGTAGATGGTACAATGTAAAAACATGAAAGAACTTGTGTGCAAAGAATACTTTGGAACATTGAAAAACAGTCTGTGCTAAAACTTTTAGGAGGCTGACTGAAAATAAGTGTCAAAATTCTTTAAAATATGCATGTCTTTTAGTAATAAATTCTATTTTTACAGATTTACCCTTTACAAAAATCAAAGATATGTGCATATAATTTACAGTAGAATGATTTATAATACTGAAAAATTAGAAACAATTTAAATGTTCAGTAATAGAAGATTGTTGGGAGGGTTTAAATATATTGGAATATTAAGCAATCAAAATCATATTACAAAAGAGTACTTATTGACATAGGAAATTGTTCATGATATATATCTAAGAGGAAAAATACTATTAAATAGTATTCACAGTATCCTACTTTCATCTTTTATAAAATTGTATAAGTGAATATACATGAAGAACAGTCAAAAGACTTACAGGAAATATAAATAGTGGGATTATTTTTGCTGATGGAATTATGAAGAAAGCTTTCCTTCTTTGCACTGAAATGTTTGCCAACTTCCCTGCACTGAGCTTATATAGGGAAAAAAAAGTTGAAATTATAGTAGAAAATCCTACAGAAAAGATAGATTTCTCCTTACATCACTTTTTTTCCAAAAGCACTTATGACATGACATTCTGCAAATACACTAAACTATGTATTGCTAGAACCAGATAGGATTGTCTTGCAGGTACAAGTATGGCAGAGGATGATACCAGAACCCTGGAGGCTTCATGACTAAAAAGAGCTCTTCTTGTTTCGTTCTGTTCAGAAACATGTCAACATGAGGAATAGCTATGCCGGCATCTCAAGAAATGACCTGTGGTTTATGATCCAGGTAAACAATTTCCCTGCAGCACATTAAAGCCCTGACTCAGCTTGCCCTATGTATCTGTTCCACTTATATCTAGTCCAGATCTCCATGGTCTTGTCACTTCCTTCCCTGTCCCTATTCCTCCCAATGCAATATTTCTAATGCTAGAAATAAAGTATGAAGTTGATGGAGAAGGGATTTCCTTAAGCTGGAGAATGTTCCAGCCAGGACCAAGCTTTGCATCACAGTTGCTTCTACATAAGGTAGTTAGCTCTTTCTTCACCTTTTTGGGCAGAAGTAAAACCATCATGCACTAATCTCTGTCTGCTGAATATTTTAAAATTCTCCCAATGTCATACCTTATTTAAATTTGTGTCTCACCACATGCCACTGGCCTCGGGTACTCTGCCATGAACTCACTATGTGAATTCAACTTGGAAGTCTCCCCAGTCTGGACTTCAATTCCTTTCCCAATTTAATAAAGTGACCAAACTTACTCAACAAACATGTATTGAGTTTTCTACACTGGGGTAAAAGGAGCATAAGACAGGGATAGCCCTTGTCTTAATGGAGCCTACAATTTAGTAGCATGGGCACATATATGTCCTTTATACATATATACATATGTATATACATATATATATATATATGTATATATATATACATATATATATATGTATATACATATGTGGGTTTTTTTTTCTAGTAAATCCAAAGGGGTGTGTAAATTATTACAGAGGAGAAAGTATAAAGATTCTACTGGATCTACAGGAGAGGCATCTAAGCCAGACTCACAAAGTCAAGGACAATTTCCTAGACCTAGTGACATCTAAGAAATGACATCCAGAAGACATCCTGAAATATGAGTAAGAGAAAGTAGAATAGAAGGAAGCAATAGCCCACCCAAATTCCAGAAACTAAAGGATGAGTGATTAATTCAAGAGATTAAGGGAAATTCATATGGCCAAAATAGATGGTGCAAGAAGGAAATAGAGTAAGTCATATTCAAGAATTTAGGTTAGGTCTGTCCCAGATATACAATGTGAATCACACATGTAATTTTAACTCTTCTAGTAGCCACATCTTAAAAAGTAAAAAAGAGCCGAAGTTAAATTTAACAATATATTTTAGTTAACCCAACAGATCTAAAATGTTTTTCAACATGTCATTGATATAAAATTGTTAATATGATATATAACATCCTTTTTTCTACTAAATCTTTGAAATCTGATGTTTACATTTATAGTTCATCTCAATTCAGACTCATCGCATCTCAACTACTCAACAGGCACGTGTGGCTAGTGGCTCCTGCATTAGACAGCACAGGTGTAGACCTTATCTTTAGGATAATGCAAAGCTACCAAAAGGCTACAATGGGGGATGGTGTATAAAGATCACCCAGGCTTCTCTGTGGATAACGGATTTGATGGGAAATGGTGGGAAGCAGGGAAACAAGAAATGAGGGTATTATAGAATCTACAGGAAACATAGGGTAATGGTAGGGAGAATAAATAGGTCTCAGTGGAGTCAAGAGATAGTTTGGAGGTAAACTTAACCATTTTGGCATGCACGTTAGCCTATGGAGCACTCAGATCTGAGAGCTACTTCACAGGGCATAAAGATGCATTCACTTTTTCCTCTCTGACCTCCTCAAGCTGGAAGCCACAGACCTGTGTGAAAAGTCACAAAGGCCAACTGGGTTTCCCAGGACTCATGCAGGGAATGGTTTGGGTGCTGTTTTTACCCTTTCTTTTCTATCCAGAGTGAGATAGAAGGATGGTCCAGAAAGTCTTAGAGTAGTTACTGCCTTTTTTCCCCCTGTTGCTGACACACTGAATCTAGAAAGGGGGGGTGGGTGGGAGGAGGGAACAGATGGAGAAAACTGCTTCTTAGGGGTGATTACAGTCAGAGAGGGGCTTGAAGAGACATCCCTGGGTCCCATATTTCTTTTGCCACCAGTAACTTCCAAATCAAATGAGCCCAAGCTTCAGATCAAAATGAGATTTTTCTTATTGACTTCCCTGAAAGCTTAGCAGCCTCTCTGCAAATCGAGTCATGTGTGTCCTGCATCATCATCAACCATTGCCGATTGCAGGGATGTTGGAACCGGGCTGATCTTGGCAAATATGTCACTGATGCATGAGGCCAGGGAAAATCCAGCTCTTATTGGCCTGGCAGTGCTGACCTGGTTTGTCCATAAATGAAGAGCAAATGCAATTTGCAAAACACAAAGAACTGATAAGGGGTTACAGTGAGGTGGGGCTGGAGTCATATTTCTAAGAGCAGGCATACTTGAAGAGGAGACAAGGCAGATTTCAAGCTCCAAATTCGATAGGCAGTGCTTCTTAAAGTCTGCTCTGTATACCACCTTTCTCATAATCACCTGAGGAGTTTGTGAAAAATACTCATATCTGGGTCTAACCCTAGGCCCACCAAAAGAAGAGTGTCTGGGGGCTGGGCCTGAGGCACTCCATGTTTAACAAGCTCCTGGATGATTCTTATGCATGTTAAAGTTTGAATTCCTTGAGGAAAGAAAGTAGGACAAGGGTATTTCCACTTGTGTTTTGGAAAAAGCACTGAACTTGAAATCAGTCTACCTGGTCCTCCATCCAGACTCTGCTGCCAACTGGCTGGATGACATCATGGTGAGGGGAATGAAAACAGGATGTGAAATCAGAAGGGGGCACAGGCCTACCTCCTTCACATAAGAACTGTGTGATGATGGTTAGTAACTAAGCTAAACCTCACTGTCACCCCCAGAAATTGCAGACATGGGCTCAGGTGACCTTGAAAAATCAAGCTCTGACATTCTAGCTCTGACACTCTACATCTTTAAATCACCTAATCCCAGTTCCTTCATCTGTAAAATGGGCAGGTTACCTTCCACTGGGGCTAGGCTATTTTGGGGATCCAGTGGAACACTTTATATATTTTGAAAAAAATTCAAAAAGTTGACACAAATATGAAGTGGTGGTATTAACCCATAACAGAATTATCTTTAGTTAGGATATTATTTGTTTTAAGACTATTTCTATACTGATAAAGTCCCCTGAAATCACAGCATTTTATTTTTTTAACAAAGCACAATAAAAAGTACAAAAAGGTAGTTTTGTTCATTTACTATAAATCACACTAGTATGAAATGAGCCAAATTAACCTCTGCTGACTGTCTCTTTAACACTACCACTAGCCTTGGGGTACCTGAGTGGCTCAGTCAGGTAAATGTCTGACTTCAGCTCAGGTCATGATCTCACAGTCTGTCAGTTCGAGCCCTGCGTTGGGATCTCTGCTGACCACTCAGAGCCTGGAGCCTGCTTTGGATTCTGTGCCTCCCTCTCTCTCTCTGCCCCTTCCCCTCTCACACTCTGTCTCTCTTAAAAATAAATAAACATAAAAAATACTACCACTAGCCTTGCAAAGACAGAGAGACTGACCCCAAGATAGTCCAGATTTTCTGTCCATGTACACACAAACAAAAACAAAAACAAAATCCTCATTCATGGCCATAACTTAACTTGGCATTCAAGCCTATCAATAATTTGGCTACTATCTCCTTACATGTAACCAACACTATCAAAATTTGATTATTTTATAACATGCCTTGTGCTTTTCTACTTCACAACTTTGTGTTTATGTCACGCCATATCCCTGGTTTAAAATGTCTTGCATCTTACTAAACACCCTCCTATCAAACTCCTACCTAGCATCATGCATATATGCAAAAAACACACAAACAAAAGCATGGTTGATGACCTAAATATCCAACAGTAAGGACTGATTAAATAATAAAGTCATACAATAAAGTACTATATACCAGTTCACATACTGTTGTAAAGAATATTTAACAGCATGGAAAGGCAATCATGACATACTGTTAGGTGAAAGTACCCTTTAAAAAACTATCAACAAGGGGGCACCAGGGTTGGCTCAGTTGGGTAAACCTCCAACTTCTGCTCTGGTCATGATCTCACCATTCCTGAGTTCGGTTCATGAGTTCAAGCCCTGAGTCGGGCTCTCTCCTGTCAGCTCAGAGCCTGGAGCCTGCTTCAGATTCTGTGTTTCCCTCAATTTCTGCCCCCCGCCCACTTGCACTTTGTCTCTCTCACTCAAAAATAAAAAATAAGCACTAAATTTTTTTTTTTTTAAATCATCGATACAGTATAGAACATAGGAGAAGGACACACACTGTGTTGGCCGGTCTCTAATTTTTTATCACATCATAGGAAATTTATTGTATAGTCACACAAAGAAGAAAGGGAAGGCAAGAAATGTCTCAGCACTGACACAGCCAGACCTCACAGAGAACTGAACCCCCTGCTAACTGTTCAAAACTGTGATATTGCTCTGCAAGAGGTAGCCAGATACTCCAGGGACTGACATTATGTAATGAATGCAGCTTCTCTCAGCCTCTCTGCTCTCTCAGTGTCTTTCTACTGCTCTCTGTGTCTCAAATTCAAAACATAAATGTGAGGGTCTGATTCAGTCAGTCAGTCATCACCCGATATGGAGCCCCTGCACTGGGAAGAGCTCTTAGGCCAGGCCATTTCATGGCCAGTGGTCTGATCAGCCGATAGGTGCCTGTGGCCTTGATCCAATTAATTACTCATGTGCAGGGTGGCATGATTACATGACACAAAACTGGAATGCACACATCAGGCACTGCCATGGCTGCTCCTCTCAGAAGCCACTGAAAGCATGGCTACCCTCAAAGACTCATGTCTCCTCTCCAGTACCTTCATCAAATAATATCTGCTTTTTTGCCTAAATGGTGAGGGAGATATGAATCCATTAGATTTGGCTTCCTGTGACAGAAAACCAAAAATCATAATGATTTAAATACATGGTGGTTTATTCTCTCTAGTGGAAGAAGTCTGGAGATGGGCAGTCCAGAACTGATATGGCAAGCCACAAAGTCATAGGAATTCAAGAACTTTCTAACTTTTTGCTCCTTATACCAGAACATAGTACAGAAGTCATTGTTTCTGCTAACCAATAGTCTTTTCTTCTATCATTTCAAACCTGTGGTAGGATTGCACTTGCCTCCTTCTTTGAATTTTGGTGTGGCATGATAAAGGATATTGTGTAATCAACCAACAAACATCTTACACAAAACATGACTCACTTTTATTACACTTCACTTTTATTTACATTTTCCTATTTTTTTTCTGTAAGACCTGTAGCAATTTCATATAAGAAAAAAAAAAAAAAAACACTGGCAACCTCTCACTTATCCATTAGGACAGGTGAAAGACCACCTATTTCATGAAGGCTCCCTTTATCAATCAGTAGAAGCCCAGTATCCCTCCTATGACTTCTCTTTAAATCTTAAATCTTGCTTATCCTACCCCCCCATTTTTTTTCACATTTGCCTGTGTATTATAGCTATCTATGTGAGTGCATGCCAGGTCCCCTACCTGATCATAGTTTCCTTGAGGGCAGGGTCCAGCTCTTATTCTCTTCCATCTTCCAAGACATGGTTGATGCTTGGCGTGTGTTCTATACTGGAAGAAGAGAAAGAAAAAAGAAAGAAAGAAGGCTGTTATCAAATACTATTTATTTTATTTTGAATTTCAAATTGAAACAGAAATGAGCTAATCCTTCCTCCAGAGTAAACACATTAAGGAAGTACCTAAGTGCAAGACACCAAGTTCAGGTCCTTGACAAAGAGAATAATTTAGACAGAAAGCAAGCTCCACAGGCATTCAAGAGGTAAAACGATGCAACACAAGCAGAAATGTATGAACTGGTTGAATTTAGGTATGATCAAACTTAGGAGGCACATGGACAGGTTGTGCTGGCAACTGAATGTCATGGAGCATGGCACATGACTGTCTTCTGGAGTATACCAGAGCCTCCCTCCACACTGCCCAGGCATCCTAGTCACCTTGTATGTGAAACTTCTTTATAACTAAGGGCATGGTATTCATCAGTGACTAAAGATCCTGAAATATCATCTAAGTAAATGTTCATACAAAATTCTAATATACAACAAAGAGTGCTGTGGGAAGAAGCTAATGTACTGGCATTACCCTCTAGGCAAAAATATTTTATTTAAAAAAAGTTTTTTAATCTATATTTATTTTTGAGAGAGAGACAGAGAGACAGAGTGCGAGCAGGGGAGGAATAGAGAGAGAGGGAGACACAGAATCCGAAGCAGGCTCCAGGCTCTGAGCTGTCAGCACAGAGCCCGATGTGGGGCTTGAACTCACTGACCGCAAGATCATGACCTGAGCCGAAGTTGGACGCTTAACCGACTGAGCCACCCAGGTGCCCCTAGGCAAAAATATTTTAAAGGAGAAGTAAGAGGGGATTGAAAATGTTCTGCATGACTGAAGCAGGGAAAGGGATCATTCTTCTGTAATAGGAATCCAAAATAATAAGTGTGAGTTAACAATGTGCACTTGTTACATGTGCTATATACAAGGCACTATGGTACATGTGCATTGGCTCATTTTATCCCTACAATGTCCCCATGTGATGGATATTGTTTTAATCCCTATTTCTAAAATGCAAAAACAAAGGAACTCAGGGATTTGAGGTGATTTTTTACACTAATGTTACCATTTAATGGTCTCTCTGTATGTGTACCCTGTGTCAGGTGACTTTGTGCTCCTCTCATGAAAGGATGGAATCTCTTTCCCCATTCCTAGGGTCTAGGCTGATCTTGTGACTTGCTTTGGCCAAAATAATTTTACAGAGGTGACAATATGCTGGTTCAGAGCCTGTGTGTTAAGAAAACTTGCACGTTTCTATTATCTCTCTTAAAGCTTTGCTACTGCATGTGAAAACCTGGGGTAAGCCTGCTATCTTATGAGAGGAACATGGAGAAGAGCTGAGTCATGTTACCTGACTCGCCAGCCCCCAGTTGACCCACCAGCTGACCACAGGCACATAAGTGAGCTTTGCCAGGATCAGCAAAACCTCCCAGCCAATCTCTAGATTCTTGAGCAAAAATAAATGTTTATTATTGTGTGTCACTGAAGTTTTGCAGTTGCTTGTTAAGCAATATTATTGTGGCATTATTGTAGCTGGTAGAAGGAGAAATAAGCAGTTTCTTCAAGGTCACTCAGCTGGTAAATGGCAGAGCCAACATTTGAACCTAGTATGTCTACCTTCAGAGGCTGATATGCATGGGGAAGACCTGAGAAAGAAAAAAAAATCACTTAGTAAATCTTCAAAGTTCCTCAGGATCTCCAGTCTCCAAGTCAGAGGTTCTGTGTTCAGTCCTGAGGTTCCAATTAACAAGTCCACGCTTCTGGACCCTGGGTTCCTTATCTTTTATTTGCCTCCAAAATTTTATTTAAATTCCAGTTAGTTACATACAGTGTAATATACAATGTAATATTGGTTTCAGGTGTAGAATTTAGTGACTCATCACTCACTTATAACACCAGTGCTCATCACAAGTGCTCTCCTTAATGCCCATCACCCATTTAGCCCCTTTCCCCACCCACCTCTCCTCTTGTAACCATCAGTTTGTCCTTTGTAGTTAAGAGTCTTTCTTGGTTTGTCTCTCTTTTTCCCCCCACTTTGCTCATTTGTCTTATTTATTAAATTCCACATAAGAGTGAAATCATATGGTATTTGTCTTTCTCTGACTGACTTATTTTACTTGGCACAATACTCACTAGCTCCATCCACATTGCTACAAATGGCAAGATGTCATTCTTTTTTACGGCTGAGTAATATTCACACACACACACACATACACACACACATACACACACACACACACACACACAGACACCACGACTTCTTTATCCTTATATCCTTATCTTTAAAATGGGCATGATAATACTTCTTTTAATAAGATTCCTGTTAGGATCCAATGAAATACCTGATGTGAAAGCGTTTCATAAATGGCTATGCAGATGCTGACTTCACATTCTCTACCACTGCCAACAGCTCTACAAGCCAAGACTGCTCTGCCTGAAGGGGATTTTCTAGGAATCCCTCTGCTCTACTCCTGCTTAATTGTGGTATGAGTGCACCTGTGGAGGACAGGGTAGTCGATCCTTTGTCTTTATAGCATTTCCCTTCCCACAGCAGGAAATATTTAGCTGAGTTCTAAATGAGAGAAAAGGAAAGGAGGGGGGAATAACTTAATCTGCTAGCAAACTCACAGCAACCCTTAATGGTGATTTAATGCTGGGAGATCTAGCTTGCCACAAGATTGTGACAGGACTGTATTTTGTTCTGTCGGGGTTAGGTGAATGGTAGAGTGGCTGCATTTAAAGGAAGTGGGGAGAGGGTTGTAGAAGGGCCACAGATCATGTATCTCAGAGCATGGTCTGGATTATAAGCAGAATTAAAGAGACACGGAGACTAGGAGATGTCTCAAGAATGACTTTTGAGGTAGGGTGTTTTCAAGGAAGGATAAAAAGGAGGGTCAGGTTATGCCTAACTTTCACATAATCCTCTTAGTTCTAGACTAAATTCTTCCTTCCTGTATGTAGCCCCAAAACCCACTTGGGCAAAGCCTTTACAGAGATCATGTAGCTTCCCTGATGGTTCTAGACATGGTCTTAGTGTCCAAAACTCAGGATTCAAAATTATGAAGTGTCTGTACTTGGCTCCTGCTTTCATCTTTTATACATCTACATACTTTAAAAAATGTACTATAATTTAATGTTTAACCCCAAATGCTACCTAGTTTTATGTACATACCAGTCTGCATTCATGTACTCATTCATCAAACACTATTTGTACCCATCTGTTATGTGCCAGGCTCTATGCTAGGCCCAAAGGACACAAAAATGAATGAAATGAGCTACTTGGCCTCAAAAAGAGCTCAGCCCATTAAAGAGGCATAGCTAGTGGTGACTGGGTGGCTCTATTGGTTAAGCATCTGACCTCAGCTCAGGTCATGATCTCACAGCTCGTGGGTTTGAGCTGACATTGGGTTCTGTGTTGACAGCTCAGAGCCTGGAACCTGCTTTGGATTCTGTGTCTCCTTCTCTCTGACCTTCCCTGCTCATGCTCTGTCTCTATCTCAAAAACAAATACAAAACATAAAAAATGGGGGAGGACCCAAGATGACGGAAGAGCATGGAAGGTTTTCTTTTGTGTCTTGTGTCCATGAAATACAGCCAGACCAACACTAAACCATCCTGCACACATAGAAAATAGATCTGAGGATTAACACAACAACCTGCACAGCATGAGCCACAGAATTCAGCTGGTATGCAGTGCGGAGAGGCAAACTGGGGGAGAGAGAAGCTGCAGAGGGCAGGGAGCTGCTTTTGAGGATGGAGAGGCGGGGTGTGGGGGCGGGGAGGAGGAGAGGGCGGAGAATACAGGAAAAGCCGAAAGGAGAGGGTTTAAATTTCATTAAGACTTTATAAACAAACAGAATGCAGATTCTGAAACTCTGCAGGTCCATACATGGTGGTGCTCTGGTGGAAAGGGCTAATCCCCAGGAGCAGAGTGAAGTCCGGAGGTCTTAGGGGCACATGGGAAGAGCGAGTTCCCCTGCTGGGAAGACACTGGTAGAGGCTGTGTGACTCTCCAAAAGGCAAAGGTGCCAGTGGACCCAGGAGAACAACCACATTCACTGGTGCTGGAACAAGGTCACTGGGGATGAAGCCTGGTGCCAGATGCGTGTTGTGATTTGCCACCATCCCTGAAACGCTGCTGCTACACAATAATGTGCACCTTTTCTGGAGTGGGCTGGCACCCAGCCACAGTCTCTGGACATCAGCAGCAGCATAATACCACAAACATTCAGGGTGCGGCCTGCACCTGGCCATTGCTCGGTAGATCCTCCTGAAGAGGCACAGAATGCGTCAAAGCTGCAGTGCCTCAGAAATAAGGGGTCAGGAAACACAGCCACATCTGAGATAAAACTCAGCAGGGAGGTTCTGCCTGGAGCTTGCCTACGGATGGTGTAAAAGCAGGGAGTGGATGGAAGCCAAAGACAAGGGATGATTGTGGGATTGCTGATCTGGGAGAGCGCAGTTCCAATACTAGAGACCTGGTAGCTGGGTGATGCCATTTTCACCGCTCCTGTGCATGCACATACGCACCTGTGAGTGCCACAACACTCCACCCCAGTAGGCTAGCAGTGCCATCTAGTGGAGAGCAGAGCCGTTACACTAAGCCCCACCCAACTGGGCCAACCACGCTCTTCAGAAACACAAGTCTCTCCACCTGCTTAGTTTATGGACTATAAAGTGCTTAATAGTTTGACTTCTAGGGGAAAACAAAGTAATCTCAGTCATATTTCAGTCTGTTCACTGGTCCATCTGTTTTCTTTTTTTTTTCTTTTTCTTTTTTCTTTTTTCCCTTTTTCGTTTCTTTTCTTTTTCTTGAATATAGAAAGAGAAAAACATCATTTTTATTTTCAATTTTTATTAAAAATATTTTTATTTAATTTTTTTCTACTGTATTTTTCACTTTTGTGTAAATGTTTTCAAATCCTATTTCACTTCCATCATTTCATTTTACTTGACTGTAGTGTATTCACTTTTTCAAATTTTCAAATGATATGCTTTTATTTTCCTTTTCCCTTTTTTCTGTTATGTATCAAACCCCTTTCAACACCCAGGCCAAAACACACCTAGGATGTAGCATCCTTTATTCGATTTTCTTGTGTGTGTGTTTGTATTTAATATTTTAATTTTAATATATTGTTGAATTTTAATTTTTTTAATTTTAATTTTTTTACCTCATTAATTCCTTTTCTCCCTTCAAAATGATGAAATGAAGGAATTCACTACAAAAGAAAGAGCAGGAAGAAACGACAGCCAGGGACTTAACCAGCATAAATACAGGCAAGATGTCTGAACCAGAATTTAGAATCACAATAATAAGAATACCAGCTGGAGTGCAAAGTACATTAGAATCCCTTTCTGTGGAGATAAAAGAAGTAAAAGCTACTCAGGATGAAATAAAAAAAACACTATAACTGAGCTGCAATCTGGAATGGATGCCATGGTGGCAAGGATAGATGAGGCAGAACAGAGAATCAGCGATATAGAGGACAAACTTATGGAGAATAATGAAGCAGAAACAAAGAGGGAGATAAAGGCAAAAGAGCACGATTTAAGAATTAGAGAAATCTGTGACTCATTAAAAAGGAACAACATCAGAATCAAAGGGATCCCAGAAGAGTAAGAGAGACAAATAGGGGTAGAAGGGTTATGTGAGCAAATCATAGCAGAAAACTTTATTAACCTGGGGAAAGACAGAGACATCAAAATACAGGAAGCACAGAGGACTCCCCTTAGATTAAAGAAAAACCAACCATCAATAAGCCATATCATAGTCAAATTCACAAAATACTCAGACAAAGAAATATTCATGAAAGCAGCAAGGGATAAAAAGTCCTTAACCTAGAAGGGAAGAGAGATCAGGTTTGCAGCAGACCTATCCACAGAAATTTGGCAGGCCAAAAAGGAGTGGCAGGATATATTAAATGTGCTGAATCAGAAAAATATGCAGCCAAGAATTCTTTATCCAGCAAGGCTGACATCCAAAATAGGAGAGATAAAAAATTTCCCAAACAAAAATTGAAGGAGTTTGTGACCACTAAACCAGCTCTGTTGAAATTCAAAGTGGGACTCTCTGAGGGCAAAAATGAATAAATAAATAAATAAATAAATAAATACCAAAAGCAACAAAGACTAGAAAGGACCAGAGTACACCACCACAAACACCAACTCTATAAGCAACATAATGGTAATAAATTTGTATCTTTCAGTACTGTAAACGTCAATGGACTCAATGCTCCAATCAAAAGACATAGGGTAACAGAATGGATAAGAAAACAAGATCCATCTATATGCCCTTTACAAGAGACCCGCTTTAGACCTAAAGACACCTTCAGATTGAAAGTAAGGGAATGGAGAACCATCTATCATGCTAATGGTCAACAAAAAAGAAGCCAGAGTAGCCATTCTTATATCAGGCAATCTAGACTTTAAAATAAAGACTGTATCAAGAGAGGAAGAAGGGCATTATATCATAATTCAGGGGTCTATCCACCAAGAAGACCTAACAATTACAAACATTTATGCGCTAAATGTGAGAGCACCCAAATATATAAATCAATTAATCACAAACATAAAGAAACTCATTGATAATACCATAATAATAGGAGACTTCAACATCCCACTCACAGCAATGGACAGATCACCTAATCAAAAAATCAACAAGGAAACAATGGCTTTGAATGACACCCTGGACCAGATGGACTTAACAGATATATTCAGAACATTTCATCCCAAAGCAACAGAATATACATTCTTCTCCAGTGCACATGGAATGTTCTCCAGAAAAGACCACATACTGGGACACAAATCAGCCCTCAACAAGTACAAAAAGATCAAGATCATACCATGCACATTTTCAGACCACAATGTTATGAAACTCAAAATCAACCACAAGGAAAAAGTTGGAAAGGTAATAAATACTTGGAGACTAAAGAACAACCTACTAAAGAATGAATGGGCTAACCAAGAAGTTAAAGAGGAAATTAAAAAGTTCATGGAAGCCAATGAAAATGATAACAACACAACCCAAAACCTCTGGGATGCAGGAAGTGTGGTCATAAGAGGAAAGTATATGGAAATCCAGGCCTTCCTAAAGAAGGAAGAAGGATCTCAGATACACAACCTAATCTTACACCTTGAAGAGCTGGATAAAGAACAGCAAATAAAACCCAAAACCAGCAGAAGACAGGAAATAATAAAGATCAGAGCAGAAATCAATGATATTGAAACCAAACAACAACAACAACAACAACAACAACAATAGATCAAAGAAACCAGAAGCTGGTTCTTTGAAAGAATTAACAAAATTGATAAACCACTAGCCAGCTGGATCAAAAAGAAAAAGGAAAGGACTCAAATAAAATCAAGAATGAAAGAGGAGAGTGGGGCGCCTGGGTGGCTCAGTCGGTTGAGCGTCCGACTTCAGCTCAGGTCACGATCTCACAGACCGTGAGTTCGAGCCCCGCATCAGGCTCTGGGCTGATGGCTCAGAGCCTGGAGCCTGCTTCCAGTTCTGTGTCTCCCTCTCTCTCTGCCCCTCCCCCGTTCATGCTCTGTCTCTCTCTGTCTCAAAAATAAACGTTAAAAAAAAAAAAAAATTAAAAAAAAAAAAAGAATGAAAGAGGAGAGATCACAACTAACACAGCAGAAATAAAAGCAATAAGAGAATATTATGAGCAATTATACACCAATAAAATGGGCAATCTGGAAGAAATGGACACATTCCTAGAAACATATACACTACCAAAACTGAAACAGGATGAAATACAAAATTTGAACAGATCCATAATCAGTAAAGAAGTCCAATTAGTAATCAAAAATCTCCCAAAACAACAAGACTCCAGGGCCAGATGACTTTCCAGGGAAATTCTACCAAACATTTAAGAAAGAGTTAACGCCTATTCTCTTGAAGCTGTTCCAAAAAATAGAAACAGAAGGAAAACTTCCAAACTCTTTCTATGAAGCCAGCATTATCTTGACTACAAAATCAGACAGAGACACCACTAAAAAGGCGAACTACAGACCAATTTCCCTGATGAACATGGATGCAAAAATCCTCAACAAGGTATTAGCTAACCGGATCCAACAATACATTAAAAAAATTATTCACCACAACCAAGTGGGATTTATACCTGGGATGCAGGGCTGGTTCGATATCCGCAAAACAATCAATGTGTTCATCTCATCAATAAAACAAAGGACAAGAACCCTATGATACTCTCAATAGATGCAGAGAAAGCATTTGACAAAATACAGCCTCCTTTCTTGATAAAAATCTTCAAGAAAGCAGGGATAGGAGAATCATACCTCAAGATCAGAAAAGCCATATACCAAAGACCCAATGCTAATATCATCCTCAATGGAGAAAAACTGAGAGCTTTCCCCCTAAGGTCAGGAACAAGACAGGGATGTCTACTCTCGACACTGTAATTCAACATAGTATTGGAAGTCTTAGCCTCTGCAATCAGACAACACAAAGAAATAAAAGGCATCCAGATTGGCCAGGAGGAGGTCAAACTTTCACTCTTCGCAGATGACGTGATACTCTATAGGGAAAACCCAAAAGACTCCACCAAAAATCTGCTAGAACTGATTCATGAATTCAGCAAAGTTGCAGGATATAAAATCAATTCACAGAAATCGGTTACATTCCTATACACCAACAATGAAGCAACAGAAAGAGAAATTAAGGAATCTATCCCATTTACAATTGCACCAAAACCCATAAAATATCTAGGAATAAATCTAACCAAAAAGGTGAAAAATCTATACACTGAAAAGTATAGAAAACTTATGAAATAAACTGAAGAAGACACACAAAAAAAGGAAAGAAATATTCCATGCCCCTAGATAGGAAGAACAAATATTGTTAAAATGTCAATACTACCCAAAACACAATCTACATATTCAATGCAATCCCTATCAAAATAACACTGGCATTCTTCACAGAGCTAGAACAAACAATCCCAAAATTTGTATGGAAGCAGAAAAGATCCAGAATAGCCAAAGCAATCTTGAAAAAGAAAACCAAAGCAGGAAGCATCACAATCCCAGACTTCAAGCTGTACTACAAAGCTATAATCATCAAGACAGTATGGTACTGGCACAAAAACAGACACTCAGATCAATGCAACAGAATAGAGAACCCAGAAATGGACCCACAAATGTATGGCCAACTAATCTTTGACAAAGCAGGAAAGAATATCCAATGGAATAAAGACAGTCTCTTCAGCAAGTGGTGCTGGGAAAACTGGACAGCGACATGCAGAAGAACCTGGACCACTTTCTTACACCATGCACACAAATAAACTCAAAATGGATGAACCTCACTGTAAGACAGGAAGCCATCAAAATACTCAAGGATAAAGCAGGCAAAAACCTCTTTGACCTTGGCCACAGCAACTTATTACTCAGCATGTCTCCAGAGGCAAGGAAAACAAAAGCAACAATCAACTATTGGGACCTCATCAAAATAAAAATCCTCTGCACAGCAAAGGAAACAATCAGCAAAACTAAAAGGCAACCGATGGGATGGGAGAAGATATTTGCAAATGACATATCATATAAAGGGTTAGTATCCAAAATCTATAAATAAGTAGTCAAACTCAACACCCAAAAACCAAATCATCCAGTGAAGAAATGGGCAAAAGTCATGAATAGACACTTTTCCAAAGAAGACATCCAGATAGCCAACCGACACATGAAAAAATGCTCAACATCACTCATCATCAGGGAAATACAAATCAAAACCATATTGAGATACCACCTCACACCTGTCAGAATGGCTAACATTAACAACTCAGGTAACAACAGATGTTGGCAAGGATGCGGAGAGAGAGGAACTCTTTTGCACTACTGGTGGGAATGCAAGCTGGTCACCCACTCTGGAAAACAGTATGGAGGTTCCTCAGAAAATTAAAAATAGAACTACCCTACAACCCAGCAATTGCACTACTGGGTATTTATCCAAGGGATACAGGTATGTTGTTTTGAAGGGGCACAGGTACCCCAATGTTTATAGCAGCACTATCAATTTAGCCAAAGTATGGAAAGAGCCCAAATGTCCATTGATGGATGAATGGATAAAGAAGATGTATATGTATATATACATATATATATGTGTATATGTGTGTGTGTGTATACACATATCCACAATGGAGTATTACTCAGCAATCAAAAAGAATGAAATCTTGCCATTTGCGACTACGTGGATGGAACTAGACGGTATTATGCTAAGTGAAATTAGTCAGTCAGAGAAAGACAAATATCATATGAATTCACTCATATGAGGACTTTAAGATACAAAACAGATGAACATAAGGGAAGGGAAGCAAAAATAATATAAAAACAGGGAGGGGGACAAAACATAAGAGACTTAAATATGGAGAACAAACAGACGGATACTAGAAGGGTTGTGGCAGGGTGATGGGCTAAATGGGTAAGGGGAATTAAGGAATCTACTACTGAAATCATTGTTGCACTATGCTAACTAATTTGGATGTAAATTAAAAATAAATAAATAAATAAAAATAACATAAAAAAGGAAATTATTTTTTAAAAATGCATAACTGGAGAATGGGGTGAATCTAAATTTGGGAAATCAGAAACTGCTTCCTGGAGGAAGTGATGCTCAAGCTGAGGCATGAATGATAAGGAGCCCAGGAAGTGTATAGTGAGCAGTGAGCCTGAGCAAAAGCACAGAAGTAAGAAGTAGCAGGTGTGCTGTAGAACAAGGCAGTTGCTGGAGAACACAGGGAGGAGTACAGGGGAGCTAGAGAGAAGCCTGGAAAGGCAGGTCAGGCAGATTACGGAAGGGGCTTTAAGCCATGCTAAAGAATCTGCAGGTGCTATAGAATCAGCAAGTGCCTTAAACAGAGAAGTGGAATGGTTTGGTCCTTGCCACCTTCATGACTTGGTTGCTCAGACCAAAATTCGGAGTCAACCTTATACTTTCATCATTCATTTTCACTGTATATCTAATCCATTAAATAATCCTGTGGATTCTAAAACCCAGCCACTCATCTTCCCCATGACTGCCTCTACCCTCCTCATTGTCCCCATGACCTGTCACCTGAGACTGTCTCCTTATAACTCCCTGCTTCCATATCCTATGATTTCCCCACTGCAGAGCCTTCTTTTCTAAACATAAATCAAAACCCATCTCTTCTCTGCTTCCATCTTTCTGATGGCTTCCTGACAGATAAAATCCAAGCTCCTCATCATGCCCTAAAATGCTCTATGTGATCTGGCCTCTTCCCACCCCTGTGAGCTCAATTTCCTTGCACATCCCCCCCTGCTCAGCTCTGCCTAGCTATGCTGGAGCTCTTGCTGCTCCCTCAACAAGGCAAGCTCACGACCATCCCACAACTTGCCCTTGAGTTTTTTTTTTTTCTCAGTTTTCCCATGATCCTCTCTCTTTTATTCAGATCTGTCCTCAAACAACTCCCCTTCAGACAGTCTTTATTAAGCATACTACTTTCCCCACCCATACTTTCACTACTAATCTCTGTCCTCTTATCTTGCTTCACTCTTTTTTTTATAATACTTATCAAAACTTTGCTGTGTAGATGCTGCTCTTATTCTTTATCTCTTCTTCTATGTTACTTTCTTATTTGCTACTCCCTCATTCTCTATCTCCCTTTCTAGAATTCTCTATTCAAAAGAGCAAAAACATCCATGTCTATCTAGTTCACCATGTCCCCGTGTCCTAGAAACATTATCTGAGCTCATAGGAGGTGCTAAAAAATATTTGTGAAGACAGAGTGTACAGAAAATTAGCATGTTTGAGGCAAGATGATGAATTATCTTGTGGACTGGTTGAGGTATCTAAAAATTGGTCTCCATAGCTGGATTCAATCTTTCATTAACCTTCTACATCCCCATGTTTCCTCCCAGATCCTGAGAGCACTTTCTAAGGTCTTTAAAAAGAAGAGCTTTACCTCTATAAATCCCACCTACAGAATAGGAGTATTGAGATTCCTGTAAAAATTAGTTGAGAAGATCAAATAGGAGAAGTGAAAACTACTACCTAGAACTTGATGACAAATTTGACTCCCAGGAATAGATTATTACAAGATGCTTGAATTCAGTGAATAAAAAAATACTATAGAGACTAATTCTTATTCTTTCTTGTACATCCTCAGACCTCCACCCCAGTGCCCAGATAACAGCATCTGCTACCTGTTGATTTCACAGAAAGCAAACAGCTTTTGCTCCAGAATTAGGCACATCTGGGATTCTCTGCTTGCTAGAACCATAAACTGCCAGGATACACTGATTCCCTGACTGACCTCCAAGATCGGGGAGGATTACTCCTTCCCATCTTACTGGTCTTCTGCTCCCAGACCTCCATTCTTGTGATCATAATAATTTTCTTAATACTTCATCTTGGCTACTGCTTTTTAGAATATGTTATTATAGGGGCATACATATTGAGGTCTCCACCCCCATGTTGACACTTTCCTAGGCTGAGGTCAAATTCAGGTACACTCTTCTTTTCCAATTACACACACACACACACACACACACACACACACACACACACACACAACTTGTCTTGTTAGAATATATCCTTTTGAAAAAGTAGGGGCAAATTACCAGCATTCTCTGTGTGAATGTTGATTTTTTTAACTTAATAGACCTTATAAATTATTTTTATCATGACATACACAGAAGACAATTTTTTTCATAGTAAGGTACCCTTGAGTTTACTTAATAGGCCTTCTACCAATGAGTATTTTGGTTACTTCTAGGTTTTCCTATTCAAAAGCCACTGCACGTGTGTGGGCATGACTGTTGAATGACGTCATACACAAAGACTGACCTATGTAGGTATGCCACAAATTTTGATTTCTGTTGCCAAAAAATCTGCACCAATTTACATTCCAAGCAATAGCATATGCATATCTGTTTCCCCAGTGTTATCAAGTTTTTCCATCTTCACAAATCTATTAAGTGAAAAATGAAATCTCATTTTTGAAGATTTGTATTTCTTTAATTATGAATAAGGTTGAACATTTTGTTAAATGCTAAAGACATTTATGTTTCTTTTTCTTTGAACATATTGTTAATATCCTTGATTCATTTTTCTTTCAGTTGGTGATTTTATCTCTTTATTTGCAGACACTGAATTAAGGAAATTTAGTTATAGCATAGTATTTTTTCCATGTTCAATTTTAAACATTTTATGTAGTCAAATTTGTCAGTCATTTTTTTGTGTATGGTTTTGGGGATTTATTTCTTCTTCAGAAATATCTTTTGTACTTCAAGGTTACAAAAGTATTCCATCACATTTTCTTTTAGAGATCTGTATGGTTTTTTTTTTTTCTTTCCTTTTTACAATTAATCCATGAATCCATATGGAACTGTGTTAGTTTTCCACTGCTGTATAACAAATTACCACAAGTTTAGCAGCTTAAAACAACACACATTCATTATCTCACAGTTTCTGCAGATCAGGAGTTGGGCATTATTTAACTGGGGCCTTTGCTTAGAATTGTATACACTCTGATCAAGATTTTGCTAGAATTGTGTCTCATCAGAAGTTCAATTGGGGAAAGATCCACTTCCAAGCTCCATCAGACTGTTGTCCAAATTCACTTCCTAATGCTATAGGATTCATGGCATCCTCCTTCATCAAATCCAGAGAGAAAGAGAGAGAGAGAGAGAGAGAGAGACTCTAGCAAGACCTTACACCATTATGTAATTACACACATGTGATCACATACATTTCACCTTTTTCACGTTACAATGTTTAGAAGAGAGTCACTGATCCTTCCAGAGGGATTACACAAAGCTATGAATACCAGGAGGCAGGGGTCCTGAGGACCATTCTATTTCTGTACTCGACAACCTCTTTTTGGTTAAAAGAGTGAGGTAGGAATAGACATTTTTTAAGATTAGCCAAGTTCTCAATATCATTTATTAAATTACCTACCTTTCCCATAACTGATTAGAAATTTGACTTTTTCTGTTTTCCTTAGAACGATACAGTTTATATATCTCAAACTAGGTCATTTCTCCTTTCCTCAAGTACAGCATCTGCAATACTGGGAATACAGTTTGTCAATTCCACAATCAGCTTATTGGGTATAAAAAGAGCACTTATCATGCTTTCTCCCCAAAGTCAGTCACCATTGTCAGTTTCTGTTATATTGTTTCATATATATGTATATTTATGTACCTATTCATATTTATTTACATATCCATATCTATCTAGCTATAGATAAAGTTGAAAACATAAAATGAAGAAGGTCCATTCATTATTTCATTCCTTTCCTCACAAGAGGTGCATATTTGCAACACAACCTCAGGCAAATCCAGGTATATGCTAGGAAACACTAAATCCTTTGTAAAACCAACAGCTGACACTAATCATGCTCATAAATGAGACAAACTCAGGACCAAGAAAAGGAAGTGGGAAGCCAACAGAAGACAATTTTTGAGGATATGAGCAAATCCCAAAGAAGATGATATAGATAACAAAGAATAGACAGTGTAGTAGGAAAACCCAGCTGCTAGCAAGTGCCATATACTTAAACTGCCATGGTATCCACTTGGTCCTTTGTGTGTAGGATCCTGTGAGTTTGATAATAAAAATTAATAACTTCTGGGACTGTGTCCTATTTCATATTGGAGTCTGTGACCATCCATTGAAGCAATATAATTGTCCCTCAGGAGCAGATGGTAGAAAGATGATGAAGCACATACTAGCCATGTCATTTCCTAAAAAAATGTCCATCTTCTCTATGTTATGGCAACCCATCCCTACCCTGTCACTACCTTTTTAGAAGAGGTTATTTCCTGTGGATTAGAAGTTGTTGTTGTTGTTTTAATTACATTTATTTTGAATGGGGAATATACACATGTGGTAAAAAAATCAAATGTTGCCAAATATACATGAAAAAAAAAAGTAAGTCTCCCCCTATCCCTGTCCTTAGTTCCCCAGGCTCCATCTCTTTCCCAGAGGGAGCCACCACTGTTATCTTTTCCTTTCATGTTCTTCCAGAGATTATATTTTACATATCATTCTATATTTTATTTAAATCTAGCATAATTTGTGTATATATATATATATCATACATCTTATGTTGTACATATATTATACATATTATACATATGTATTATACTATACATATATATATTATATATATATCACACTTTAAATAATAAAACAGTAGCATGCTTTACACCATTTTCTATGCTTTTTTTTTCTTTTTTTCTTTTCTTTTTTTTTTCTTTTACTTAATGATGTATCTTAGCATGTGTTCCATATTAGTACTATAGAGTTCCCTTATTTTTAATAGATACCTAGTATTGTTTGGATGTAATATAATTTTTATAATCATTCCTTATTAGTGGATATCTAGTCTATTTCCCATCTTTTGCTTTTAGAATAATGCTTTAATAACTTCATACTTTACAATACCATTTTAATTCACAATCCTTTTAAAGATCAGCAAGAGATTATTTATAACATAATGTACATTGTTTCTATCATTTATCACCATCTACCAAAAAGTTGTACTCTACTCCACAGCAGTTGTCAAATTGAAGTCCAAAGCAGAGGTCCAGATTGATAGCCACTGGCTAAAACTAATATAAAGACATGTGTTTTGTCCACATGATTATTTTTCCAAATGGAATGACTTTTCAGAATTAGAATGGTCAGAATTGTGATGTGATTTAGAGAAATCACATCAAAATCAAGATGTTGGGTGTCTCTTGAATAACTAAATACTCAGCAATACTGGACTCACTGCTTGTCCAATAGTAGTTAGCTGGAGCTGAATAAAAGCTGTTGAATTCAGATATCGCATGCACTTCTCCAGTCCACCATATGACCAAGATGGGAACCAAGATTGTCCTACATCTTTGAGGTTGCATCAGCTGTCATTTATTATCATGCATTCTTTATTTTTCCCTCTGTAGCAGAGTTGAGAAAAAAATGAAATGTTTTTGTATCCAAGTGTCTCCTAATAGTAGGAAAACAAAAAGAGTAGACCCATACTCACCACTCACTCCCTGTTGCCTCACACCTAGATGCTTCCTCACTCATTTACATAACTAGACTGGCTTCTCAAAGCATTTGAGTTTGCAATCCTATGTTTAAAATAACCAGACTCAAACATATTTTCAGTAATAGTCCAATATAGACATATTATCTATCTCTTCTCTTTATTTAAACCCTCTATCCATTTGTCAACTTTTTTGACAGGTTTGACCTAGAAAAGATTATTTATTCTTAATACCATTTCTTAAAAACAAAAACAAAAACAAAACCCCAGTCTGTCCAATGGACTTTGCAGCTAAAGTGGCCAATCCATTGATTCTGGAGCAAGAAGAGCAGCTGGCAAAACTAATCAGTGTTGGGCATTTGCATTTTTTCCCTTTTTAATGTCTCCCCTGGTGCTGGGAGATTGGTTTTCTATGTTGGAAGAAGGGCACCACGAGCAGCTGCTGCCTTTCAGTCTAGTGCATAGTAAAGGAAAGAGCGTGGTATAGCATTCATCTACCAAATATCCCAACAGGTTAACCAGTTCTGGAGCAAGGAAGTCACAGCTTGCTTTTGAAGGTTCTTTGTATTGAGTATAATCGATTTTATGTTTCTGGGAATAAGATGTCTCTCCTCAAATCCCCTTTCTCTCTCTCTCTCTCTCTCTCTCTCTCTCTCTCTCTATATATATATATATATACACACTCTAGGCAGTAAGATGATGCTTCTTAGGCTTGAGAATCTCCTGTTGATGAGAGGCTGACCAAAAAAATATTAAATACAAGTATGAACTTGAAAAAAGTAAGTATATGCATGCTCCTAAAATGAGGCATTAATGTGATGCTTACTGCAAATTATTGAGTGCTTCCTAATGAGTGCTTCCAGACATTGTGCTCAATGCTATACATGCATTATCTCATTTAATTTTCTCAATACTCAAAACACATGTGCTATTGTTAACCCTGTTTTATAGATGGAGAAACTTAAAATAAAAAAAAAATTATAGTGGTTTTCACAAGAACTCTAGGCTTGTAAAAGACAGAGTTGATATTCCTCTAGGCCTTTCTGATTCCCTTGTACCCTTAGCTAAGCCCCTGGAAAGTTTCCTTCATAGAATAAGCACTCTATAAGGAGGTTGCTATTGTATTTTCAGTGAGGACCACTGAGTGTATTCTCTTTGGAATATAATGCTTCTGGGGATAACCATTCAAGGAAGAACATTTTCATCTTACTTTTTATGTAATTTTTCCCTTCCTTATATTTTCCACAAGAAGCAATCTGCTATTGGCCCCTTTCTCCTCAAACAATTCACAATTGAAGTAGATACACTATGACCTCACTTCTATTCTGAAAGATCATTTCTTTTATTAGCCACGTCTCTTCCTGGTACTTGTAGGCTCTCCTTGATGCCCTAAAAAGTTAAGTCACTATTCACTAGCTCTTGCTGCTGGCGGCATACCATTCACTGCACCTACTTGGTCAGAGAGCCATACCTAACCCAGGTCACCTGTTCTCTAATCTGTGAAATTTCAAGCTTCACACCCCATTTCTCTCAAAAAAGATCTTTAGTGACAATTTTTTTTAAAAAAATAATTACTTTCAATTTATATATGATAAAAGACACTCTTTGTGGTGTACAGTTCTGAATTTTAACAAATCCACACAGTTGTATAGCCACTATAACAATCAAGATAAAAGCACTTCCATCCTCCCCCCATAAATTATCTCATGCTATCCAATTATTGTCACCCACCGTAACTCCTAAATCCTGCTGATAGCTGATTATTCTCTGTCCCTATTAATTTGTCTTCTTCTATAATTTCATATAAAATGCAATAGTACAGTGTGTATCCCTTCAAATCTTCTTTCACTCAGCATAATGCGCTTGAAATTCGTCGGCGTTTAGTCCACTCTTTTTTTACTGATGAGTAATATTCCATTGCATAGATGTTCCATAGATTGTTTTTTTTTTTTTTTTTCAGGCAACAGACAGCTTTAATGATTTCTACTACCACTGTGTACTGTGGATTGGTAAGATCCACTTTATTTTCCGAATTGAGGCTGCCTACTATTCCTGCCAATTCTTTGATAACTTCTTCTCTATTCATGTGGATGTTATTTCGAGATTTATATACAATCTGAAATGTCCCTTTGTTTGGAGCTTTAAACCAGGGTTCCAAAAATGTTTCTGCATATTTTTTCATGTCTTCTAAGAAAGCCTTGCATGTGCCCGAAATAGGTAACATTCGTAGAATAACCCGAGTCTTCTTCTTCTTGGTTTTATACTTATCCTGAAGAATATGATGTACCAATTTCTCAGGTTCTATCCCAAGTGTCCTGATGAAGACTACGTTATTTGCTCCACTCTCCACTGATTGGAATCTTCTTAGCTTCATCTCCGTAGATGCTTTAATGTCATCTTTGAAGCATCATTTGAAGCATCATTGAAGAAAAATGCTTCTTTCTTCAAATGAAAGATGCTTCTTTCTTCAAGGCAGCCTCCACATCATCATCTTCTCCCTCACTTCCAGAGGGCTGCTGATCTTTGTCTGTAAACTTTTCCGGCCCGTACACGTCGTTGCCGTATTCGTTGAGCAGACTATAGGCCTCCTCCACGCACTTGCCCTCGTTCGTGTCGCAGGTAATGAGAATGCCCTGTAGCCCAGGTTCCAGCTGCGGTGGCCCACCGCCGTCACAGCGCCGCGCCCGCTTGGCCTGCACATACCAAGCTTTCCCTTTGCGCTTTCCACCGCTAGACTGAGGAGGCTGCTGGACGGGGGCCGCCATGGCGCGTGAGAACCAAGGCTAACGAGAAACAGCTTTCTCCTCTATTCCCGGCTTCCTCACCTCTTGATGTTCCATAGATTGTTAATCCATTTGACAGTTGAGGGGCATTTGGATTATTTCTAGTTTTGAGGACTATGAATAAAACTGGTATAAAACTTTGTGTAATGTATTTTTGAAAACACAGATTTTGTTTCACTCATGTAAATACCTAGGAACAGAATTGCTGGGTTATATAGTAAGTTTAACTTTATGAGAAACTACCGAACTATTTTCCAAAGTGACTGTAACATGTGCATTTCTGCTAGGAACGTATGAGAGATCCAGTTGTTTCACATCCTTGTCAGCACTTGATATTATCAAGGTTTTTTGTTCATTTCTTTGTTTGTAGCTGTTTGTTTCTTTGTAACATCTAATAGATGTGTGGCGGTATCTCATCATGGCTCTAAAGCAATTCTCAGCTAACTAATGTTGAGTATCTTTTCATATGCTTATTTGCTGTCCAAATATCGTTTCTGGTAAAGTGTCTCTCAAATCTTCTATACATTGTTTTTTTTGGAGAGAGAGAGAGAGAGAGAGCACAAGCAGGAGAGAGGGGCAGAGAGAGAGAGAGAGAGAGAGAGGGAGAGAGAGTCTTAAGAAGGTCCCACACTTAGTGTGGAGCCCGAAACTAGATTCAATCCCAGGACCCTGGAATCATGACCTGAGCTGAAATCAAGAGTCAGACACTCAACCAACTAAGCCCTCCAGGTACCCCAAATCTTCTATACATTTAAAAAATTACACTGTGTCATTTGTTTAGTGATATTCTTATAATTTGAAGATTAATTCAATTTATGTTGATCTGCCTTTAAAATTTAAATATCCCAGAATTATAAGCTTCTATAATAATAATAATATATATAATAATAAGCTTCTATAGAGCACTGATAACTTAATATAAATTAGTTCCATACATTCATTTAAAAGACAAAAGCACCTAGACAAAAGCTCATTGTTCTAGAGACTGTGAATACAAAAATAAGCAAACTCAGTCAGCTTTCAAAGAGACTTGTTTAATCAGACTGCTATCCACACAGCCAAATAAGACCAACACTGTGGTAAAAGGGAACTTTATGGGCTTGAGTTGAGATTAGCATGACAATTTTAGAGCAGTACGCTCCCTACACCAACAGCATTAGAATTGCCTGGAAATTTGTTAGGAATCTACTGAATAGAAAGTCTGTGGAGGGACCATGTGTATTAAAAGTGTTCTAGTTTATTTTGATGTTCAAATTTGAGAGCCAGGAAAACTGCTGTAGATATCTAGAAGATGAGGTGAATGGTGAAAATTTTTGCTCAGGCTCAAGTTTTATATCCAGATACTGTCTAGTAGTTTTCTTCTTCTGACTATAGTGTTTGGCTCGAAAATTTGGTGGGTAAAAATCCCTCATGTACTTCACGGTTAGCATTATAGTCATCAGAGAGTTACTTGGTCCTGTGTGTTAACTCTGAATGCAGTCAGCTGGCCACTCTCAGAGAGGTGAGTTGTCTCCTCACTGCCCTCCGCCCTTTCTAGCTCTGGTCAACTGCAGCAAGAGGGAAAAAAAGCAGTGTATCTTGAGTGAACAAAAACATAGTAATAGGTCCAACCCAGTTTTAACAGATCAATAATCTTGCCACAACACTTCTTTCCTGATTCTAAGAATTTTTCTCTTTATATTTTTGTGGTTGACATTGTTTCTTTTCTAGAAGATTTTTTGAGCAGTTACTTCGAGGAGTTACTAATTCTTACCTTGTGCACACTGCTATAGAAAGGTTTCAAGGGAATAAATTTTTTTTCAGAAGAAAAAAGTAAGTCAGAGGCAAGTTATCTTTTTGAAACATTTAACCTAATTCCAGTTGTACTCATTCTCTACTATATAAATTTGCTATTTTCCCAAATGACAAGTATCCACTCAACCTGTGCTATATGCAAAACTTCCAAAGTATATGCCAACCAAAATCTTGTATATAAATATTCATGGAAGCATTATACAAATAGTCAAAAAGTAATTTCACCAAATGATGAATGGATTAAAAAAAATGTAATGGGGCTCCTGGGTGGCTCAGTCAGTTGAGCATCTGACTTGGCTCAGGTCATGATCTCACAGCTTATGAGTTCGAGCCCCACGTTGGGCTCTGTGCTGACAGCTTGGAGCCTGGAGCCTGCTTTGGATTCTGTGTCTCCCTCTCTCTCTGCCCCTAACCCATTCGCATTCCGTCTCTGTCTCTCTCAAAAAAAAATAAACATTTAAATTTTTTTTTTAAAAAGATAACGTAACCATCTAATTAAATATTATTTGACCTAGAAAACTGATGAAGTACTGACACATGCTACAACGTGTATGAACCTTGAAAACATACTAAGTGAAGAAGCCAGATACAAAAGGTCACAGAGATATCGGTAGAGACAGAGAGCAGATTAGTGGTTGTCAGGATGCAGGGGAGAGGGGAACAAGGAGTGACCAGATTTTCTTTTCAGAATGATGAAAGTGAAAATGTTCTCAATTTAGATAGTGATGATGGCTGCACAACTCTATCGATGAATGTACTCAAAACCACTAAAGTATATAGTTTAAAAGGGTGAAATTTGGGGGTTTTGAATTATTACACCTCAATAAAATGTCCCAAAAAGAAAAAAAAAGTTGAGGGGTTAAGTCTCCTCTATTGAACAATTTCTCAGTTTGGGTAAGTTTTGTGCAGTAGAGTGGGAGACTATGATGAGCCTTGAATGAAATGACCCTGTAGAGAGAACTGAACAGCCACACGATCAGACCTGCACTTATGATTTATTCTTAAAGTAGCAAGCCTTGTCAGGAAAATGGCTTACAGGTTGCAATGTGGGAGAAGGCCACTGAAGGAATTATACTGTCATTAGTATTTTAAATTAAGATACCATTCTTAAAATGTCCAAATTTTCTATGAGAATCTTAAAAAGTCACCTCCTTTTCACAATCCTCTGATGAAGTATATATAAAACCCTACTGTAGGGTAAAATCTTTCAGCCAATCTATCTATACTCATTAAACTACCATCCTGCTTATTATTGTTTCTTTATTATAATTTAATTGATCATCAGCTTTGATATTGTTAGCAACAAATACATTTTCAACAGGAATTTGCTTTCTAAATCACTCCTCTGGTGAAGGGACCATAAGAGACAACAGAGAGGGAAAACCTGGTGAAAGGTGAACAAACATATGTCCATGAGAAGTCACAGGGATAAAATATTGATAAAATATTAAAAGCATGAGAATGGGACCAGCTAGAAGTTTAATCTGAAATTGAAAGTATAACATATTTAAATTATGATTTAGAAGTAAAAACACAATCCAAAAGTTAAAAAATAGGACAATGGAGGGGCGCCTGGGTGGCTTAGTCAGTTAAGCCTCCAACTCTTCGATGTTCGGTTTTGGTTTGGGTCATGATCTCGTGATTTTGTGGATTTGAGCCCCACATCAGGCTCTGTGCTGACAGTGCAAAGCCTGCTTGGGATTCTCTCTCTCCCCCTCTCTATGCCCCTCCCCTGCTCATGCTGTCTCTGTCTCTCTCAAAATAAAAAAAAAAAATTAAAAAAAATAAAAACTAGGACAATGGATTTAAAAATTATGGCATGTCCATATGGAGATTATGAAGATATTAAAAATCAAACTTCATATTTAGTAACAGATAAATGACCATAAATTCCATTATAGTTTTAAAAAAGCTCAATTATTAATATAATGTGATCCCAAGTATGTATTTGTATATACATATATATAAAATCTTCGCATATATAATTTTCATATATATGTATATAAATATATAGTTTTCAACACAAAGTACAGGTATATATATATAAACATATATTTTCTGTTATGAATGAAATAAAATATTATACACTTATATTTATAAAATATTATACATAAAATGAATACTTTTATATGTATCAGTAAAATGCTCAGAAGGATGATTATGGGTCATTTTTATTCCTTTTATTACCAGTCATGGGGCTCTAGCATGATGGATACCCCAACAGGTTGGAAATTAGAGCATTAAAACTGCCCTTTGATGTAGCTCCTTTGGAAAATATGTTGGATGCTTCTTAAAAAGTTAAATGTGAGGAGCCTGGGTAGCTCAGTTAGTTGAGTGTCTGACTCTGATTTTTGCTTAGGTCATGATCTCACAGTTGTGAGTTTGAGCTCCACAGCAGGTGTGGAGCCTGCTTAAGATTCTCCCTCTCCCTTAGGCCATCCCCCACTCAAAAAAAAAAAAAAGTTAAATGTAAATTTACCATATAACCCAGCAATTCCACTCATAGGTATCTGCCCGAAAGAAATGGAAACATGGCCACACAAAGACTTGCACTTAAATGTTCATAGCAGCGTTATTCATAATAGCTAAATGGAAACAACTCAAATGTCCATCAACAAAATATGGCATATCCATACAATGAAACACTATAAAAAGGAATGCATGATACATGCTACAAAACATTATTGTAACCAAAAGAAGCCAGACACAAAAGACCATATACTATAGGATTTTATTTATATGAAATGGGAATGGGAACAGAGATTAAATTTAAATGAGTATTATGGATCTTACTGAACAGATGAATGTGTTATGATAAGCACAACCCAGTAAACTTGATAAAAATCACTCAGCAGTACACTTAAAATGGGTAAATTTTATGATATGTAAAGTACATTTCAATAAAAACTTTTAAAAATTGAAAAATTTTTTTTAAAGATGAGCTTTAAATTAAGTTAGTAGACCTCAGCAGAGATCTACAAAATCACCTTTGGAAGACAGAATGACTCCCAGGCCAACAAGACTTGACTATAACCTGACAACATAGGAAGAAATCTACAGAAGGAATGTGTTATCAAAATGGAAGGTGGGCAGTTTTGGGACTACAGGTAAAGGGGAGAGATGGTCTTGACTTAGAGAGTATCATTGTGTTGGTGTTTCCATTACTCTTGTCATGAGGCGGGTAGAAGGAGAGGAAAGAGGTGGTACTGAAAAGAAAACTCAGCTAAGAGTTAGCTAAACAAGTCCCCAGGCACTGATCCCAGGCACCCAGTCCAAGAAAACATTTGTTGGCTAGCTTCTGCAGCCTCGCTGCAGGGTGACGATGTACTGATAGGTGAACGCAAGTCCTTCTAGACTGTGGCCTTGCTCTTGTAACTCAACAAGCTTAAAATTCTGGGTACCATAGCTGTTACTATGAACCCAATTCATGTTAATTCATCCTTGTGAAAAACAGGCTTCTGAACCTATTAGGCAGAGAACCTGAGTGTGGAGGGTGGTGAGTTTCCCAGACTAGATGTCTTCCAGGAGAACTGGTCTGAGTGATTGGAGACCTCTTCAGTTTGTACCCTCTATCTTGATGTGTGTGCCTAGGCCAGAATGTAGTTGGCACAACCCATTGCAAGACAGTATAGCATATGATAAGAATGTAGACTTTGGAGTCAGACTGCCTTGGTTCAAATCCTATGATACTCCTTAGTAGCTGTGTGACTTTGGAAAAGTTACTTAACTTCTCTGTTTCAATTTCTCGTCTACAAAACAGATAAAAACAGTATCTTCTTCACGTGGTTGTTAAAATGATTAAATAAGATCATATACATAAAGCACTTAGCACAGAGCTTATCACCTGGTAAACACTGGAACATTAATTATTATACTTCAATTGGCATTCTTTTCACACTTTTCTGTTTTTAATCAATTTTCTTATAATGAATATATATCATTTCAGTTTATAATCAGAAAATGACATTATCCAAAACACTTGAAATAAATGCAATTTCTGTTTAACCAGAAAAGAAAAAAGAGTAAAGAACAGAGATGGAGGAAGGAAGAGGAAAAGAAGGAAGCATTCAAAAATGCTAATGAGGAACATTTTAGAAGGACAGAATGTTGAAATCCAGGCCTTTCTGTGTAATACAAGCCATCTGGTGACTGCATCTGAACAAGCCTTACTGAGATTTTTCTTGAGAGTTCTTTTGCACTGTTCATTCCACACTTCATCTCAGTGGGCAAATGGGTGGATTTGCCCTGCACAGAACAGGGATAGTCAGTGGAATGAAGTGAGAAAGAATAATCCAGTGAAGAAAGTGAGAATTGTTTAAGGTAAGAGGCAGCAAGGAGCCCTTCCCCACATTCCTCTCCAATCTCTCAGCATTGGAATCTAAGTCTGTGGTTTTAGACGAGGCTCACACACAATTCAAACCACAGATGCAGTTCCCTTCCCAAGTCCCAAAGGCTCCCAATCAGCCCTCGGCCTTGTGTAGGGAGCTGTTAAACCCCTACCCATGGTTTAATTAATTTTCTGAGAAAAGTGATTGGTTGACATGACAGCAGTAAACATCAAATTCCATTAATTAATGCTGAGACATCAGTGTCTGTGTTGTTCCTCAATTACACATTCAGATGCAGCCCCCTTGTGCTGGCATGAGTTTGGTGTTGAAGCCCCAGAAAGTCCCTCATAATGGAAGGGCCACCAAAAGTGGGGGGGAGGGGCGGGGGGAGGATGGCATGGGGCACTTACACCAAGATAATCAACTTGGAGAAATTCATACTCCAATGTGCACTCCCCAGAGAAAGGTTTTAGAGACCTAGATGAAAGGATTTAAATGGTTTTGGGTGAAGCATTTTCATTTTGCTGGTGGCCTGGAAGGGAACTATCAGCTTGATGAACACAGAGCTTCCCTTGGGTTCCAAGACACTCTCTTCACACAGGCTTTCCCAGCCTTCTTCCCTTGCCCCCTCCTCATTGTTCTCTTTCTCTCTCTCTCTCTCACACACACACTCCTTTTTTTTTCCCCTAACTACAGTCATCTTCAATTTCATGTTAATTCAGAAGAGAGTCAAAAGGGAACAAAAAGCAATCTTTGCTTCTTTCACTCAAGTAAAAACCCTAAAGGGACCATGACTCCCATAGAGGCACATGCCTTAGGGCCTGGAGACAAAGCAAAATGTTCTCATGAACACTCAGAGGTTAGATCCTAGAGATAAAGCAATGTGATTAAATCTTGATAGATTTTTGTTTTAAGAGCTGAAGGAGTTGGGGTGGGGGAGGGCGGTGCAGCTATTGTTTGCCTGGTTACAAAGAGTGCCCTTGGCAATCCCTGCTTAATCAGGATCTTGATGAGCGTATTTTCCCTCCCAGGACTAAGGCACCAAGGAAGAGTCTATTTGAAGCAGCCTCCGGCCCATTCCCATGTGGTTGCTCCATCCTTTGCCACTTCCCTGGACCCTGCTCTGAGAAACAGCTGTTTCATTATTCCAGCAATCTTATGAAAATTGTTTGTGACTCCAGTCTGAAGATTATGAAAATAAAACCTTAGCCCCACCCAGCCCCAGATTGCAACATGCAAAGATGATCATTGTTAAATGTCTTCCATACCTTTATAGGGAAGTATTATCCCCTTATTCATATATTAATAATCTTTTCCACTTTAAGAATAGAGAAACAAAGACCCAAAAAGTGAAGCTATTTGCCCAAGGTCACGTCCCAAATGAGTTACAGGTCCCTAATAGATACACAGTTTACAGAACCAGGAGGGAACAGAGTGAGATGGGCTGAAATGATAGCATACTTGCTGGATGCTTGGACTGGGCCTCAAGACTCCAGATTTTGAGACTGGTAGTGTTAAGACAGGGAGGATTATTATTATTTATCTCACATCACCATATTTCAAAAGATTGAAAAAAAGGTGGGTGCTCAAGACTGAAAAGTACAGAGGTACACAGATAGAAATTAAATAGTAGAACTCACAATGGCATGTTTCAAATTCAGATATCCTCTGGATAGAAAAAAATACAAAGAAAAGAAAAGGTTCAAATCTGATATAAAAGATTGAAATTAATGCCAAGGAAGAAGTCAAAATATTTAATTCTGTTCCCAGGTTCCATCACCACCTTGCACTGCAATCTTGATCATTTCAGTTAACCTCTCCGGTCCATATTTCATTCATTTGTTTAAAGATGCTCAGTTACCTGCTTCAGATTCTGTGTTTCCCCCTCTCTCTCTCTGCCCCTCCCCTGCTCATGCTCTCTCTCTCTCTCTCTGTCTGTCTCTCTCTCTCTTCCTCAAAAATAAATAAACATTAAAAAAATAATTATAAAGGTGCTCAGTTATACCTGCTCTACTGTCAGGGTTGGTATGATTAAGAACCAAATGGTATTTGTCTAGCAGAAGCTTCCATACAAACTTCAAATGGACCCAGATGTGTGACAGCAGTTAGATGCCTATCACTTGAAGAATAATGGCTAATGTTAATAAGTTTTTGATTTGTCTCAGGCAATAAGTTACTTTGCAAACTATCCCCATTCAATCTTCAAATAATGTATGAATTAAAAACTAGCATTGCTTGGGGCACCTGGGTGGCTCAGTCAGTTAAGCCTCTGACTTCAGCGCAGGTCATGATCTCATGGTTTGTAAGTTAGAGCCCTGTGTGGGGCTCTGTGCTGATAGCTCAGAGCCTGGAGCCTGCTTCAGATTCTGTGTCTCCCTCTCTCTCTCTGCCCCTTCCCTGCTCTCTCTCTCTCTCTCTCTCTCAAAAATAAATAAACATTAAAGAAAATTCCAAGTTGGAGCACACTCGTTCAAAAGGAATAGAATTTCTAGTCATCAGAATGGTATCAGTGTCCCCTCTCAGACTGGAGCCTGCAGGCAAAGAGGGCAGGTGGAGGGGCTTGTTGGACAAGGCCAAACTTGGGGCAGACACAGCCCTGAAACAGCCCTCCTGCTCCACAAATCAGTGGCGGCTCCCTCCACTTAAGTTCATTCCAAACAAATCCATTAAAAGCATCATGTTAATGAATATTTTATATAGCTATGACATAGTGAGTCCCATTCAGAAGAGGCTCTTACTAAAGGCTGACACAATGAACAGCTAAAATAGCCAACTAATCATCAAGGCCAATAGAAATCTGGTCAGGGGACACAATAATTTTACACAAAGAAAAAAAATGAAAGTCATATACTCCCTTCTTGATGATTTAAGAATGCTTTTTAAAAAATTCTACCTACCATACTCAAATATTGCCATCCATCAGCAAAAGACACCTATTTAGATAATTAATTTGTTTTTCCTTGGCCTTCTCATAGTATCTGAGGAAAGTCAATGTAATATTTGTTTGTTTCTCTTGAATTAGGTCTCTTTCTGGATCCCTAGCAAACACACACACACACACACACACACACACACACACACATACACACAAACACACAAACACACAAACACACAAATACATAAACATGTCTTAACCTATTTCCCCTAGAAATAGAAAGTGAAGAGAATCCTAAGTGACAAATGCAGTGGCCTCCCACATACTCTGCACTCCTCCAAGTCTTGCTTCTCTCCCAGGAAAACATGGCTCAAGGATTTTGGAGGAAAAAGAGGGCAGAACCTATAACAGAAAGCAAACCAGTGGCCTATGTGTAAAATACAACTTGCAGACGTGTTCTATTTGGTCTGCCAGTATTGGCTTGCCTACTGTTTTTAAGAAATTTGAATTCATTGTTAATATTTAAAAATCTGGAGATATCACAAGTGTTTCTGAATTCTGACTTCTCTTGAACAATTAGGAGATCTGGCATGATAGGATCTGCCTTCCTGCATAGTGACAGCCAGCTGGAGCTGAGTCTTAGCTCACACAGGGGCCAGTCACCCCAGTTCCTAGACTTCATCATGTTTCCCTGTCAGAAAGACAGGATCAGTTGCCATTTGTCATTATCCTTTGAGTTTTTCTACTTTCCTTAGATTTGACCAGTACAACAGAAGACCCGTAGACCAGTGGAACAGAATATAGATCCCAGACAAAACCCATGCATATATAGTCAAGTGATTATTGAGAAGGACATCAGAAACACACAATGAGGAAAGGACAGTCTCTACAGTAAACAGTGTTGGGAAAACCAAATATCCACATGCAAAAGAAGGAAACTGGACCACTATCTTTCACCACTCACAAAAATTAACACGAAATTGGTAAAAAACTGAAATGTAAGACCTGACACTATAAAACCCCAAGAAGAAAACATAGGGGGAAAGATCATTGACACTGGTCTTTTCAATTATTTCTTGGATAAGACAGTAAAATAAACTAAAAATAAATAAGTGAGATTACATTAAACTACAGAGCTTCTGCACAGCAGGGAACAATTAATAAATTGAAATGGCAACCTATGGAATGAGAGAAAATATTCACAAACCATGTATCTGATGTGGGCTTAATATCCAAAATATATAAGGAACTCACACAACTCAATAGCAAAATAGTTAATAATACAACTTAAAAATAGGGAAACTTTAGGCACTTTACCAAAGAAGATATACAAATGGACCATAAGTATATGATAAGATGCTCAACATCACTAATCATCAGGGCTCAAAACCATAATATCACCTAACATCTGTTAGAATGGCTATTAACAAAGACAAGAGATAACAAATGTTGGTAAGGATATAGAGAAAAAGTAACCCTTATACACTGTTGGTAGGAATGTAAAATGGTAGAACCACTATAGAAAACATTATGGCATTACCTCAAAAAATTAAAAATTGAACTACCATATGATCTAGCAATCTTACATCTGGGTGCATATCTGAAGGAATTGAAATCAGTGTCTCAAAGAAATATCTACACACCCATGTTCATTACAGCAATATTCATATATACAAGATACAGAAACAACCTAAGTGTCTGTCAAAAGATAAATGGATAAAGATGTGGTGTATACACACACACACACACACACACACACACACACACTAGAATAATATTCCTTGAGACAGAAGGAAACCCCTCCATTTGCAACAACATGGGTAGACCTTTGAGGCTATTATGTTAAGTGAGATAAATCAGAATCATAAAGACGAATACTTTATGTTACCACTTGTATGCCGAACCCCAGAAAGTTGAGCTTGCAAAAACAGAGTAGAATGGTGGTTACCAGGGGTTGTGGGTGGGAAAATTGAGGACACATTGTTTAAGGATATAAACTTTGGTCTAGTCAATAAATAAGTTCTATAGATCTAATGCACAGCATGGTGATTATAATAAATAATGCTGTATTATACACTTCAAAGTTGCTAAGAGATTAGATTGTAATTGTTCTCACCATAAAAAAGAAATGACAATTATGTGATGTGATAGAGATGTTAGCTAATGCTATTATAATCATATCGCAGTGTATAAATGTATCAAACCAACATGTTATATACCTTATAGTTAAACAGTGTTATATGTCAATTATATCTCAATTAAAAATTTAGTTAATGAATTTAAAAACAAAAGGAAGTGAAATATTTTTCATACCCACATGTCTGTCTAAAGTGGGAAAATTAATGGCAAACTGGGATAGCCACATATTGGAAGAAAAATGGGAGAAAACTTAAAGCCTAATTCTTTGTAGGAGTGAAGACTATGCATTTGTGTTTGATATGCAAACAAAAAACAGGCTGGTTTAACTTAAGTTTCTCACTTGGCCCTTGTGGGCATTTGAGGTTGACATCGCTGCTGAAAGTCACTGAAAATCTTTGGAAATTGGTCTTTACCCTGATACTTTTCATTCATAGTTCCAAGTGCCCTCTTTAGTTTTTGGCACAGTTCCAGGCATATAGTGGGTGCCAAAAAATAAAATGTGTTATGAACTAAAATTATATTGCACTCTTTTCCCCCTCCCCATTTGATTTCTGTATACCAACTCCCCTTTACCACCACCACCATCCTCTCTTCTTGCGTGTTTAAGAATCCTTTTAGAGCCTTTTTTGTTCTAAAGCTTTATTTCAGGACCAATCATACCAAAAAGACCTGGTAAAGGAATCACATAGAGACTTTAGTGACTGTTTGATAGAGTATTCACTTGAGGACCAGCCAAACTTAAACTCAAATTCCAGCTTTACCATTCACTGTCTTAGTGTGGGTTTTCCAACAGCACAGACTGAGATGAGGATGTGTGTATTTATTGGAGAATGTGATCCTCCAAACGAGAGGCAGGGAACTGAACAGAGGAGGAAAAACCAATACAAGAAAGCACTAATTGCTGAAGGCAACTGCTTACTTCAAGCAGGACTTTCTGAGGAATCCTATGGAATATGTGTCAAAACTGTCAGCCAGGGATAAAAACCTTTTTATCCATTGGGTCCTGCCCCCATTGGTTGAGGGTTGCCCCATGATGTGTTACCATCCCCACGCAACCAGAGGAAGCTGGAGAGAAGCTTTGGCTGGCATCAATGGCAAGGTCAAGAAGAAGTAAGGTGGTACACACAGGGTGTCCTCTGTAATGACTGCGGCCAACTACTTCATTTCTGAAAACCTCAGTTTCCCCTTCTAAAAAATAAGGTAACACTAGTGCTTCCCTTTTAAGAATGCAGGGAGACTATGATGAAATAATGCACATAAAGCTTAAAGCAAAATGCCAGCACATAATACATGCTAATGAATGGCTGTTTCTAATATAAACTCTTACCTCCAAGACTGAATACTATGGAAGGCCTTTATATGACAGATCTGCATCAACAGCCAATGAAACCAAACAATGATAGTTTCAATCTCAACATTCACTTAGTGAGGGATTGGAACTGACTGCTGCTAAGCCAATTCTATCCCATAAACATGTATTCTTTTGCCTTCGACCCTACCCCCACTACTATACATACTATACACACACACACACACACACACACACACGAGAGAGAGAGAGAGAGAAATGTGTTGCTACATTTAAAAATCAGAAAAATTTATATAAAATTCAGGTTTCCAGCTTACCCTTGAAAAATAGAAAGATCTGACCCCACTGAGCTAGCAGCATTCCCACTGTCAGCTGGAGCTGAGTGGTGGTGACCCTTTCAAATGGGGCATGTTTTCTCCAATTTGCCACTCTCCTCTCCAAGTCCATTTCACTCATTCACTGCTGCCCCCATGGACATTTGCGTTTGAAACTCCTGGGCTGATACTTAACCTAGAAAGGCAGGGTTCCTGGAAACCCTGCCAGGACCCAGGGAGGAAAAATACCGGAAACGACAAGGCTTTTGTTTTTCAGTGAGACAGCTGAAGAGCCACCCCTAAGGCTGTAGAACTCAATGTCCTGTGATGGAGAGCTAAGTGAATCCTGCTGAGGTGAGAGTGTGTGGTTCCAGCAAGTCTGGCTATTACCAACCTGAAGCTGAGGTCACCCCAGCTGCTCCCGGCGCCTGCAACTCTGTTTATTTCATTCTGGTTCATACCAGAGATTTATTTTTATGAACAGTGAACATTTTTTGCAACATTCCCTCATTTAACCTTCATTATCAAAGTCTCTGCCCAAAGCCCATATAAGCACCATTATTGCCCATATAACATTTTCTAACATAAACCATTTAAGGCATTTTTTCCCATTTTTATTTATTTCTCTTCCGTTACATTTCATTTGAAATGTGCATGGGGGAGAATGTGTCTTGTTTTTATGTTGTCTCATATAGACCATAAGCCCTAATGGTGGGGGCTGCCTATTTTGGAGGTTAATAAGCAATGGGGACATTCATCATATGGAACAAACAACCAGGATATGCTGGCCTCTTAAAAAAAGTACTAGAAGGGAGTTTTGTGTTACTAAGGAAATTGAAAGGAAAATAAACCAGCTTTCTTTGTCTCTTCTGAAAGACATGAAAAGAAGAAACATGGTGGCTCCAAAAAAGGAAGCCAAGAAGATTAAAAGCAGTGTTGTATATACTATTACTCCTCAAATCACCCATTAATATGCAAATATTATGGGGAAAGTGATAGTATGTATATCCCTGTGTCTCCAGTCCCTGGCCAGGGTCTGGTGCAAAGTGGGTAATTTAACAAAAGTTTGTACTTGACTCTAAGAAACTCAACTCAACTGACTTAAGCAAAAATGGTAACATACTGACTTACATAGTTGAAAAGTTCAAGATCTTTAGACACATCTGTATGCAAAAACTAAGTGCCTTCATGTTTCAGCCCCTGTCCCTCACTTCCTCTAAACATTCATTCTGCCTTCCCCTCTATTGATTTTACCATAAGCAGACTGTCTTCTGTTGATAGTCAGCTGTTCGTCAAGAAACTTTATGCTTTTATTCCTACAAGCTCAGTAACTCTAATAATAAGGAAGAGAGAGAAGAAAGAAAGAAAGAAAGAAAGAAAGAAAGAAAGAAAGAAAGAAAAGGAAAGAAAGAAAGGGAGAAAGAAAAAGAAAGAAAGGGAGGGGGAGGGAGGGGGAGGGATGGGGATGGGGATGGAGTGAGGGAGAGAGGAAAGAGAGAAAGGAGAAGAAGGGAGGGAAGAGAGGGAGAAAAATCAAAGAAGGGAAGGGGGGTGAAGGAAAGCAAGAAGGAAGGATAAAAGGAAATAAGAAGAGGGAAAGAACAAGCCTCTCTTTCCCAGCAGCTCCATCAGTTTGGATCTCTGAGCAAATCACTATGGTCAGAGGTAAGAACTACATGGATCAGAAGTCCTATCTTAGGGAACATGGGCAGCTCCTTTGGTTAAGCAACTAAGTCTTGATTTCCACTCAGGTGGTGAGATTAAGCCCTGAGTTGGGCTTTGGGCTGAGCATAGATCCTGCTTAAGATTCTCTCTCTCTCTCTCTCTCTCTGGACCTGCCCGGCTTGCTTGCCCTTGTGTTTACATGCACATGCACGTGCACGTGTGTGCACTCACACTCCCATGCTCTCTCGCGTGCTCTCTCTCTCTAAAAAAACAAAACAAAACAGAGATTGGCCAAGGTAGAATGCCTGCTGGGTGGGCATCAACAGTAAAGATCCACCACAAAAGGCATGGATGGCACTGTTGCATGAAGACAACCATGGGGAACCCTGCACACTCTCTTCCAGCTCTGGAGTAACCAGTGAGGAAGTCTTACAAATTCAATTTAATTCACTGCCATGAGCATGTACTGAATCTTACTATGTGCTAGTGCCAAGACATGAGAAAGCAAAGCTGAAAAGCTATTGACAATGTTCAACAAATCAGCTAACTGGTAGGAGTCACAGCTACAAAAACAAATCACTAGGAAACCTCGTGCTAGAAAAAAAGGAGTAGAAGTTAACATGCAAGGTGCGGAGGTTTAACTTTGAATTCCCCTAGAAGCAAGGGTTAGGATCCCCTAATCCCGTGGTTAGGATTGAGTGGAAATGACAGGTATTTGGAAGGCAGTCTAGGAAGCAGGGCTAGAGTAATGGGGAAATGACCTGTGAAAGGAAAGATGCCGGTAAGGGAGGAAGTGTTCTACTATAATTATTTATAGATTATTTATAGATAATATGTATAATTATTTATACATATTATATATATTTATAATATATATTATATATATTTTATAGTTACCACCTATTATTTGATATTACATATTATATCCTATAGGTGGTAACTATACAAGTTACCACTGTGAGCAAATAGAACTTAATCTGTTGGGAACCCTGGGGGCCAGTATAGAACACATGCCTCAATTATTTAGCAGGCAAGAGGGAGACTGATGGTGAAAAAATTGGGGTACTTATTTATGAATTCCTGTCTATCGCTGACAAAAGGCTGCTGGAGTATGGGGCAGTAATTCCCCAGGCATTTCTGGCTTGTCATATGTGTGGACAGAGTGGGCTTCAAAGACCAGAGAAAGCCCTAGGCAAAGAGATGCATCCCTGGTCAGTGTTCAGGCCGACTGCACTGAAATGGTAAGTCCTGAAGGTTATCAGTATGGCAGTGGCAATATCTGATCTGTAGGTAAAAATCATTTTGCTGCTCTTTCTAAAATAAGGAAACTGAACCAGAAAATCCCTGAGGGCCTAACCAACTCTGAAATCCTAAGATACAAGGGTTAGTCTAACAACCTTATATTTTATACTTCCCTGTCAGCATGTCTCAGGCTGGTTTTAAAACAATCTAAAAATGCATGGGAAATGGGTGGGTTGATGGGAGGTAGAGGCAGTTGAGACACTGATAAAGCTAATAACTTTGTGGTCACAAAGTCCAGGACTTCACATAAAAGCATATTCATCAAAATAGCCTAACTTGCTTGGAAAGGCTCTGCTAACATTCAACATTGTGATCTGGCCCCTGCAAGGTAGGATCACAGATTACAGGCCATCATAAGAGGACCCTCAAAGTTGTAGATTCATAGAGAAAATAATTTGAGATCAAAGTGTGGTTATGAACCCCTGGTTCTTCAGACTCCTGACTAAGTGCTCTCCCCTCTGCATGGTCACAGACAAGAACCAACAGGCAGATGTAGCAAACAAGGCTTTATAAAGGAAATTGACTCTTTTTCTATATGCAGGGTCTTAGTTTTCTATGACCCTCACACTTCCAAAGCTTGCTCCTAACTCAGAGAGGTTGGTAATATTTGCTTATTATTTTTAGCATTTCTTATTCTTGGAAGTGTTTTAGTAGCTGTTATGGAGACAGGGCCACACAACACTTTTGCAACAGGTCTGTGGCTCTGTGGTTTCCCATTCCAACAAAACCCTGTTTCCCAGAAATCTGCCTGTAAAACCCAAACCCCTCTGAACCCACACTGGGCCCTGTACTGGAGCATGTGAGTTCCAAGGGACAGGTTTATCTTCTTCTCATTTCTTAAGATGTGTTCTGGTAAATTAGATCTCTTCTCTATTTTTTCCCTCCTTTTCTTTTTCCATTCCATAGAACATCACTATTGTTGCTTCTAAATGAAGCTTAAGAATTGCATTTGATTGCAAAGGATGGAGCATTTAAAGTGGTAAGTCTGGGGATGGAAAAATGAAAATCATATAATCCAATAATAAACCACGACAATGGAGGGGAAACTCTTCCCGAAGCACTTTTGACGATAAACGTCTCTAAATGCCTATGTGCTCAACTCAGAAAGAATCTCATTTCTCTCTTGGTCAAGCACAGGACCAAACTCCTTGTAATTAATGTCCTCAGTATGCACACAATAAATACTGGATAGCTTGTAGTTGTTTTCCTTCCTCCAGTTGGGTAATTTTCTTAAAAAGGGACTTAATTTAGCAGATTTGGGGAGTGATTCGAGCATTGCTGAGCACTGTGTGTTTTCTTGGGAATGGAGAAAGGACACCCTTTTCTCCTAGGAAAAAATGCTATTAGTGTTCCTGTTTTACCAATTAGGAAATTGATCATATCTTCCTCTTTTCTTATGTCTTATGGAAAAAATACTAAAAACTGTAACTCTAAATATTACTTCTGCTACTATTGCTCCTATAATGAGTATTAATAATGCATCAATGGACTTAGTTTAATTTCACTATTTAATAAGTATTATTACACACCTGAAGTTGAAAATAGTGTTAGATGTTACTGGTAAAAATAAGAAAAACAAGAAATTACATTCAAATATATCCAAACAGTGTAAGGGCACAAGATAGTACCTTGGGAGAAGTTGTATGCAGTGAGCTTCCTTAGGCAAAATACTATTGTTGCTCAATGTTATATCTAGAAGGAAAACCAGAGAAAATAAATACTGTGGCATTCTTAACTGAATTCTTATCCAATCTGGACATGTTGTTAAGACTAAAATGTATGAATAAAACTCTTAGTGAACCTCAGAAGAAAAGTGGCACACATGTATCAAACATCTTTGTTAATAGAGGTTCATAAGAAAGAGATGCTTTTAAAAAAGAAACAATAGGGGAATCTGGGTGGCTCAGTCAGTTGAGTGTCCTACTTGGGCTAAGGTCATGATCTCACGGTTTGTGAGTTCAAACCCCGAGTTGGGCTCTGTGCTGACAGCTTGGAGCCTGGAGCCTAGAGCCTGCTTCGGATTTTGTGTCTCCTCCTCTCTCTCTCTCTCTCTGCCCTTCCCATGCTCATGCTCTGTCTCTCTCTGTGTCTTAATAATAAATAAACATTAAAAAAAAAAAGAAACAATAATAAAATTTGAACTTTTGTTTTTTCTTTGCTTTCTTTTAATTAGGAATAAGGGCTAATTTTGTGATATTTCATGCCTACAGTGCAAATAAACTATATAAAACAAATAGGTATACAAACACACACACACACACACACACACACACACACACACACACACACACATTTTTCAGAACTTAAGACATTGATGCTTTCCTGATTCGTATCTTAGACACTGTAATGCCATTAATTTGACTATATGAAAGACAAAAATTTCTTCATGTTAAATGCATCATTTTCATGACATGTAAAGAGTTTTTACAAACCACTAAGAATAAGCTTAATAAACAACACAAGAATAACAATGAAGCAATTTAACATAAATAGCACACAACTCAATAAAAACTGGGCAGAAGATTAAGAACAAAAGTCCACAGTAAAAGAAATACTTTGCTCAACTTTAGTTGTATCAAACAGTAAGACACTATTTCGGCCTATCAGTTAAAATTTGGATGACATTATCAAGGAACATATATTCTATTGGCCCCAGATCACAATAAACATTGGAGACAGCTCAAATGTTAGTCTCAATGCTCTTCATAAAGAGTACAATTGTTCTTCCTCTTTATTCTTCTTTTATCCCCAGGCTATGATTTTTCTCACTTTGGCCTCTTCATATTTTCCCTCCAGCAACAATGTTGGCTATGTCTACACAGAATACCTAGTTGAATCAAAATATTTTTTAGATTGTGTATATAACATCAGAGAAGAAAAGACTCCATGAGTCCCTATGTTGAGAAAGTTAAAACCAGCAGTCTCATGATGGTACTCATTATTAAACCTTTATGTTTTAAATACAGTATTTCCACAGTTATCAACATTCTTTGAAAAGAGCTGTCCAGATGAGATTGGCAAAACTATCTTTTGCTTCTAAACACCAGTCAACAGGGGAAGAAAAAGAGAAGAGAGAGTCCACTTAAATTTTTATTTTTTTATGGGCACTTGGGTGGCTCAGTCGGTTGAGCATCCAACTTTGGCTCATGATCTCACAGTTCGTGGGTTTGAGCCCCGTGTCAGGCTCTGCGCTGACAGCTCAGAGCCTGGAGCCTACTTTGGATTTTGTGTCTTCCTCCCTCTCTGCCCTTCCCCTGTTGGCACTCTGTCTCTCAACAATAATTAAATGTTAAAATAAATAAATAATTAATTATTTTTTATTTTTTATTTTTTAAAAAAAGCTTATGTCTCAATTTTTTATCAAACTAAACTTTCTTTTAATTTAATGTAAAGTTTTAAATATAAATAATAGTTCTCTGGCACAAAAACAGACATTCAGATCAGTGGAACAGAATAGAGAACCCAGAAATGGACCCACAAATGTATGGCCAACTAATCTTTGACAAAGCAGGAAAGAATATCCAATGGAATAAAGACAGTCTCTTCAGCAAGTGGTGCTGGGAAAACTGGACAGCGACATGAAGAAGAATGAACCTAGACCACTTTCTTACACCATGCACACAAATAAACTCAAAATGGATGAAAGACCTCAATGTCAGACAGGAAGCCATCAAAATACTCAAGGATAAAGCAGGCAAAAACCTCTTTGACCTTGGCTACAGCAACTTCTTACTAAACATGTCTCTGGAGGCAAGGAAAACAAAAGCAAAAATGAACTATTGGGACCTCATCAAAATAAAAACTTCTGCACAGCAAAGGAAACAATCAGCAGAACTAAAAGGCAACTGATGGAATGGGAGAAGATATTTGCAAATGACATATCAGGTAAAGGATTAGTATCCAAAATCTATAAAGAAATAATCAAACTCAACACCCAAAAGACAAATCATCCAGTGAAGAAATGGGCAAAAGACATGAATAGACACTTCTCCAAAGAAGACATCCAGATGGCCAACTGACACATGAAAAAATGCTCAACATCACTCATCAGGGAAATAGAAATCAAAACCACATTGAGATACCACCTCACACCTGTCACAATGGCTAACATTAAAAACTCAGGCAACAACAGATGTTGGTGCAGATGCAGAGAGAGAAGATCTCTTTTTCACTGCTGGTGGGAATGCAAGCTGGTGCAGCCACTCTGGAAAACAGTATGGAGTTTCCTCAGAAAATTAAAAATAGAACTACCCTACAACCCAGCAATTGCACTACTGGGTATTTATCCAAGGGATACAGGTATGATGTTTCAAAGGGCACATGCACCACAATGTTTACAGCAGCATTATCAACAATAGCCAAAGTATGGAAAGAGCCCAAATGTCCATTGATGGATGAATGGATAAAGAAGATGTGATCTTTTTGATTACTCAGCAATCAAAAAGAATGAAATCTTCTCATTTGCAACTACGTGGATGGAACTAGAGGACATCATGCTAAGCAAAATTGGTCAGTTAGAGAAAGACAACTATCATATGACTTCACTCATATGAGGACTTTAAAGCACAGAACAGATGACACAAGGGAAGGGAAGCAAAAATAATATAAAAACAGGGAGGGGGACAAAACATCAGAGATTCTTAAATATAGAGAACAAACAGAGGGTTACTGGAAGGTTTGTGGGGGGGTTGTTAAATGGGTAAGGGGCATTAAGGAATCTACTCTTGAAATCATTGTTGCACTATATGCTAACTAACTTGGATGTAAAATTAAAAATAAATAAATAAATAAATACATAAATAAGTAAATAATAATTCTCCATAATAGTCCTTTACATAACTTATCACATTTAATTCTCATAATAATACTATGAAATAGTGTTTACTATTCTCAGTGCACGGATGAAAAAGCTGATGTTTCAAGATTAAAGAATTTGTCCAAAATCACATCACTAGTAAGTGGCACAGCTTTGATTCAAATCCAGGCAGTCTCTATCTGAAATCTGGATTCTTGAACACTGCTATTCCATCTATAAACTATTGCTGCATCTAGAAAATAATTTTGTTTACCCTCATGGTGTGGATCAGGATGCATTTCCGTAGAGATGCATTTTCTTTCCTAGACTCTACTACTCCTTTGGGTGAGACTGGTATTCAGTGATGTCTACAGAGGGCAAAGGGCATCTGCTCTGTGCTTTCCTCACCTCTAAATTCTCCCAGTAGACCAGCTCCAAATGCTTCTCTTGGTTGGATGTGCTCCAAAATGTTCTCTTTCATCCCTGCTTTATAATGCTAATAAGCCTGAATCATCAAGAAAAATTCCCTGTTTAAAAAAAAAAAAAAAAAAAGTTGACTGGTCCAGTGGTGCATCAGAGGTTTGGCTAAGACCACAGGGAAAGAACCAAAAGTCTGCCATGTGCCATGACCTCTTCACATATATTTTCTACCTGGCCTAAGAATATACAATAAAACAAATGGGAAAAAAATTTCAGAGAGAGAGATTTCAGCTCCATCTGCACTAAGCTTATCAACAATTGTAGTTTTCTCAGGAAAGAAGTGAGATCCCTTGTCACTGCAAGTATGCAAGCAGAGGATGAATAACCACTTGACAGAAATGTGAAGGGGATTCAAAACTCAGATGAAGAATTAAACTAGTTTGGAAGTTTTCAACTTTGCTTTCTGATACATTTCTATAGCCATAATCATGTTTATGGTATATCACATGTAATTTGACACTACTAATATAGAATAATATTTTTGATTTATTTTTTAAATATATAAATTAAAGTGGTTCAGTGTCCATTTCTTGGTAACAAGCAATAGAAACTATTGGACAGATATGGAATAGCTAAGAGAATTGAAAGAAAAGACTTGCTCATACCCACAAACCAAATTATCTTTTTAGTGAGTAAACTTGACTCACCTGCATCAATGGGAGATTCTTATCCTTATCTATACTATTCTTCCTTTTATTGTAACAGAATGGAAGTTGAGAACCAGTATATGCTGGCCTTTAAGATTTCCTTCAAACCTTAGACACTATGATTCTGTAATTCTAAAGGGCAGGAGAACAATAGCATAAAGCAGAACTTTTCCAGCCTCAGATCCAAATTGGGTTGTTTGAGGGCACAATTAACTGGTCATGTTGCTAAGGCTCAGTCTCTGCAAATTATGGCACTAGAAAGGTAGGCTAGCACCTTTGGTTCTGATAGAGTTGCAAGGGATAAAACAATAGAGCTACTTTACTTCTAGAAGAAGTTAGCCCACCTGTGTGAGACTGAAGCAGAGAAATCCAGAGAGGGAAAGAGAGAGAGAGAGAGACCATTTCCCTAGCACTGATAGATGGGGATGGAGTATGGACCTATCTGAGGAAATGATCTTAACCAAGTATGAGGTATGTGTATATGTGTGTTGGAGAAAGGGGAAGGAGATCTAGACAAACTTCATAAAATGAAGTGACTGCCAGTGTCCTGGGTTCAGTGCCACATGGAATTACTATGATGTCTGGGGCTTGGGGCACAGGCATATTTACTGTATCATTGGCACCAGTGTCTGAGGTATAGGCATGTGCAAACCACCCACAGAACTAGGATCTAGGTCTTTGGGACTCACCATGGTGACCACTTGAGAGTGGAGGGGAGACAGGACGCAACAATGGGTATGGGCCCAGGGATGATAGGGGGTACCACTAGCCTGGACCCAGCCCAACCCCCTGGATATGGTAGGTTCCAGTGCCAACTCAGGCCCCAGAGGGCAGGGTGCAGAGCAGCAGCAGCACAGCTCTGGTGATGGTGGGTCACATCTGTAACTCAGGACCCATGGGGAAGAGTATAGAGCACTAGCTGCACAGTCTCAGTGGTGGAGGGTTATTAGGACCCAAGAGGCAGCGAGTGGAAGGCAGTGGCAGCCCTAATTCTAAAAATGGCAGGTACTATGGTACCCCAATCAAGAAGAGCAGAGCAGAGCACAGCAACAACTTGGGCCATTTGGTTAGGTCTCAGCATAGGAACACCTCCAGCCCCAGGAAGGAGATGCAGTGGTAGGGACTCCAGGTGGCTCCATCAGTTGAGTTCAGTGAAGATTGTAGGGTTGTCAGTAGCACAGGTTACAGATGTCCCTCTAAGGGCATCTTGGCACTGAGCTGCTCCAGACGGGGACTCAGGGTGATGCAGGTTAAGTACTTCACATACTCTGAAATTCACAAGATGGGATGTCAGCAAGATGGTACACCAGGAGGTTCAAACACTTGTCTCTCCCATGAAAACAACTAAAACAAAAGATAGCTAGAAACTGATGAAAATAGCTCTAGGAGAACTTTGAACTATAGTGAAGAAGCAGCAGAAACTGGAGAGTATGAAAACCGAGTGTTGTGGCACAGAGAAGTGTAGGAAGTACTTACCTGCATCACCCCAAGTCCCCGTCTGGAGCAGCTCAGTGCCAAGATTCCCTCAGAAGCAATTCACCCTATGGTGAATTTTTAAATATCAATTATACCTCTATAGATGTGGAAGAAATATATATATATATGTTCTTTAGGTAGAAAGGCATATCAGAGTACAACCTGGACATACACAAAGAAATGGTGAATACTGGAAATGGAATAAGTGAAGGTAAAATCAAATTCATTCTTTCTTACTTTTTTTTCTAATGTTTATTTTTGAGAGAGAGAGAGAGCGAGAGAGAGAGAGAGCGTGCATGAGTGCAGGAGGGGCAGAGAGAGAGGGAGACACAGAATCTGAAGCAGGCTCCAGGCTCTAGGCTGTCAGCACGGAGCCCGATGTGGGGCTTGAACTCATGAACCATAAGATCATGACCTGAGCTGAAATCGAATGCTTAACCAACTGAGTCACCCAGGTGCTCCTTATTCTTTCTTACTTTTAACTGCTCTAAAAGATGACTGATTAAAGCAAAAATAGTAGCAGTGGACTGTGGAATTATAGTATACATAAAAGTAAAAGCACAATTGATGGGAAGGAGAAATACTAGGAATATATTCTTATAAAATCCTTATACTACACATGAAGTAATGTATTATTTGATGCTAGACTCTAAGTAAAGATGTATATTTTAAATCCCAGAGCATCCACTAAAATTATTTTAAGAAGGAAGCATTACACACAAGTTAATAGGAAAGATAAAGTGAAATAATTTTAAAATGTTTAATTAATAACAGAAAAGATATTAAGGGGGAGGGACAAATAACTCAAGGAAAGAATAGAACACAGCTAGCAAGATGATAGATTTTAGTACAGTATTTAGTAATGTTATAAATAATAACATTAAAGGTGCATAGTCTCAACCCAATAATTAAAAGACAAAAATTGTCACATTGGATAAAAAAGCAAGACTCAACTCATTCTTTCTACAAGAAATTCTCTTTAAATATAAAGGCATAGCTATATTAAAAGTAAAGTATGGAGAAAGATATGCTATACAAACATTATAGAAAATAAGCTGAACTGACTACATTAATGTCAGACAAAGTAGAATTTAGAACAATAGAGATTATCAGGGATAAAAATGGGACATTAAGTCAGTTTTCTTAGAAGACATGACAATCCTAAATCAAAATTGAATTGAAGAGTTTCAAAGTATAGGAGGCAAAAACTGATACAACTGAAATAGACAACAAAACATGATAGCTGAAGACGTCAACAAGTAGACAAAATCAGTAAGGGTATATAATACCTGGACAACACTATTAACCAACTAGATTTAATTGACATTTATAAAAGAATACTCTCCCCGAAAGGAGCAGAAGACACTTTTCTAAATTTCTAAATTTCTAAATTTCTAAATTTCATGGTACTAAGACAGACCATTTTCAGAGCTATAAAAGAAACTTCAACAAATTAAAGAATAGAAATCATATGATATAATGTTCTCAGAATATAACAGAATTAAACTAAAAATCTTTAACAAAAAATATGCCTGGAAAACACCCAAATGTTTGAAAATTGATTCTTCTAAATAACCTATAAATCAAAGTGGAATATTCAAAGAAATTTTTAAAATATTTTAAACTGTGTCAAAATACAAAACAACATATCAAAAATTGTGGGATTCAGCTAAAGCAGCGCTTAATGGGCAGTTAATGGCATTTAATGCCTATTGAAGAAAAGAAAATCTCAAATCATTCATCTAAATCTCCATCTTAAGAAACTAGAAAAAGAAAAGCAAACACAAAGTAAACAAAAAAATGCAAATAAACATAAGAGCAAAAATCAATGAAATTGGGAAGAGGAAAAAATAGAAACAAAATCAATAAAACCAAAAGGTGGTCCTTTCATAAAATTAATAAAAATTCATAAATCTCTAGCCAGACAACCAAAAGAAAACACAAATTATTAATATCAGGAACAAAAAAGGGATCATCACAGTATAACCCACAAACATTAAAGAAATAACAAGGCAATTGTGATCACCACTGGGGTTGTATGTAAGTGATAAATCACTAAACTCTACACCTAAAACTAATATTACACTGTATGTTAACTAACTGGAATTTAAATAAAACCTTAATTTAAAAAATAAATAAAACAATAGAACAATAACAAGGGAATACTATAAACAACTCTGTATCCTTACATTCCAAGTGAATCAATTCCTTGAAAGACACATCAAAACAGAAAGAAAGAGATAACCTGAAAAGCCCTATATATATTAAAGAAATTGAATTCATAGTTTAAAATCTTCCACAAGGAAAACTCTGGGTCCAGATCATTGCAGTAGCAATTTCTACCAAACACTTAAAGAAGAAATACATAAAATGTGAACTGACTGGGAAAAGTGAATATTGTTTTGATGTCAATTCTCTCCAATTTGATCTACAGATTCATTTCAATCCTTATCAAAATCCAAGCAGACTTTTTTCAAAAATACCTTTAAAAAATGATAGCTGATTCTAAAATTCTAAAATGTAAGAATGTATGTAAGAAGCAAATGAACTAGAATAGGCAAAATATTTTTGGTTGGTTTTTTTTAAAGCTTATTCATTTATCTTGAGAAAGAGAGAGAGTGTGAGCAGGGCAGGGGCAGAGAGAGCAGGAGAGAAAGAGAATCCCAAGCAGGTTCTGTGCTGTCAGTGCGAGCCAGAACACAGGGCTCAATCCCATGAACTGTGAGACAATGACCTATGCCAAAATCAGGAGTCAGACACTTAACTGATTGAGCCACTCAGTCGTCTCCAAAATATTTTTGAAAAATAAGAATAAAGTTGGAGGACTCACATTACTCCATTTTTGAGATACAAATTTAGTGTAAATCAAGACTATGTAGTATTGGTGAATGATAGACACAAAGATCAATGAACGGAACTGAGAGCCCAGAAATAAACCCACACAGATAGAATCAAGTGAAATTTTAGCAAAGTTCAAAAGCAGTTATGGAGTAAGAATAGTCTTTTCAATGAATGGTACTTAAATAATTGCATGTCCATATGCAAAACAAAGTGATCTTTGACCTATATATCACACTTTATACAAAAATAACTCAAAATGGATCATGTACCTAGATATAAAATGTAAAACTATGAAACTTCTTTTAAAAAAATAGAAGAAAATATGTGTGACTTTGGGTTAGGCAAAAGTCTTTAGATATAGCAATATAACCATGATCCATAAAATAAAAATAGGTTGGACTTTATCAAAGTTACAAACTTTTGGAGGAGCCAAGATAGCAGAACAGAATGGAAGTTTTTTGTGTGTTTTGTGTCCATGAAATACAGCCAGACCAACACTAAACCATCCTTCACACCTAGAAAATGGATCTGAGGATTAACACAACAATCTGCACAACCTAAACCACAGAATTCAGCAGGTATGCAGCGTGGATGGGTAAACTGGGGGAGAGAGAAAACATGGAGGGCAGAGAGCCACTTTTGTGTGTGGAGAGAGGACAGAGATGGGGGGCGGAATATGGGAAAAGCACCCCCCCCAAAAAAAACAGCTGGAGAGAAAATGGAAAAGTGGAAATAGCCACAGGGACTGAACTAAAAAGGGAGAAAGGAGAAAGGAGAGGGTTTAAATTCCATTAAGACTCTATAAACAGGGGGAGTGCAGAGTCTGAAACTCTGCAGCTCAATACCTGGCAGTGCTCTGGTGAGAAGGGTGAATCTCCAGGAGCAGAGTAAAGTCTGGAGGTCTTTGGGCCACACTGGGAGAGCCGGTTCCCCTGCTAGGGGACATGTGGTAGAGTCTGTGTGCCCCCCACCCCCAGGCAAAGGTCTCAGCGGACCCGGGAGAACAACAACATTCACTGGTGCTGGAACAAGGTTGCTGGGGCCAACCTTGCTGAAGCCTGATGCCAGATATATGTAGTGATTTGCCAGAATCCCTGAAACACTGCAGCTACACGATAACATGAACTTTTTCAGGGGCGGGCTGGCACCCAGCTGCAATCTCTGGGCATTGGCAGCAGCACAGTCACGCGAGCATTCCTGGATATGGCCGGCACCCAACCATTGGTCAGGAAAACCCTCCTGCAGAGGGGCAGAATGGGTCAAACCTGCAGTCCCTCAGAAATAAGGGATCAGGAAAAACAGCAGCATTGGATAAAACTCAGGAGGGAGGTTCTACCTGGGGCTTGGTCACTGACAGTGGAAAAGTGGGGAATGGACAGAAGCCAAAGACAAGGGATGAGTGCGCGATTGCTGACTGGGAAGAACACAGTTCTGATACTAGAGACTAGGTAGCTGGGTGACGCCATTTTCACCACTCTTGTGCATGTGTGTATGCACACACACGTGTGTGCATGTACACAAACACCTACAAGCACCACAACAATCCACCCCAGTAAGCTAAGCAGCACCATCTAGCAGACAACGGAGCCATTACATTAAGACCCACACAACTGGACCAACCTTGCTTTTCAGAAATACAAGTTTCTCTGCCTGCTTAGTTTAAGGACTATAAGGCATTTCATAGTTTGCTTCTAGGGGAAAATGCCGTAATTTCAGTTGTATTTCAGTCTGTTTGCCAGTCCATCTATTCAATTTTCTTTCCTTCTTTTTCTTTTTTCTTTTCTCTCTTATTTGTTTCTTTTCTTTTTCTTGAATACAGAAAGAGAAAAAATTCATTTTTATTTTCAATTTGTATTAAAAATATTTTTCTTTAATTTTTGCTACTATATCTTTTAATTTTGTGTAAATATTTTCAAATTCTACTTGACGTCCATCATTTCATTTTAGTCAACCATAGTGTATTCATTTTTTCAAATTTTCAAATGGTTTCCTTGTTGTTTTTTTTTTAATTTTCCCTTTATTCTCTAATCTATCAAGCGCCTTTCAACAACCAGAACAAAACACAGTTAGAATCTAGCATCATTTATTCAATTTCTTTGTGTGTGATTTTACTATTTTAATTTTAATATTTTTTAATTTTAATTGTTTTTAATTTTAATTTTTTAAACCTCATTAATTTCTTTTCTCCCTTCAAAATGATGAAATGAAGGAATTCACCCCAAAAGAAATAGCAGGAAGAAACGACAGCCAGGGACTTAACCAACACAGATACAAGCAAGATGTCTGAACCATAATTTAGAATAATGATAATAAGAATACTAGCTGGAGTTGGAAATGCAAGCTGGTGCAGCCACTCTGGAAAACAGTATGGAACTAAACTAAAAACAGAACTAAAAAAAACTAAAAAACAGAAACTAAAAACTAAAAATAGAACTATCCTACGACCCAGCGATTGCACTACTAGGCATTTATCCAAGGCATACAGGTGTGCTGTTTTGAAGGGACACATGCACCCCCATGTTTATAGCAGCACTATCAACAATAACCAAAGTATGGAAAGAGCTCAAGTGTCCATCATGGATGAATGGATAAAGAAGGTGTGGTATATATATACAATGGAGTATTATTCAGCAATCAAAAAGCATGAAATCTTGCCATTTGTAACTACATGGATGGATCTGGAGGGTATTATGCTAAGTGAAATTAGTCAGAAAAGACAAAAATCATATGACTTCATTCATATGAGGACTTTAAGAGACAAAACAGATGAACATAAGGGAAGGGAAACAAAAAATAATATAAAAACAGGGAGGGGGGACAAAACAGAAGAGACTCACAAATATGGAGAACAAACTGAGGGTTACAGGAGGGGTTTTGGGAGGGGGAATGGGCTAAATGGGTAAGGAGCACTAAGAAATCTACTCCTAAAATCATTGTTCCACTATATGCTAACTAATTTGGATGTAAATTTTTAAACAATAAAAAACAAAACTATTTTAAAATAAAAATTAAAAAATTTAAAAAGGAAAAAAAAGAATACTAGCTGGAGTTGAAAACAGATTAGAATCCCTTTCTGTGGAGATAAAAGAAGTAAAAGCTAGTCAAGATGAAATATAAAATGCTATAACTGAACTTCAATCTCAAATGGAGGCCACGGTGGCAAGGAGAGATGAGGCAGAACAGAGAATCAGTGATATAGAGGACAACATTATGGAGAATAATGAAGCCGAAGAAAAGAGGGAGATTAAGGCAAAAGAGCACAATTTAAGACTAGAGAAATCAGTGACTCATTAAAAAGGAAAAACATCCAAATCAAAGGGGTCCCAGAAGAGGAAGAGAGACAAATAGGGGTAGAAGGGTTATGTGAACAAATCACAGCAGAAAAATTTCTTAGCCTGGGAAAGACACAGACATCAAAATCTAGGAAGCACAGAAGACTTCCATTAGATTCACCAAAACCAACTATCAACCAGGCATACCATAGTCAAATTCATAAAATACACAGGCAAGGAGAGAATCATGAAAGCAAGGGGGGAAAAAGTCCTTAACCTACAAGGGACGACAGATCAGGTTTGCAGCAGACCTTCCACAGAAACTTGGCAGGCCAGAAAGGAGTGGCAGGATATATTCAGTGTGCTGAATCAGAAAAATATGCAGCCAAGAATTCTTTATCCAGCAAGGCTGTCATTCAAAATAGAAGGAGAGATAAAAAGTTTCCCAGACAAATAAAAATTAAAGGAGTTTGTGACCACTAAACCAGCCTTGCAAGAAATTCTAAGAGGGACACTCTGAGGGGAGAAAAGATGAAAAAACAAACAAACAAACAAACAAACAAACAAACACCAAAAGCAACAAAGACTAGAAGGGACCAGAGAACACCACCAGAAACTCCAACTCTACAAGCAACATAATGGCAATAAATTCATATCTTTCAGTACTCACTCTAAATGTCAATGGGCTAATTGCTCCAATCAAAAGACATAGGGTAACAGAATGGATAAGAAAACAAGATCCATCTATATGCCCTTTACAAGAGACCCACTTTAGACCTAAAGACACCTTCAGATTGAAAGTAAGGGAATGGAGAACCATCTATCATGCTAATGGTCAACAAAAAAAAGCCAGAGTAGCCATTCTTATATCAGACAACCTAGATGTTAAAATAACTACTGTATCAAGAGAGGAAGAAGGGCATTATATCATAATTCAGGGGTCTATCCACCAAGAAGACCTAACAATTATAAACATTTATGCACCAAATGTGATAGCACACAAATATATAAATCAATTAATCACAAACATAAAAAACTCATGATAATACCATAATAATAGGAGACTTCAACACCCCACTCACAGCAATGGACAGATCATCTAATCAAAAAATCAACAAGGAAACAATGGCTTTGAATGACACCCTGGACCAGATGGACTTAACAGATACATTCAGAACATTTCATCCTAAGGCAGCAGAATATGCATTCTTCTCCAGTGCACATGGCACATATTCCAGAATAGACCACATACTGGGACAAAAATCAGTCCTCAACAGGTACAAAAAGATCGAGATCATACCGTGCATATTTTTAGACCACAATGCTATGAAACTCAAAATCAACCACAAGAAAAAATTTGGAAAGGTAACAAGCACTTGGAGACTAAAGAATAGCCTACTAAAGAATGAATAGGCTAACCAAGAAGTTAAAGAGGAAATTAAAAAGTTCATGGAAGCCAATGAAAATGATAACAACACAACCCAAAACCTCTGGGATGCAGGAAAGGCAGTCATAAGAGGAAAGTATATATAGAAATCCAGGCCTTCCTAAAGAAGGAAGAAGGATCTCAGATACACAACCTAACCTTACACCTTAAAGAGCTGGAAAAAGAACAGCAAATAAAACCCAAAACCAGCAGAAGACAGGAAATAATAAAGATTAGAGCAGAAATTAATGCTATCAAAACCAAAAAAACACATCAATGAAACCAGAAGCTGGTTCTATGAAAGAATTAACAAAATTGATAAACCACTAGCCAGCTGGATTAGAAAAAAATAAAAAGGAAAGAACCCAAATAAATAAATCAAGAATGAAAGAGGAGATATCACAACCAACACGGCAGAAATAAAAACAATAATAAGAGAATATGATGAGCAGTTATATGCCAATAAAATGGGCAATCTGGAAGAAATGGACAAATTCCTAGAAACATATACACTACCAAAAGTGAAACAGGATGAAATAGACAATTTGAACAGACCCATAACCAGTAAAGAAATCAAATTAGTAATCAAAAATCTCCCAAAACAACAAAAGTCCAGGTCCAGATGGCTTTCCAGGGGAATTCTACCAAGTATTTAAGGAAGAGTTAACACCTATTCTCTTGAAGCTGTTCCAAAAAATAGAAATGGAAGGAAAACTTCCAAACTCTTTCTATGAAGCCAGCATTATCTTGACTACAAAATCAGAGACCCCACTAAAAAGGAGAACTAGAGACAAATTTCCCTCATGAACGTAGATGCAAAAATTCTCAACAAGATACTAACCAACCAGATCCAACAATACATTAAAAAATTATTCACCACAACCAAGTGGAATTTATACCTGGGATGCAGGGCTAGTTCAATATCCGCAAAACAATCAATGTGTTCATCACATCAATAAAACAAAGGACAAGGACCCTATGATCCTCTCAATAGATGCAGAGAAAGCATTTGACAAAATACAGCCTCCTTTCTTGATAACAATCCTCAAGAAAGTAGGGATAGAAGAACCATACCTCAAGATCAGAAAAGCCATATACCAAAGACCCAATGCTAATATCACCTCAATGGGGAAAAACTGAGAGCTTTCCCCCTAAGGTCAGGAACAAGACAGGGATGTCCACTCTTGACACTGTTATTCAACATAGTATTGGAAGTCTTAGCCTCTGCAATCAGACAACACAAAGAAATAAAAGGCATCCAGATTGGCCAGGAGGAGGTCAAACTTTCACTCTTCGCAGATGACGTGATACTCTATAGGGAAAACCCAAAAGACTCCATCAAAAACCTGCTAGAACTGATTTATGAATTCAGCAAAGTTGCAGGATATAAAATCAATTCACAGAAATCGGTTACATTCCTATACACCAACAATGAAGCAACAGAAAGAGAAATCAAGGAATCAATCCCATTTACAATTGCACCAAAACCCATAAAATATCTAAAAATAAATCTAACCAAAAAGGTGAAAAATCTATACACTGAAAACTATAGAAAGCTTATGAAATAAACTGAGGAAGACACACAAAAAAATGGAAAAAATATTCCATGCTCCTGGATAGGAAGAACAAATATTGTTAAAATGTCAATACTACCCAAAACAATCTACATATTCAATGCAACCCCTATCAAAATAACACTGGCATTCTTCACAGAGCTAGAACAAACAATCCCAAAATTTGTATGGAACCAGAAAAGACCCAGAATAGCCAAAGCAATCTTGAAAAAGAAAACCAAAGCAGGAGGCATCACAATCCTAGACTTCAAGCTGTACTACAAAGCTATAATCATCAAGACAGTATGGTACTGGCACAAAAACAGACACTCAGATCAGTGGAACAGAATAGAGAACCCAGAAATGGACCCACAAATGCATGGCCAACTAATCTTTGACAAAGCAGGAAAGAATATCCAATGGAATAAAGACAGTCTCTTCAGCAAGTGGTGCTGGGAAAACTGGACAGCGACATGAAAAAGAATGAACCTAGACCACTTTCTTACACCATGCACACAAATAAACTCAAAATGGATGAAAGACCTCAATGTCAGACAGGAAGCCATCAAAATACTCAAGGATAAAGCAGGCAAAAACCTCTTTGACCTTGGCCACAGCAACTTCTTACTAAACATGTCTCTGGAGGCAAGGAAAACAAAAGCAACAATCAACTATTGGGACCTCAACAAAATAAAAAGCTTCTGCACAGCAAAGGAAACAATCAGCAAAACTAAAAGGCAACCGATGGAATGGGAGAAGATATTTGCAAATGACATATCATATAAAGGGTTAGTATCCAAAATCTGTAAAGAACTAGTCAAACTCAACACCCAAAAACCAAATCATCCAGTGAAGAAATGGGCAAAAGACATGAATAGACACTTCTCCAAAGAAGACATCCAGATGCCAACCGACACATGAAAAAATGCTCAACATCACTCATCATCAGGGAAATAGTAATTAAAACCACATTGAGATACTACCTCATACCTGTCAGAATGGCTAACATTAACAACAGATGTTGGTGAGGATGTGGAGAAGAGGATCTCTTTTTTCACTGCTGGTGGGAATGCAAGCTGGTCAGCCACTCTGGAAACAGTATGGAGTTTCCTCAGAAAATTAAAAATAGAACTACCCTACAACCCAGCAATTGCACTACTGGGTATTTATCCAAGGGATACAGGTATGATGTTTCAAAGGGGCACATGCACTCCAATGTTTATAGCAACACTATCAATTTAGCCAAAGTATGGAAAGAGCCCAAATGTTCATTGATGGATGAATGGATAAAGAAGATGTGGTATATATAAATAATGTGGTATATATATATAATATATATATATATAAAATATATATATTATATATATATATAAAATATATATATTATATATATATATAAAATATATATATTATACATATATATATAATATATATATAATGGAGTATTACTCAGTAATTAAAAAGAATGAACTCTTGCCATTTGCAACTATGTGGATGGAACTAGAGGGTATTATGCTAAGAGAAATTAGTCAGAGAAAGACAAATATCTTATGACTGCATTCATATGAGGACTTAAGACACAGAACAGATGAACATAAGGGAAGGGAAGCAAAAATAATATAAAAACAGGGAAGGGGACAAAACATAAGAGACTCAAATATGGAGAACAAACAGAGGGTGACTGCAGGGGTTGTGGGAGGGGGAATAGGCTAAATGGGTAAGGGGCATTAAGGAATCTACTCCTGAAATCATTGTCGCACTATATGCTAACTAATTTGGATGTAAATTTAAAAAATAAAATTAATAAAAAAAGATACTCTACAAACTGAGGGAAAAAAAGAAAAAAGTTACAAACTTTTGCTATGTGAAAGAAACTGTTAAGTGAATGAAAAGGCAAGCCAAAGACTAGGCATGTCTGCAGCTCATATTTGTGACAAAGAGCTTGTATCCGGAACATATACAGAACCCTGACTCAATAACAAGAAAGAATCAATGTCATTTAAAATATGGGTGATATACCTTCAATGAAAGAGATATACAGATGCAAAGAGGCATAGTAAAAATTGTCTAACATCACTAATAATTGAGGAAGTACAAACTAAAACCACAGTGAGCTCTAATAATTCAAATACTTACTAGGATGGCTAAAAAAACAAACCACAACAACAAATACAACTCCAAATTTAAGCAATGATGTGGAGCAACTGGAAGTCTCATATATTGTTGGTGGGAATATGAAATGGGAAAGTCATACTGGGAACAGTTTGGAGGTTTCTTACAAAGTTAAACACAAAACTACCATACTTTATGTAAATGTAAAAAAATAAGTAAATAAACTAGGATGTGACAGGAAACATGGAACTCAGCCTGTGGCAACTAAATTTTAATGAATTTCAAATGACTCACATAACCACACTGAAGGGGTTGGAGAAGAATGTAGTTGGCCTATGTAACTTTGGAAAACAATGTTTTGAGAAGTTAGTACTACTATAAGGCTAAAGACAGAAAGAAGTATACACAAATACTGTACTCTATCTGGTAAATTTGTTTAGGACAGGAAAATAGGTTAGAAATTCTGAAACATTGTATTTGTGCATAAGGTTGTACAAATAAATATATCTTATGTACATAATGAGAGTCAAGCTTCTTACTGTCATAGAAAGTAATTAAATATAAGGAAAGAGGAAAGACAAGAATGAGTGGTGAATTAAAGTTGAAGGTATCAATATGGAATAGATAACAACTATGCATGTATGCATGATTTAGTACACATATATATATTTCTTAGCTCCATCCACTGAGAGGACCTAGAAACAGTAAGACTTCAGTAACAATAATCAGACCTAACACCCAGGCCCTCTAAATTACATTCTCCAATAAAAGGAACCAGGCTTCTTGGAGAGCCGGTTGGTTTCTGGGCTGGGGTAAAGAAATATGCACCACGGGCTTTGAGTATCTTGTGGTGCTAAAAAGGGAGAAAGTGTCCAAGTGCTCAAAAAGGAAATCAAACAAACAAACAAACAAACAAACAAACAAATTATGGCAAATGGAAATGACACAGGAGCCAATCTGAAAATGCTGCCAATGGTAAAAATTCAAACAATCAAGCAACAAAATAAATAACAATAATACTGGATGACAATTCAAGTGACAAAAAATCTTAATAAACATTTAACATTGTTAATAAAAATTCAAGTAACAAAAAATACTAAATAAATAAATACAGAAAGGAGAAGTGACAACTCTTCCTTACAGAAGAATTCCAACTAATGCATGTAAAAGGAATGAGAGAAATAGAAAATCACAATTAACGCATCACAGTAATAATTGCTGCAGGCAAGGTCCACCAATGGATGCTTAAATCGGTGAGTAAAAGTTTAGGCAGAAACAGAATATCTGCATGATTCCAAAGTATCTTCTCAAAAATATTTAGTGATTTCAAAGGGAAAATAGTAAGTTTACAGTGGAAAGACCAGGCAGGCAGCCAGGTGATGGATGTTAGCCAACTGGTCAAGGTTAACATCACCAATAACACACATTGATACCATCTACCCCCTATTATATGCCTGGAGAAGGGCACATCACTTCCATTATATTCTTCCCAATAATGTCTAACTTCAGTATAATCGAGAGAAAACATCAGACAAATTCAAATTGCAGAACATTCTACAAAATAATTGGCAAATAGTCTTCAAATGTACCAAGGTCGTGAAATACTAGGAAAGACAGGAAATGTTACAGATTGGAAGTGACTAGGGAAACATAAAGCTAAATGCAATGTGAAATCCTGGGACAGAAAAAGGACATTGGTGGAAAAACTAGTTAAATCTGAGTAAGTTCTATACTGTATTTAATAGTATTGTACCAAAATTAATTTCTTGGTTACATAAGCTGTTAGCATAAGTGTATACTGCATGAAGGATATAGTACTATTTTTGCAGCTCTTCTGTAAATCTAAAATCATTTCAAAATAAAAATAATTTTTCAAAAGTAAACAACACCTTATATGGTTACCCAAATTATCTATTACATCTAGAAGGAAAACCCTGCTCTCTGCTTTCCAGGTATCTTCCATACCAGAAACTTGTCAATTAAAGAAAAAAAAAAAGAGTTGCCTCCTATAACAATTATTTCCTATTCATTCTCTCTCTCAGGTTGTTAGGATTTTATCCTTGTTTATGTATCCATTGACTTTTCAGAAGAAATCATTAAGGAGGTGAGGAAAATGAGTATTCTGTTGGCTGGAAAAATTCCAAGCTGGCAAAGCCCTATTTTTAATGTCTGTTATTGCTCACTTACATACGTATATATGTATGTACTTATAGTCACCTGAACCTCATGAGAGCCATGAATCTCTGGATTAAATATTGTTTGCTTTCACTGCTTTTGGACTCTCTCTGAGATCTGTGATCAATGCGCTGTGGCACTTGGACCTTTCTCAAATTCCCACTCATGTTAACTGTCTCTTTGTGCCAAGGGAGGAAGATTTGAGGGAATAATGGAGATAACCTCACATGGTTTCCTCAATGGGTTTCAAGAACAGACCCTTCCCAGGCTTCCAAATGGAGAAGGCAGGCCAAAGCATGTTGAGCTCCATGGAATCAAATGATTTGGGAGCTATAGGGGTTCATATCAGGTCACCTATCTTCCTAAAGGGCTTGCCCTATACTATACATTTTTCTCCTTGAACAACATCTCAGCATCAACATCCCATCAATTAAATTTGGAGAAACAGTGTTTATTGGTAGGTAAGGGAAGAGACTGTTTTTATCATCCGGTTACCTTATAAAATGGAACTTGGCAATCACCTGGGAGGACATAATTCTGACACTGTTTCCTTGGCTACAAAAAGGGAGAGATAGCTGCCCTCCTTCATGTCTTAGGCTTTCTATAAGGAAAAAATGGAATAACTAAAATAAAAATGGTGTAAAAAAATGTAGACCAGTGTTTTCAATGAAATGTTAGGATTTTCTCTTTTCCATTCTCATTGCCCTCAGAATAAAATTAATACTCTTTGAACATGTTTAACAAAGCCCTGCATATCTGACTCCAACCTGCCTCTTATCTCTGGACACTCCTCTCTTCACATCCCTTATCCAGTCACACTGGACAGTGCCTTGTTCTCTTTCTCACATTTATTGCTTTAACATACTTTTTTCTTCCTTACTGGAATAGTTATCCCTGCTCTTATCCATTCCCCACTCCACTTTATCTGAGTAATTTCTACTTGTTTTTTCAGGTTTCAACTCAGAAATTGCTTCTAGAAAGCCATTGCCCAAACCCACTGTCCTTTCAAATATTCAGAACCTCATCCAATTAGTCTACTTTAAAATGTATATCCTCTAGCAGGTCATAAATTCCTAGAATGAAAAGATCTGCCTTTTTCACCATTTTGTATGTATCCCTCTCTCCTAGTAGGATCTAGCATATAGTAGCTTCTCAATAAATGCTTGTTGAATAAATGAATGAATGGATGGATGAGTAACTGACAAATGAATAAGTGCATGCTTTCAATACAAGTTCTTTAATATGGGTCCTATTTGGGGGACTGAGATGTGGGGAAAGTTTTCCAAAGACTAAACTGATGGAATAAGTAGCAAATATGTAAGAGAGAATTGTGCAGTGCAATTAGTCATTTTAAACAAGGAAGACTTGGGGGAGAGGGGAAAGTGGGTGATGGGCATTGAGGAGGCCACCTGTTGGGATGAGCACTGGGTGTTGAATGGAAACCAATTTGATAATAAATTATATTTAATATTTAAAAAATAAAATAAATAAGTCTCTAAAACTTAAATCCTGGGCTTATTATTATTATTATTATTGTTATTGTTATTATTATTTTAGCAATATCATATTATAGCAACTGACATTTATGTATTCTAACTTTATGCTTAGCAATTGGCTAAGTGCTTTGTGCATATTAGCATTTTTAATCTCCCCTATATGAAATCAATACAGGTTTTATCCCCATTTACAGATAAGAAAATGAAATCAGAGAGGTTGGGCTGTTTGTCCAAAGCCATACCACTATTCATGAGCAGAGTCATAATTCATGTCCAAGTCTCCTGGAACCAAAAGCCTGAATTGTTAGAAGGTACATGCTCCCATCTTACCAATTCCCACTCCTTGATCCCCTGCCAGACAATCAACCTCCAAGTTCTTCCAGGTCCCCAAGGTGCAACAAAACTAGTTTAAATCCAATCCTGGCTGAATTCTTGAGCTGGGCTCTGCGATGTTACCCTTCATCGTCTCACTCACTAATAAGGCTACTCTGTGGAGGGGTTCTGATTGCAGCTTCTCTCCACCCAAGCCCAGAGCAACTATTTCTCTCACGGATCCCTATCTGAACTGCTAAGTTTATGCTTTAATACAATTAGGTAGCTGTCACTCCCCTACAGATCCTCTTTATTCTTCATTTGCTTCCAATAAAGAGACATTACTTGCTTGGGAGCTTTCCAGAGTAACATGAATCCATCTTTTGAAAACTAGTCCCTGCATCTGGAAAATTGAATGATGCTTTGGTGTTGGTTTAGCAAGAGAGTCGGTCTGTAGAAACGACATTATTATTTTATTATCCTTAATGCTTTTAAGCCATATTAAGAAGATTTAATTTCCAAAGATGTCTTTTCTTGCCACTACCCCCTTTTTTAAATAGACAAATCAGTTTCTACTTTCAAACCGGTTGCTTTCAAATATGCCACTGAGCATTGATTTGGCCACTTAGCTGAATTAGCCACATGGTCCATCTGTACCTTCCTGCCCTTCCCCAGCAAAACAGGTGTTGCCTTTACCATAATGAGAAGGCTTTTTCTTATCAGACCACTTCTTATCATAAAACTAAATACACACACATCCCAGAATCTCAAATCCATCATATAAATAAAAAAGCACACTCCCTTGGTCTACACACAGCAGTTCTCTTAAGAAACCGATGTCTGACACCCGCTAACCCATGATCCAGAGAGATTTTGATCACCCTACCCTTCCCAGTATGGCTTTTTATTCTTTGCATCAATACATGCTCTAACTGGAGATGTTCACAGTACCAGCATGCAATAGCTTCAATAATCATCTCATCTGCAGACCAAGAGACTGCTCTGTTTCCTCACACCCCAGGTAAGATTCTGAACCTTGGAAAAGCTAAAATCAGCTGGTGGCTGGTTATTTGCTTGTGTTCTCTATCCTTGAATAAAGCAAATAAAAATATACTGCAAAGAGAAGACTTCCTTATTTTAAAGAAGAAAATAAAAAAGACAATTTACTCCTATATTAAAAAATTCATACACTAAGATTCCAAGTCAGATGTTGAAACACATCACTATGATTAGAGAGTGAAATAACAATGGAGTGAGAGGCAGAACGAAAAGATTCCCATGAATTTACTCACCTCAATTGAATTTTTTAATCATAAACTAAATTTGTTTGCAGAATGTGTCCTTCAGCATAAACACACAGTGAATCACTTAGAAAATAATAAACAATAAGAGTTTATGGAACTGAGAGTAAACTCTGCCCTTTCTAATAAGCTAATTGTAGGTCATAAAAGGGGATTCTAAAATATAAAAAAAAGAACCTAAGGTCTGATGCTAGAAACGATCCAATGTTATTTCATGTCCTTTGTGTCAACTAGCTGAAGGATGAGATCTCTGCTTTTTCATTAAATTATACAGTCTGGCATGGGATCTAATGTAGAAGAGCTCCTCACTCATTGCTGATGAGAATGATCTACATGGTTAAAGGAAAGAGCTTTAGTTTTAGTCTTTCTCTTTTTCTTCTATTATAATTCATTCTACCAAAGAATTCAATTGTACAATCATTGCACACCTACTAGGAGCAAATGACAGTGTTAGATGTGCACAAAAAGACCCCAGGTGGCCTAAATTAACAAAGCTTTCCCCTTATAAAGACATATTTATTACCAACAGCAAAGCAGCATATAGTTGTTTGTTTGTTTGTTTCTAGGGAAAACTCATGTTTTTTTTTTTTATTTTTTCCTTCATGTCTAATTATCTTTAACTTACTACTTCAGGGTTTGTTCCTCTTTGTGGATCCTTAGGGATCTGGAAAGGCTTGAGACATGGTCCCAGACTTTGAGGACTGTCTGGCACACCTACTCAGAACCTCCTAGAACTATTAGCCAAGGAAAATCCAAATGATTTAATGATGAATAGTAAAAAAAAGGAATAAGCACAGTATCGATGCAGAAATACCATGAGGGAAAAAGGTGAAGAGTAGCAAAATTCACCAATAGATAAAGAACACTCACTAGAAACATATTTGAAGGAAAAAAGTTTTTTAAATGACCAGACTTCATTTCATGAATTTAAAACCAGTAGTAAAGCAATCATGCCTACAAAGGAATACTCCAAAGCAGAGATGCAGAATGCTAGGTAATGGTTGATAAGACTGTAGAAGATGAAACATTAACTGGCATAACTCAGCAAGAAATATAAAGAAAACTTTTAAGAATGAAAACCATCCACTGTTGAATGAGCAAATGGTAGAATAGACACTGCAGGATGCTCAGTAACAGAAATAACAGACAACAACAAGAAAGGCAAACAATACGAAATCAAGAGTTTAAAATGATTCGTGATTAAAGATAGGTATAGAGGAAAGGATAAAAAGAGGCAGCAATCATGTAATTGGAGCCCACGTTCAAGAAAACAAAAGCAATGGACCAAAACACATGGAAAATATGATCTAAGAAAACTTTATTTTTAAAAAGATGACTTGAATTTACGTACTGAAAGATGGTAGCATGCATCAGAAAAAAACTGATATGAGAAGATAAACAATGATCATATTTGGGGAACTCTTGAATTTCAAACACAAAGAAAGAATCTTCTAGAGTCAGTTAAAAACACTGTCACTTACAAGGTGAAGAAAAATGCTCCCAGATTTTCCCACCTCAATATTCAGTAGCAAAGCATGCTGAGAAATACCTATATCATTTATTTGCAAACTTTACCTCACACACACAAAAAAGGCAAAACCAATATTGAACTCTGGTTAATAATATGCATGCTGAAGTATTCGGGAGACAAGTTGTACTGATGTCTATTACTTATTTTTAAATGCATGAAAAAATGAAATAGATTAAAGAATGAATATAGTGATGGATAGATGGCTAGGTATGTGATAAAGCAAATACATTAAAATATTAATTGTAAAACCCAGATGGTGAGAATATGAGATATTTATTTTAGCCCTTTAGCTTTTCTCAACATTTGAGAGTTGTTAATGCTTAGCCTTAAATATTTCTAACAACGAGATAAAGAATGAAAACAAAAGAATTTTATATGATTTTAACAGTTATAAATAAAACCAAAAAAAACAGCATTAGAAACTAAGGGAAATAAAATCAGAAAGTAAGGGGCTATACAAACTAATGACAAAATCAAAAGCAAGTTATTTTTTAACTTTGAATTTTGAAATAATTTTTGGTGTGCAGAAAAATTGCAAAATCAGTACACAGAGATCCTGTATAACCATTACTCCTCTTCCCTAATATTAACACATTGCATAACCATACTGCAACTATTGAAACCAGACAATTAAACAAATGCAATACCATTAACTAATCTACAGACTTCATTCAAATTCTGTCAGTTTTCCCACAAATATCCTTTTTCTGGCCCAGGATTCATTCCAGGATTCCACATTGCATTTAGTTGTTTAGTCTCCTTTCATATGTGATAATTCTAGCCTTTTCTTAACTTCATGACCTTGACATTTTTGATGAGTTATTTCTTAGCGATTTTCTGGAATGTTCCCCAATTTGGGTTTCTCTGGTATTTTCTCATGATGAGACTGAGGTTTGCAGCTTTGGCAAGAATTATCTCAGAAGTACACCATATCAGAACAGACCTGATGTCTGTGGGTCTTATTACTGATGTTATCAATTTGGTAAGGAGGTGTATACCATGCTTCTGCATTATAAAGCTACTATTTTTCCCCTTGTACTTAGTAAATATCTTGTGGGGAAATATTCTGAGACTGTGTAAATATCTTGTTTCTCATAATACTTTCATTGATTAATTTTAATGCCCATTGAGGGTCTTGACTACAATTATTACGGCCTGGCTAATCGTGCTTTCTACTTCTACCTTTCCTTCTACATCTATTAATAGAATGCTACTATTCTCTCCCCAAATTACTCATTCAAAAATTCACTTATATCAAGAGGGACTCATGGGTGATTTCTTTTATTTTACAGGTTGTAACACAATCTATCATTATTTTCTTTTTTTAATTGTTTTGAATTTTATTTAAATCCAAGTTAGTTAACATATAGTGTAATAATGGCTTCAGAAGTAGTGATTCATCACTTAGATATAACACCCAGTGCTAACCATTATTAATTTTCTTTTCCAAATTGTCTGTTTGGACATTGGGGGCTTCTTCAAGTTGTTTCCAATGACCTTTCAAACATGTCCCCATCAATTAAAAATATTTCCTTACACTGAGAGCCACAATATTTTCTAGGCTCATCTTGTATTTTCTCTGCTGCATTCCTGAAATTCACTATTTCTTAAAGAAGCCCTTTCTTGCTGTTGGAGAATGATCTATGGAAAGCACAACCTAAGTGCAAGGTGTGCTCTTTGCTAGTGGAATGACTAGCCCTTCTCTGTGGATACACCTAGGAACTATATGTATGTATACCAATGCCTGCAATACACATATCTATATTTACTTCTGTATCTATGTATATATATTAAAAACTATTAGTTCATATTGGTATCTCTAATTTTAATCCAACACCACACAGCCTATTCATTGCCTTCTTCCTTTCCTTATTTTTAACTTGTTTCTCTGAAAGTATGAAACCTGCTTTCATTATTTATACTACATGTATTAATTTGTTCAATTCTAGTATGTACATAGTTTCAGACTTGTTCATCACATCTGTATGAGAACCAGATTTAGTGGCTAGCATACAACATTTGTGTACAGTTCTTTTTGTCTTTAGCCTCATAGTATACAACAAAAATACTGTTTCCAAAGTTATTTAGGTTTGTTTTCTTCTTCCCCATCCCCTTCAGTGTGGTTGCTATTCATCTGTAATACCATTAGTTTCATTTGTTATTTTTATATTCTGTTTTGGATTCCCCCCCCCCCCCCCCGCCACATTCTGGTAGATACTATTTTTTTTTTCAGTATGTGAGGTATTACTATGGTTCTAACCTTCAGAGCTATACAAAAACAAATACTTAGGAATGCATTGCTCCCCACTCATCTCTCCTACCCCATTCTCATTCCTTCATTCTTTTCACTCCATTACCACCCATCCCTATAGGCAACGAATCTCATTAGTTTATGGTTTACCCTTCTTGTATTTCTTTTGACCAAATAAACAGATACACATACTTTTAAAGTATCCTTTCATTTCTTACCTGAAAAGTATGAATATTTTTTTGACCTTTCAAAAACTGATTATTTTGAAACTAAAAAAAAAAAAACCCTATCTAACCTAATCAAGAAAAGGAGAAAAACAATTTTTAAATAAAATTATAGAAGGTAAACAGTTACAAAGAAACAATTTTGCTCAAATCTATGTTAATAAATTTGAAAACATAGATAAAATGGATAATATTCTTGGAAAATATACTTTACCAAAGCAGATTCTAGAAAGGATAGAAAAATGTAAATTCTGATTTCCAGAGAAGACATAGAGAAAGTAATGTGGCTATAATCATTCTCCACCTCCACATCTCTACATGTCCAGATGACTTCATAGTGCAATTCTTCTGATCTTTAAAATTAATTAATTTCAACACTACCTAAAATGAAACAAAAACCTGGAAAATATCAAGTATGTGCACCTATAAACCACATATACATATACAAACAAGTAAGTAAACTGTAGGACTACCTCACTTATGAATATTGAAGCTTTTTTCTTTTATTTTTTTAATGTGTATTTATTTTTGATGGAGAAAGAGACAGAGTGCGAGAAGAGGAGGTCCAGAGAGAGAGGGAGACATAGAATCCGAAGCAGGCTCCAGGCTCTGAGCCGTCAGCACAGAGCCAGACGCGGGGCTCGAACCCATGAACCGCAAGATCATGACCTGAACTGAAGTCAGGCACTTAACCGACTGAGCCACTCAGGCACCATGAATATTGAAGCTTTTTAAATAAATTATTAACAAACATTATCTAATAGCATATTTAAAAAATAATATATCTGACCAAGTGAGGTTTATTTCTAATAATAAAAGGAATTTTAAATATTAAGTTATCTATTAATATGATCTACCATATTAATGTAGATTTAAGCATAAAAATCTTTTATTTTTGTAGAGATTTTTTTATTTTTTTAATATAATTTATTGTCACGTTAGCTAACAGTGTATACAGTGTTCCCTTGGCTTCGAGAGTAGATTCCCATGATGCATCGCTTACTTACAGTACCGAGTGTTCATCCCAGCAAGTGCCCTCCTCAATGCTGTCACCCATTTTCCCCTTCCCTCTGTGCTCCCCACCATCAACCTTCAGTTTGTTCTCTGTATTTAAGACTCTCTTATGGTTTGCATCCCTCCCTCTCTGTTTGAAATTATTTTTTCCCCTTCCCTTCCCCCATGGTCTTCTGTTAAGTTTCTCAAATTCCAAATATGAGTGAAAATATATATCTGTCTTTCTCTGTCTGACTTATTTCACTTAGCATGAAACACTCCAGTTCCATCCACGTTGTTGAAAATGGCAAGATTTCATTCTTTCTCATTGCCAAATAGTATTCCATTATATATATAAACCGTATGTTCTTCATCCACTCCTCAGGTGATGGACATTTGGGCTCTTTCCATTATTTAGCTATTGTTGATAGTGCTGCAATAAGCATTGGGGGCATGTGCCCCTATGAATCAGCACTCCTGTATCCTTTGGATAAATTCCTAGTAGTGCTATTTCTGGGTCATAGGGTAATTTTATTTTTAGTTTTTTGAGGAACCTCCACACTGTTTTCCGGAGCAGCTGCACCAGTTAGCATTCCCACCAGCAGTGCAAGAGGGTTCCCATTTCTCCACATCCTCACCAACATCTGTCATTTCCTGTATTGTTAATTTTAGCCACTCTGACTGGTGTGAGGTGGTATCTCAGTATGGTTTTGATTCGTATTTCCCTGATGATGAGCAATGTTGAGTATCTTTTCATGGGTCTGTCAGCCATCTGTATGTTTTCTTTGGAAAAGTGTCTATTCATGTCTTCTGCCCATTTCTTCACTGGGATATTTGTTTTTTGGGTGTTGAGTTTGATAAGTTCTTTATAGATTTTGGATACTAACCCTTTATATGATATGTCATTTGCAAATATCTTCTCCCGTTCTGTCAGTGGCCTTTTAGTTTTGCTGATTGTTTCCTTTGCCATGCATAAGCTTTTTATCTTGAAGAGGTTCCAATAGTTCATTTTTGGTTTTATTTCCCTTGCCTTTGGAGACATATCGAGCAAGAAATTGCTGTGGCTGAGGTCAAAGAGGTTGTTGACTGTTTTCTCCTCTAGGGTTTTGATGGTTTCCTGTTTCACATTTAGGTCTTTCATCCATTTTGAGTTTATTTTTTTGTATGGTGTAAGAAAATGGTCCAGTTTCATTCTTCTGCATACTTCTCTCCAGTTCTCCCAGCACCATTTGCTAAAGAGACTGTCTTTTTTCCATTGGATACTCTTTCCTTCTTTGTCAAAGATTAGTTGGCCATACATTGTGGGTCCAATTCTGGGTTCTCTATTCTATTCCATTGGTCTATGTGTCTGTTTTTATGCCAAGACCATACTGCCTTGATGATTATAGTTTTGTATTAAAGGCTTAAGTTGGGGACTGTGGTGCTTCCAGCTTTATTTTTCTTTTTCAACATTACTTTGACTATTTGAGATCTTTTGTGGTTCCATACAAATTTTAGGATTGTTTGTTCTAGCTCAGAGAAGAATGCCAGTGCATTTTTGATTGGGATTACATTGAATGTGTAGATTGCATTGGGTAGTATTGACATTTTAACAATATTTATTCTTCCAATCCATGAGCACGGAATTTTTTTCCATTTCTTTGTGTTTTCTTCAATTTCTTTCATAAGCTTTCTATAGTTTTCAGCATACAGATCTTTTACTTCTTTGCTGAGGTTTATTCCTAGGTATATTATGGTTTTGGTGCAATTGTAAATGGGATTGATTTCTTGGTTTCTCTTTTTGTTGCTTCATTATTGGTGTGTAGAAATGCAACCAACTTCCGTACATTGCTTTTATATCCTGTGACTTTGTTGAATTCATGTATCAGTTCTAACTGTTAAGCATAAAAATCTTATGATCATCTCCATAGATGCTGAGAGGGCTTTTTAAAAATTTTGATCAGGGCACCTGGGTGGCTCAGTTGGTTAAGGATCCAACTTTGGCTCAGGTCATGATCTCACAGTTTGTGAGTTTGAGTCCCACATTCGGCTGGCTTCTGTCAGCATAGAGCGCAGTTCAGATCTTCTGTCCCCTTCTTTCTCTTTGCCCCTCCCCCACTCACGCTATTTCTTTCTGTCAAAAATAAATAAGCATTTTTAAAAATTGTAAATAATTCGGTCACTCTGGGGCACCTAGGTGGATTAGTCGGTTAAGCGTCTGACTCTTGATTTTGGCTCAGGTCATGATCTCATGGTTGGTGAGACCAGGCCCCATGTTGGGCTCTGCACTGACAGCATGAAACCTGCTTGATATTCTCTCTCTCCCTCTTTCTCTGCCCCTACCCACCTCTCTCTCTCTCTCTCAAAATAAATAATTAAACTTAAAAAAAATTGATCACTCTTAACAGAAACATCCAATAAGATAAGAATAAACTATTTCATCTCAAGCCAATGATCACTGAGAAGCACTAGAGTCATTTTGTTCAACAAATGTTCTACCTCTGAGTCACTCACATGTTAAATACTAGAAGCAACTTTCCTGAATTATAGAAACAAATATGCCCTGACATTCCCATATGTCCCTCTAAGGAAGTGGTATTACTCTGATGTGAGAACCACTGAACAGTATTTCCACTATAGTGACAGTCAAGACAAGCATGCACTATCATCACACTATTCTTTAACATTGTATTGGAAGTACTGGAATACACAATTAGAAAAGAGAAAGAAAACATGTATATGAAAATTAGAATTGAAGTAAATACTACTTTTCAAAGATGACATTTGTATACCTAGAAACCCTAAGAGAATTATTAAAAATGACTATAAAAATTAATAGCTGATTGAAATAATAAGCTTGACAATTTGTATAGAGAAATCAATAATATGTATGAATAAGCATATAAACAAACAACAATCAGTTAAAAGGTATGATGAAAAAAGAGACCTTATTAATAATAGTACAACATAAATAAAATTATGGGGGAAAATTAACTATAAAAATGTGACACTAAATAAGAAGAAAATTTTTAAACAGAACTGAAAGATACAAAATAATATTTAAATAAATTAAAACACTGTATCATTTGGTGAAAAGATGCAACATAATAAAGATAACAATTCTTCTTTTGTTAATTTATAAATGTAATGTAATGCCAATAAAGAATAAGGTTTTTTTTTTGTGGGGATAGTTTGGAATTAGACATTCTCATTTTATTAAATATGTATTATATATGCATTACATATGTTTACATACATGTATAGGTGGGTGTATTGAGAATGAGGGCAGAATCTCTTTCAAGAGCAATGAGAGGATTCCATCCTTATCAAATATTAAAATATAAAGACTCCATATCAGCATAATGCTATTTAAGTGTTGACAGAAGAAAGTCACCAATGTAGTATCCAGCAAAATGATTCTTCAGAAGTGAAGAAATAAAATCTTTCTCAGACAAACAAAAATTAAGGGAATTTGTTACCATTAAACCTGAGTTGCAAGAAATGCTAAAAGAAATTCTATAGAAAAAAGAAAAATGATATGAAACTCTGATCAACATTTTAAAAGGAGCATTAGAGAAGAAATAAGATAAAATCTTTCATTTTTTTTTCTTAATTCATCTAACATTTTTCTTAATTCATTTTAAATCATCTGTTAGATGAATTAATTATTACTAATTAATTATTAGATTATTCATTATTAGGTTAATTAATTATTATTAATGTGTTCAAAATAATAATAATATATATTGGTATGTATTGCTATATATTATAATGGATATACTAAGAGAGCAGAGAAAATGAAATCATATGAAATGCTCAGTTAAAGCCAGTGATGGAAAAGGAGTGGAAAACAAAAAAGATACAAATGAATACAAACTAATTAAAAATATAGTAGTTATTAATCCAAATTTATCAACAATCACTTTAAATGTGAATCATGTAAATACACCAAATATAAAACAAAGGCTTTTGGAGAACATTTAAAAAAAACAACAACATAAAGATTCAATTATATGCTGTCTACAAGAAATCCACTTTAAGCATAAAGAACAGATAGACCAAGGGTAAAGGGAGGAAGAGAGACAAAACATGTGAATATCAATCAAAGAAAAGCTAGGGTAACTATTAACTTCAGACAAAGTAGACTTGAGAGCAAGGAATATTATCAGTGATACAGAGGGTATTAGATAATGATAAAGGGGTCAATGCTCCAGGAAGACATAACAATTCTTGATGTATATGTGCCTAACAGTGTCAAAATATATGAGGTAAAACCGATAGAATGCAAGAAGAAATAAACATATCCACTATTGTATTTGAAGACTTCAACACACCTTTCAGTAATTTACAGATCCAGTAGACAGAATATCTGTGAAAGTATACTTCAACTGAATAGGACCATCACTCAACTGGATCTAATTAGCATTTAACGAATATTTCATTCAACAACAGCAGAATATACATTCTTCTCAAGCTCACATGCAACATTCACCAAGATATACCATATTATGGACCATAAAATACACCTTAACAAATTTAAAAGAACAGAAATTAAACAAAGTATGTTCTCAGACCACAGTGAATTAAACTCGAAATCAATAACAAAAAGATAGCTAGAAAGTCACAAAATATCTGGAAATTAAACAACACACTTATAAATAACACATTTGTTAAAGAAGTATCAAAAAATTTTATTAAATATTTGGAACTAAATGAAAATAAAAATACAACTTATCAAAATTTGTGGGGTGTAGTGAAAACAATGTTTAGAGGGAAATATATAACATTGAATATATTAGAAGAAAAGAAAAATATAAAATTAATAATCTAAGCTTCCATGTTAGGAAACCACAAAAAGAAGAGCAAATTAAATCCAAATTAAACAGAAAAAAAGAAATAATAAAAAATAATAGAGCAGGAATCAATGAAATTGAGAACAGGAAAATAATAAAATCAATAAAACCAAGAGCTGTGTTTTTGAAAAAAATCAATAAAATTCATAAATCTCCAGCCAGGCAAACCAAGAGGGAAAAAAGAGAGAAAACACAAGTAACTAATAATAAAAAATGAAAAATGAGCCTCACTATCAATCTTATGAACACTAAAAAGACAAAAAATAAATATTTAGCAATTCTATGCCCACAAATTTGACAACTTAGATGAAATAGACCAATTTTTTGAAAGGCATTATCTGTCAAAACTCATACAAGGAGAAATAAGTAATCTGATATGCCTACATGTATACAGAAATTAAATCAATAATTAGTAGACTTACAAAAGAAAAAAACATCAAGCCATTCATAATAAAAACTCTCAGCAGGCTAGGAATAGAGTGAAACTTTTCTAACTTAATAAAAAACATCTGCAACAAACCTAGAGCTAACATAATACATAATGTGAGTTTCTAGATACTTTCCCCAAGAATGAAAACAAGGCAACTATGTCCCCTTTCCCCACTGCTTCTCAACATCCTCTTAGAAGTTCTAGCTAATGCAATAAGGCAAGAAAAAGAAATACAAAGTACACAAATTGGGAAGGAAGAAATAAATCTGTCTTTATTCCTGGATGACATGAGTATTTATGTAGAAAACCCCAAAGAATCAATAGAAAAATTCTGGAACTAACAAGTAACTATGGCAATGTTGCAGTATACAAAGCTAAAATACAAAAGTCAACCACTTTTCCATATTCCAGCAATGAACAATTGGAATTTAAAATTTTAAACATATCATCCTTTAAATTAGCACCCCATTAAAATGATTTAGGTATAAATATAACAAATTATGTGCAAGATCTATATAAGGAAAATTCCAAAACTCTGATGAAAGAAACTAAATATCTAAATAAATATATTCCATGTTTGTTATATAGAAAGACTCAATATTGTTAAGATATCAATTCTTCTCAAATTGATCTAAAGATTCATTGCAATCTCAATAAAATCCTAGTAATTTATTTTTTGTATATTAACAAAGTGATTCTAAGGTTTATATAAAAAGGCAAAAGACCTAGAATAACCAACCCAACACTGAAGAATAATAAAGTCAAAGGACCAACACTACCTGAATTTAAGACTCAATTACACAGCTACAGTAATTAAGATAGTGTGGTATTGACAAAATAATAGATAAATAGATCATAGAAATAATAGAGACCCCAGAAATAGACTCATACAAATCCAGTCAACTAATCTTTGGCAAAAGAGCAAAGATAATTCAATAATGAAAGGATATTCTTTTTAACAAATCATGTTGGAACTACTGGACATTCATGCACGAAGAAATAAACCCAGTCCTTGCATTTTTCATAAAAATTAACTCAAAATGGAGCATAATCCTAAATGTAAAATTCAAAACTATAAAACTTCTAGGTAAAAACACAGGAAAAATCTAGGTGATCTTAGGTTTGGTGAAGAGTTCTTAAATACAACCCCAAAAGTATAGCCCATGAAAGAAAAAAATTATAAGTTAGACTTAAGGAAGATTAAAAATTCTGCTTTGCAAAAGACACTTACGAAAATGAAATGGCAAGTCACAAACTGAGAGAAAATATTTGCAAAACATATCCAATAAAAAACTTGTATCCAAAATATACAAAAAACTCTTAAAACGCAATAAGAAAACAAACAACCAAATTTAAAAACAAGCAGAAAATCTGAAGAGACACCTAATCAAAGAAGTTATACAGATAGCAAATAAGCATATGAAAAGATATTCAACATCATATGTCATTAGGATATTGCAAATTAAAACAACACTGAGATACCAGTACACATCTTTTAGAATGACTAAAATCTAAACTCTGACAATACCAAATGTGAGCAAAGATGCAGAACAATAGGAACTTTCATTCATTGCTGATGGAAATGCAAACTGGTATTGCCATCTTGAAAGACAGTTTGGCAATTTCTTAAAAATCTGAACAACACTTACCATAAGATCCAGCAATTGTACTCCTTGGTATGAAACTTAACTCCATAAAACATGCACACAAATGTTTATAGCAATTTTATTTAAAGTTGCAAAAACTTGGAAACAACCAATATGTCCTTCAATAGGTGAATGGGTAAACAAACTGCATTACATCCATATGGAATATTCAGTGATACCAAAAAAAAAAAAAAAAAGTATCAAGCCATGGAAAAACATGGAGAAATTTGGTATGCATTTGCTAAGTAAAAGAAGCCAGTTTGAAAAGGCTACATACTATATGATTCCAACTACATGACATTCTGGAAAAGGCAAAACTATAGAGACAATGAAAAGATCAATAGTTGTCAGGGAAGGAAAAAGGGATAACTAGGTGGAATGCAGGTAATCTTTAGGGCAATTAAACTATTCTGTATGATACTGTAAGGGTAGATACAAGACATTATGCATTTTTCACTACTCATAGAAGTGTACAACAGAAAGAGTGAACCTTAATAGAAACTATGTACTTTTGTGAACAAAAGCATATCAGTATTGGTTCATCAATTTAATAAATGTGCCACACTAATGCAAGATGTTAATAATACAGAAAATGTGGGGAAAATATAGGAACCCTATGCTCTCTGTATCTCAGTAGTTTCTACTCAAATTTCCTATAAGCTTAAAGCCATTCTAAAAAAATTAAATCTATTAATTAAAAATTTTAAAAGTAGTGCCAAAGCTAAACTCTGCATTTCTTATGAAAAGATCTATTAGACGTATGAGTGAGAGAACAGAGCAATAGCAGAGAAATGTATAAAATATGCTGTCTTTCATGTAAAAATGGGGGAAAAAATAAGACAGCACATTCATATTTGTTTGTTTATGCATAAAAAGCTTCAGAAGAATATCTAAGAAACTAACAGCAGTATTACCTGTGGGCTTGGTGGTTTAATTGGCTGGGTGAGGATACTAATAAGAAAGCAAACTGTAAATCTGTCATGTGATTATAGCACTATTCTATTTTTTAATTATAATTTTTAAAAAAACAAACCCTTCAGAAGGTTTGTCTCACCTCTAAGGGAAACCCAAACTTGAACATTTCAGAACTAATACAATATTTTTGTTTAATTCTCTAAAGAGCCCTCTGGAATTTACCTTGAAGAAACTTTCATATGTGCACAGTATACTTAAGGAAACTACAAAGATATTCATTGCAGCATCATTTTTAATAGCCAAAATTTTGGAAACACCTAAATATGCACTGACAAGAGGAATTGGTTAAGAAAACTGTAATATAGACATACTAGAAATTGCAAAGGACCAGTTAAAAAGAATAAAGTAGATTTATATGCACTGATGTGGAAATGTCCACAATGTATTGTTAAGGCAAACAATAAAGTTGCAGAAAAGTGTGGACAGAAATTCTTAAAGTATAATATAATTTTGTTTGTAAATACAATAAATAAAGATCGGGAAGGATATACAAGAAACTGAAAACAGTGCTTACCTCAGGGGAAGTATGTGGGGTTTTAAGGGTAGAAAGGGAGAGGTTTACTTTTTGCTCTTTCTACTCCCTATTGTTTGACTTTTTTTTTCCAGCAACTAGGATGTATTACATTTTATACATGAATAAAAATATAAAGATTTTTAAAAACCCAGTGGAGTGTTCGTGTCCAGAAGCAGCAGCCATCTCAGGGCCTGTTTGCCATTACCTCTGTTCATTTCTTTTATATCAGGAAGGGCTAAAGGAACCTCAGTGTTCTCCATAGCACTGTTAACCGGGGCACTGAATCTAACTTGCTATACCCTGTAATTGGATCCTTCCAGTAAAGCTGCCTCAATAAAATGTCCCAAGTGCTGCAGCCAAGTGTTTAGGAGGCACATAGGACCCTGGTGGCAGCTTTGGGGGTGGGGAAGGGGGCCTGGGCCTGGGGCCTGGGTCTAAAATACTGTAGGAGGCATGCATTAACGTCCCAGCAAGCTTAACTAGCAACAGAGGAGCATGTCTGCATTTTCCATGCAGGCTTAGGGAGACTTGTTTGCAAGGCTCAGGATCCCTGGTGAGCAGTTTTCTGTGGCTTCAGTTACAGCACAATTGCAAAAGTATTAATGCAATGAGACTTTTGTATAACTACATTAAGAAAGGGGAAATTTAACTCTGTGATTTCTCCAGCAGGCATTCATAACTGTTAATAATGAATACATCTCAAGAAGGAAGTGATTGTTGATAATTATCCCCTAAATCGCACCTTGTGCAATACCTAAAGTGATGGGCAGAGAAAGGCCTACAACTTCCTGTTTCCTTGGTCTGCAATCATGATGTAGGTTCCATTCATATGGTCTTTTCTTTTATTGTTTCATCTCCAGGGGCCACATATTCCCTTATGATCTGGGGAATAAGTTCTCTACCTTGGTCATTTTTGTCTTAAGATTTCAAAGCCCAAGAGCTGAATCCAGATGTGGCCTTTTAAATCGTGCCAGCTTAGAGTCCCAGAGTGTTTGTGTTTAACACTTGTCTGTCTCACTCCCCTTTGTTCACACAAAGGGAACAGAGGTCTTCAAGGATGAAATTACCCAGAGGCGTCAGGCCCAGAGTTGGTACTGAACTTAGGTCTCTGGAATTTTATTCCAGATTTCTGGGGTCATGTTCATTCATTCATACTTTCATCCATTTCTTCATTCAATAAACACTTATTGAACAACTATTTTGCACAGAAGAAAGATAACATTATAGTTAAAAGTGCCAACTTTGGAACCATATTGCATAAGTTATCATTCAGATGATACTTTGCAGGAAAAGAAAAAAGTCAAATAACTAGAAAGAGTAAAAAGTAAACCTCTCCTTTTCTACCAATACTTTTTAGCTGTGTGACCTTTATTAAGTCACAGAGCCTCTTTGTATCTGCTTCCCCCAAATTAAGTGAGAATAATGATGGAGCCTCATAAGATTGTTGAGAACACATGTAAGGGGCTTAAAACATCTTGTAGTATAAAAATGGTAGCTACTACTTTTATTGTTACTCTTATTCTTATCATTTTTATCATTATGTACCAAGCATTATGCTGTAAACTTTGAACAAAATGATAAAAAAACAGTAAGAGATCTGCCTTCACAAAGTTTACAGACTAGTGAGGGCCTAAACATTAATCAAAGATGGAGAACCACAAAAACAAATTGCGAGATTGTCACTGTGTGACTAGTGCTTCAAATGAGATATGCTAAGTATGGTAGCTGGGGCCGGAGCAGAGGAGTGTAGAGGGGTAGAGAACTGGGATTTATGTTAGTCAGGATAGTCCGATAAGGCTTATCTGGGGAAATAATACAGTTCTGAAGTGTAAAGAAGGAATTTCCTGGGCAAAATGGGAAGAGTCTGAGTGAAGGAAAAGAATGTGCAAAGGCCTTCTGGCAGCTGGAATGCAGTACCTACCTGAAACAACCACAATGTGTGGTTGAAGCATAGATATCAAAGATGGGGCAAGATTAAGTTGAATTCTTGTATGCATCACATCTCCTGGGGCCTGATAGGCACTTTAATATTGAATTTATCCTAGTTACATCCTAGTTACAATAGGAAGCCATTAATGAGTTTTCAGCAGGGGAGTGCCATGATTTCCATTTTGGAAAAATCTCTCTGGCTGCTAAATGAACAGATTGAAAGTATGATCCTTTTTGAGTATCTATTGTCTTTCTGTGTTGGCACTCATTTCACTGTAAGTAAATGGAGGAAGACGTGCATCCCGGAAGAGAAGTCAGTGATCTTCACAAAAGCTGAAATCAGAGAGAGACCTAGAGAGGATGATTGTGGGAAGTGGAATAGGAGAATGCAAATTTAGCCTATTTGCCAACTTAGGGTATTACACATCTAGTCCTCCTTCTCTAAATGGTCACAACATCACACAGGAACAGGAGTAATTTGTTGCAAGCAATGAAAACTGGTTCTGGATGCCTATAGCAAAAAGGAGATTTGTTGAAAGATATAGAGGTATCCCAGGATCAAAGGAAGTTTGCAAAACCAGGCTCAAAATGAATAGAACCCAGGTGACTCAAAGCATCTTGGCAGAGGAGCCCATGGAGAACACATCCCCACCTCTCTCTCTCTCCAAAAAGAAATTGGAATGGATGTTAAACAACCAAAAACAACAGACACCCAATAGAGTATAGTTCATGGAAGCATCTTCATCTCCCAATACCTAATCATGTCTCACACCCTAAGCCTCTCCCCACCACCCTCTACTGAGATTTCCCAAGGAGCCTTCAATCACCGTCAATCAGACACCAACGCTCTTGCTTGAATACTCCCAAGTGCCTCTCACTGCTCTTAGGATAAGGAATAGACTCTTGAGCATGGCCAAAAGCCCTCCATTATCTGTCATGTTGACCTCTGACCTCAATTCTTCCCTGTCTCCTTTCTCTCACTAAACTCTGGTCTACAGTTCTTCCTGGTTCTCTAACACATCAAATTCCATTTCCATGCGGCCTTTTGCACTTGCTCACCCTCCTGTCCAGAATGTTTTGCTCTAGACCTTTGAATGGCTGGCTTTTTCTTAACATTCAGGCCACAGGGAGAGCTTCCAGACCATCCAATTTCAATTGCTACCTCTCCATCTGTCACCTTCCATGACAGCACTTGATTGGTGTTAAGTCACTTATCACTCTCTGAAATTATTCATTTTTTTTGTTTTCTTAATTTTATCCATATTCCCCAGCTAGTAAGAGAGGGCTATTGCAAATCAGGTGACAATTCTATCCCTAGTGCTAAAAGATTGCCTGGTAGTCAGTAAATTAATTCAGTGAATGAATAAATAAACGTACATTATCTAAGGCAAAGGAAACTCATGTTTTGCCAGCCCTCAATACTTTATCGGAGGTGTGAAATGACCAGAATTTTTGCTGTGATTCATCTCCCAATTGCTGAGTTGCAATTCCCCCAATTCACAGCCAAGTAGTATCAGGTGACCATAGACTCAAAAAGGTATCATAAATTGCTTAATACGTTTTCTTCTGGGGCTTAGGCAATGAACTTGATATTTACTGTTTGGCAAAGCCTTTCTGTTTTTCTTTGTTGGTAGGTGTAAGTTGATTTTTGCAGCCAAAAACACCTCTTTCTGGCTGGCTTCCCCATTTTTCTCCCTTTTACTAGCATACCCTGGAGTGGTATAACCAAGCTGAGGTGAGTTATGTGCAGGGAAATGGGCCTTAATGAATAGAAAATCCATGGAATTCATTTGATGTTAGCACATTAACACTCTCTTTGCCAAGTCTTCCAAATTTCAGCTTTCTCCCACTAAATAAATAAATAAATAAATAAATAAATAAAGTGGAGGAGGGAATATCTTTCTCAAAGACCACAATCTTGAAATTACATAAGCAATTCTACACATTTTTTAAAAAATGAAATGTGCTACAAAGCAGTCAACCATCACCAACAAACCCCAGATCTAAATGTCAACAAGCCCCATTGGTACAGTATATTGGCTAGGAGCTTGGGCCATGACGTCAGTCCTTGATGCTGTGGCTTACTGGCCATGAATTTGGAGCAAGGAACTTAGCCTCCCTAAGTCTCAGATTCCTCATCTGTTAAATAAGGGCAACAATAGCACCTACGTCATATTGTTAACCATTGTTAGGATGAAATGAGATGGATATATGTCAGGTGCCTAGCATAACACAAGCAGAGTAACAATTCTATGCACATTCTCAGAAAACTACATAAATAAGTGACATTCCACCCTCCCCGCGTTTTAGTCTCCATTTCCCACAATATCTTTCCATGCTATGCTCCCCTTTGAGAATGCTGAATAATGGGATCAATTTGGACAGAAATATAGGTGTGATTGTGGTTGTGCTCCAGCTTTCCTGAGCCCATTCTCCTGATAAAGGACAAACATTTCTGTATTAGAAATGTCCTGATGTACTACAGGTCACAGTCTTTTTCTCATCAAATAGAGAAAATAATATATCCTGTAAGCTGAATGTGGAGTACAAATATTCTTGAGAAGTCTCTGGAGAGTCCTTTGCATGTTCTTCACCAGGTCTTGGACATACCACATTAAATAAGACATGGACCCTGCCTCCATGGGTCTCATATGCTCACTTCAGTTCTCAACTCTGCCACTCACTAGCAAAAACATGGGCAAGTTACTCGCCTTGCTGAACCTCAGCTTTCTCTTTTACAGAATGTAGAAAGTGATGTCTGAAATCCCATACTCTCATACTGAAATAGGACTTGAACAAGGTGAGTTTCTCTAATGGTCAGAAAGCAACTCTGGCTAACATAAGTGGAAAGGTACTTTTATAAGGGTGTCAAGTTACTCAAAGTATTAGCCCCCAAACTCAAAAATCAGGAAAACAACCCATATCCAAGGGATCCACAGCTGATTTCAAAAGGAACATCCCAGGGAGAATATGACCATTACCAGTACCCAGTGCCACCACCACGGAAAGTTGCAGCCATTGCCACTAGGTCCACTACCATGAATAATTCTATCTAAATGACATCCCCAGCTCACAACCCAAAGGGCTGAGCAGGAACATCCAGATGGCTGAACCGAGATCATTAGCCCACTCCCTAGCTGCCAGGGGTTGACAAGAAGGGAATCTAGATCCTATCAGCTTCCAAACATGGGAGGGAGAGCACTACCTTCCTCCAGGAGTTTAACAGGAGAGATCTCCACAGAGGATAGGTATTTGGTTGCTGAACATTCCCCTAAATAGTAAATATCCCTTGAAGCCTATGAAAGTACTCTGCACACAGTTGACTGCTATATCTTTCTGAATCATACTCACTGGACAGAGTTCAACTGCCTATGAGTGGGGTTGATTAGGACTTATGGACCTAAGGAGCACATTCTATTGTGTTTTAAGAGAAAGAAGGATGAATTATCCATATATGAAAGAGATTTACTGTAAGAGCCCATGGGCATTTCCTAGAAAAATTCCAATAGTTTCATGCTGTTAAGACAAGTCATTTGTGTAACTTCTACAGGGAAATGGCTTATTGCTTTATTCACTAATATCAACCTGTCATCTCGTTACTATTGATTAGCACTGAGTGGCCGACGGCATGTTGGCAGAGAGCTGGTTCTTCCAAGATTGGCTGACCAGCAAATCTTCTTATCCAGAACCAGGTACTTTCTGAAGCCCTAGAAAATTCTCCAGCCAATGGTTTCTTCCCCTACTTCCTTCTCTGCTTCAGGGGGGAAAAAATGAAATGCACAACATGTATGAATTGAGGGAGAGAAGTATTTTAACATTGTTGGGAACTTTTTAAAGGCTACCTTCACTCAATAAATATATTTGTTATGCAGTGCTGGAAAATTTTGGAGGAAGGACAGGAAAGAGGAGAAACAATAGCTATCTTTGGAGCCTGTGTCTTGCCTGGAGTCCCTCACCACCCTGACACCCTGACAAAAGCACGCTTTCTTGCCACTGTCTCAATCTTCCCACCTACCCCTATATCCCTTTATAATAAGCAGCCTAGAGTGCTGTCATTTAATACACATACACACGGCTCCCCAGAGCTTGGAAACTCTCATGCAACTGTCTCCTTGATAGGCATCTAAGAAACAAATGAGGAGAAAGGATGTCTAAAGGCTCCATTAACATTGTTAGGTTAGAAACGTTGACAATAAGTCGATTCTTTTTGACATGACTGTCCTGGTAATGAAGGGACATTTCTACATGACTCTTCCTAATGTAAGATAAGATATGGATGGCCTCTGATTTTTTTGACACATGTCCAGTATATCAAAGGGGTGGGAACTGGTACAAAAAAATATATAGGTTGCTTCAGTGACACATTAATAGGAGCCTGGGTTGGGAGATTAATGATAATGCTACCTTGCACTTGAGTGTTCTGGCAGCTCACCTGGGAATGAAGGCCGGAATTCCCACAAGAGGGACTAAAAGACCCAGGGGCCATCACCTAGCACCCAGATGGAGTTCTTTCATTTGCGCATAATCCTGGAAAACCACCAGGAGGAGAGGAATTGTTCATGCTCTAGAATATCACTTTTCATTTACCTCTGGCTGCATTCTGAGTGGGGGTAACTGTACGGGCCTGGTTCTGATTTGTCCCCATCTCCAACCCCCAAAAGGATCAGCTGGAATTGGTAGCAGACAATAATTAAGCTATATATGTGAGATAGGCTGCCAAGGCAGAATGGAGAACCAGGCAAGAGTGGTAGAGATACAGCTCTTTCAGCATCTAGTTATCTGCAGACACTCAGACCTGCCTACAGAGCTCAAAGAGGTCTTAAGAGGGTCAGATTTGATTAAAAGCAAAACAAAATAAAATCCAGCCTCTGTGCTCCCAGTGTTCCTTACCTTGCCCTACTTTTTTTTTTTTTTTCTTTTTCCATGGCACTTACCACCTTCTGACATACAATATAATTTACTATCATGCTATCTTAGATTTAGCTATGCCTTATGGCATGGATCTTTGTTTTGTGTGTCCCAAGGTAGGCACATGGTGGGCACTCAATAAATACTTGTTGAATAAATGACTGATTCAAAATTACTGAAGGTCATATATTTCTGTTTTTTTAAAAAGATCGTATAGCCCAGATAGCTTGGTTGGTAAAGCATGAGACTATTGAAAAAAAAAAAGCTATAAAATAAAATTAGTCAATTCAACACTGGCAACTTAATCATGCTGTTTGAATGAGGGAATGAATTATTATTATTATTATTATTATTATTATTAAATAGTTGTCAAAAAGATTCAAAGGAAAAAGCAAGTACTTTGGAAAAGGTAAGCATTCTATAGAAGCCTACTAAAAGCAAAAGATTGCTAGGCTTGCCCTCTGAAAATTTGCTTATTCACTCTCATACATTTATTCCCCTTTTGATAATAATACAAACAGTTCTAGTACTAGTAAAAATAATAATAGCCAATGTTTATCAAGACCTGACAATGTACCAAGCATGGGACAAAACTAGATGCATTATCTTACTTAATGCCCCCAGCAACGTCCTGGAGCACCTGACAAGATTATCATTCCTGTTTCACAGAGAGATTGAATAATTCCCTCAAGATCACACAGTTCGTGTGTGTTGAGGCTGAGCATTAAACCCAAATGTTTCTCATTCTGGGCTACAACTTTAGGCCCTAAGTCATATTTTCTGTTTTTGCATCCTCTTTTTCTTTCCTTCTCTTTCTTTCTTTTCCTCTCTCCTTTTTTTCTTTCTTTGTTCATTTCTTTCTTTCTCTCTCTCTCTCTCTCTCTCTCTCTCTCTCTCTCTCTCTCTCTCTCCTCTCTGTTTTATTTTGCCTTTTATTTACTCCTTTTTCCTCTGGCCCATACCAGTAAAAGGAAAAATTAAGGAAGGGGAAGAAGTAATTTTTTTCTAGGAATGGGGAAAACAGAGAAAGTGGATACATTACAAGATGACCCATACATTTACTTTCAGCCAATCTTCCCCGCAATGCACAATACTATAGATACAGTTAGGAGATTTGTATGAACTCAGATATGCTTATTTGACTCTCCATTTCTTTAATCAGTTTAACTGAAAAGGATTAAGAATATATTTCTTATCAAATAGCATGTCCCACCTGTGATCTGTGTACCTTATCTACCTCCTTTCTCATGCCTGATCTTAGTTCAATCAGTGACAGTCCCACCCCCAGCCTTACAGGGCAGATGGTGCCAGATGGTTAACTTACACGTTCTGCTATTGAAGCGCTGAGCTGTTGCCAAACTACCCTCCTTTGAGCCCTATGAGTTACTCAAAGGTGCCTCAGGTGCCCCCAAGGGACAGGCTGTGAGGGGGCAGGGGACACTTTACTCACAAGGGCTCTGCTTTCATCTACTTCACACCTTGAATTTCTGAACCAGATTTGTTTGTAAAGATTCATCAGCAATAACAGAGAAAAGTATGAAATCACAAGATAGAGATGTACAGTTTACTAGAAAGAGCCCTTGGCTGACAGTGAAGGAAATCGGGTCCTGGTTCTCCCCTTGCCATGGCAAGGAACAAATCATTTAATCCTCTGAGACTCAGTTTCCTTGTCTGTAACAGAAGAATTTGAATTAAAATTTCTTAATTCGTTGTGACAAATGTACTATGCTAATGTTAACGACAGGGGAAATAGTATAGAATACACAGGAACTCTCTATAATTCCTGCAACTTCTTTATAAATGTAAAACTATACAAAATTCTAAAAGTTTATTAAAAAATTTTAAATAGAATTTATAAGATCTGTTTCAGCTTTAAAAAATACACTTGACATTATCCTTTAAAAAATTATCTTGGTAATTATCATTTACAGACTTTCAACTGTATCTGGAAATTCACAGAAGAAAACTCTAATTTCTGAAACTGTTTCAGATATTGCCTTATCTTATAAAATTAAGCTCATCTGGATCCTGGGGTTTCCTACTTTGGGTATCTTTTGTGGTAGAACCTTGGGTTTCTTCAGCCACCCTTACTTTCCTGATCCTTCTTTACCATGGGTCTTCTAGCTGTCTTCCCAGTTTCAATTCTTTTGAATTGAAAGTACTACATAGAAAATAAATCATTTTTATGTGCCTACTACATCAGTTCACAATATGAACCACAATTATATACAGTTAGATACAGAGCCATAGACATAGAGGACAGAGGTACATATATAGATACAGATATATATATGGATAAATATATGTATGGATATACATATACATATATACATATGGATATATATATGCCTATCTATCTATCTATCTATCTATCTACCTATCTATCTGTATCTTTACCTTTACTGTCCTAATGCTATTCCCTTAAAATCCTGCTGGTACCAAAATGAAACAGACAGTTGAAGACTTAAGTTTAATAAGAAAAGTCTCAGTTATCAAAAATAAACTTTTTCCTCTATCAAATTTCAGCATTGGGTTTTACTATCATCTCCTTTGTTATTTCCAAATCCCCTATCAGCATAAAATTGCATGTAGTTGACTCCCAATTCTCCACTGAAGAAGTTCTTATTAAAAACATTACTGACAATTTTAATGTATATTGGGGCTTTGAGAGCATAGGGTGAAAGGAGAAGTGTGTTAACTCTAGTCCTTCATTGCACTGAAATGTCCTTCTCCATAGGCTTCTTGCTCTCTTTACTGACCCCAAATTCCTTAAAGATAGTTAATGACAATGCACAGTCTTCCCAAACCCCCCAAACACAATCAATTCTGTGGGGCTTAGGCCAATCTATAAATTGGGTGTGTGAAACCAAACTGCACAGCTATCACTGACTAGAGTAGACCTAATGAAATCTTAGCTATTTGACCTGCTAACTTGAAAGGCCTTTAGAAAAAAGAAAATCCATTAATCAATTTGTTTCTTGAGGCAACTTAGCAACAGGGATCCCAGTGGTGGATTGGGTGCTTTTGCTAATAAGCAAGTTGGACTGAATGAATTGTTAGTTGCATCAACTTAATTTAACTTTTAGGATATTGATTTTCATTAGGAAGATTCAATGCAAACTTCCCACCCATATCTGAAAAAGGTACAGCTATTTTTTTCCCTTTTCAGACATGCTATGTTTTACATATATATCATGCTATCTACGGAATATCTCCAGAAGCCCATTACAATATGGAAAAATTGGTGAAAGTTTGTTTGACACCCAGAACTCTCTCCTTTGTTAGGAAACCAGGACAGAATGTTTTCCAAGCCCCATACTTCAGACATCAATCCCCAATTTTTTTTTGTTTTAACTCATACCCACTACAAAGCTTTCTCATTGCATCTTCTATATATATCTCCACTATCTAAGGATATTTTGGTTTAGCTTTCATTTGTTCATTCATTCATTCATTTGTTTGACAAATATGTATTTAGCATCAGTTATATCCAGGTATTATACTAGGTGCTAGGGATACTTTGGTATGGTAAAAAGGCTTGTGGAGCTTAGAATCTAGTGAGAAAGACAGATAACCAACAAGTAAATAAATACAGAATTGCCTTACATAATTGCTATATGTAAGTGTGGTAAATGCTATAGCAGAAACCAAAAGGGAGCCTAACAGAATAACAGGAGAGAACCAACTTAGATACAATGGCCAAGGAGGAATAAAAACTAACATTTATTGAATGTTGCCATAATTACTTTACATATATTTTCCTTATTTAAACTTCCTAACAACCCTATGGGATGTATATCATCACAACCCACATTTTTTTTTTAAAAGAAGAAACTAAATAACAGAGAGGTTAAAGAATTTGCCCAAGATCATATAGCTAGTGATTAGCAGATTTGAATTTTAACCTGGCAGGCCTGCTCTGGAGTCTACATTCAACCACTACACTATCCTGCCTCCTTGAAGAGATGTTATTTATGCTGACACCTGAAAGTGTGCAGTGAGGGACCTACACAAGGAGAAGGGCAGAGTGTTCAGTGAAATCAGAACAGCGTGCATAAAGATCCAGAGGCAACAAAGCAGTTGGCAGGCAAGAAGGCAGGCAAAGCAGCAGTATAACTGATAAGAGATGATCTTTATTTTCTGTATGTTGACTATGAAAACATTTTAATATGTGCTCTTAAAACTATGTATCAGTCCCAAACCAGAGATTCTGAAACATCACAGTTGAAGTTTGTCATCAATGGACTCATTAGACCACTGATAGGTTAATACTGAACTCCAAGCTAATCAGTACCTACAGAGCTTCTCTAACTGCAGAGAGAGCCCTTCAACCATTTTATTTGGTTTTGTAAGCCTGTTTAGCATCAATCCATGAGACCCAATCTGAACTTCTTGAAGAGAAGTCACCATCATAGTCCTCTTTGTGGCCTCAATCCCTTAGAACAGTACATGGCACATAGAAGCTGCTCAATAAAGGAGGAATAAATGACTAATAAATTATAGTGCCCTGGATATAGCACAGATCAATGAATGAGAAAATCCGAAGGAAACAGTAGGGAAGAGCTTATTGTATCCCAGTGTTGGGGCCTGGGGGTCAGGGCAGAGAGTCACCAGTGGGAGCTGGGTGGGGGATGAAATTACTCAAAGTTCAAGGTAAACATCCCCTCACCTATCCACGGACTGGAATTATAGGAGTATCGCCTTGGTTTTCAGTTTCCCTCTGCCTGGAGAGAACTGTGTTTATGGACCTATTCAGCTGCTGGGAGTTCCAGTGGGAGATGACTTCAGAAGTGTGATATTTAAGAGCGGGAGGAAGGAACGGCTCCATAAGGATGCCGGGCCTCTATTTATTCCACTCCGTATGCCAGGCTCCAAGCCTTCTCGGCTGATTCCCATTTGTCTTTCTCCTGTGGAATATTTCAGATTTACAGTGCCATCTGTTGAGGAGCACAGGCCCAGGACGTCACGGTTCAGCCTGCAGCCCTTCTGCCGCCCAAGGCGGGGAGGCGGCCCCAGAGTGCAGCGGCTGGTGCCAGGCTCGTGACTTCCCTGCCTGCACCAGGCTGAGTGATGGATTAGGGCCCCCGCCAAGCCCCCTCCTCTTACTTCTGTATCTGCATTGGTGGCCTAGGCTGATTTCTGGTCCTCCTTGTTCATCTGCACCTTACATTCATATTCTCTCTCTCTCTCTCTCTCTCTCTCTCTCTCTCTCTCTCTCTCTCAAATTTTCCCTTCTCTCCACATTGTCTCCTGGCTTGGATCTGGGCTCCCTGGGCCTTTGCTCTACTGCACTGTACATTAACTCCTCTCCATTCTGGCATTTTCAGAAACTGCCTTTGCCAGGGCTCTAGGGGGTGGCTGCTGAACTCTACGACTCTGACTAAGGAATACTGTCACAAAATTGCTAGGTATCAGTCAGACACCAAAGGGCACAATGCTTCAAATTTGGGGTCTATCCATTTGTCCCATTTCACCCAGGAAAGCCTCTTTATTTCCAAAGCAAAACTATCTGCCTGGAATTGATGCATAAAAATGTAACCCAGCTCCTTTTGCACTGCAGGCACCAGTGCAATCAACAGACCACATGCATGCCCTAGAATTTGCAATTGAGCCATCTCCAGCTACCCAGACTGGAGAAGTAACAGGCAGAAATGCAGGATTGATGGGCAGGAGCCTGCTCTGTCATTCAAGGTGCATCACGTCCTGCCTGAACAGCACATTCATCTTTTCAGAGTGAGTTTCTTTGTCCATGCGTCTTCTAATAAGATCCCATGATAACCCTGGGAAACACACAGTGGGCCTCATCACTCCCACTCTCATCTGGCTGATGAGATTCAAGCAGGATACATGATTTGCCCAAGGTCACATATTTTTTGTTTTTTCCGTTTGTTTTGATTTTGTTTTTGTTTTTGTTTTTGTTGTTTTGTTTTGTTTTGTTTTTTTGTGGCACATCTTCCAACTCAAAATCCACTGTTCTTCCCTCGGGATCAGATTTGTACTCCTCATTTTCACTTTTCTTACCCATAAAATAGTCATGCTTACATCGGTACCGCTTGGTACATAACCAAAAGCTTGACTTTACAGTATACCTTTGGGGATCTCAGAGCCTTAACTTAGGAGTATTAGAGTAATTTTAGTAATCTGCACAGAACCAGGTTAGAATCATATGAACATGGACTGGTTCACTTTCTTTTAAACTAAGTCTGCAAATGTGGGTGCTAAACAGTTTGCTAAAAAACAGTAGTAATAATAGTAGTAACAACTAACATTTAATAAGTTTTAACCCTATGCCAAGAACTCTTATGCCTTCCATGAACTTAAGTTTCAAAATGACTCTACATGGTGGGTAATACTCTCCTTACCATTTTACAGAGAAGAGAACTGAGGCAAAGAAGCCCAGTAGCTTGCATAAAATCTCAGTTAGTTTGTAGTTGAGGCAGGATTCGAACTCTTAACCACAGAGGCCATTCTCCTAATCTTTTTCACTACAATTTAAATAAGAAGGTCAATGGAACAAAGGGAAATTGAGGAATCGGATATTTAAACAACGAAAGAAAAAATATCAAGAACTCTTAAACCAGTCTTCTGTACATGATGCACTATGTATAAAGAATTATCTGTTCTTTAAAGCAAGCCCTGGAAAATTATATCAGATACTCTCAAGTCAGAGAATATTAAAGAAATTCCATGATAAAATCAGAAAAAGAGATTAGGGGATTTTTTCCCCTAATCAGACTAGTATTACTGAATTACTGTGTTACTTTTCTCTACTTGGATTCCCACCATACTATCAGCCTGCCTGTCATCCAGGATGTATTCTATATTTTATAGCAGCTGTGTAATAATAGATAAATCCCATCACACAGTCTGTTTACAGGATACCTCAGTACCCTCTCTATTTGCATGTCCAAGATTACAATTTTAACACTGCAAATAAAACATCATGGGCTTGGAGCACATGGGTGGCTCAATCGTTTAAGAGTCAGACTCTTGATATGACTCTTGATTTCAGCTCAGGGTGTGATCTCCTGGTCATAAGATTGATCCCCATGGCACTGGGCTCCCGGCTTAAAGTCTGCTTGAGATTCTCTCTCCCTCTATCTCTGCCCCTCACCTGATTGCATGCGTGTGTGTGTGTGTGTGTGTGTGTGTGTGTGTGTCTGTGTGTGTCAAAAAAAAAAAAAAAAAAAGAAAAAGAGAAAGAAAAAAATCATGCACTAAAAAAGCCATGAGATGTGATTAAAAGCCAATGGGCCAAAAAAGGCAAATATGACAAAACAAGTTGCTCACTTCCATGAAAACAAATAAAATGTTAAAATGTAACAAAGTCAGCAATTTCTTTTAGTGGCAGCAGAGATCACCTTTCCTACAACAGACCCAACTACGTGAAAGCCTAACTCTGAGCCATACAGCTATGTCTGAAAACAGTGGAGCCACGGTGTGGGAAGAGATTAAAAGGGCAGCCAACCATAGCTCTATAGAAAACCTTCAAAATTCCTAACAATTCACCAAAAAATGCAAATAAACTAATCATCAGCCTAGTCCTAAATTTAAAAGATTCTCTCCAAACATATACTTTATACATTTTTGCTGAGATGTGAATTAATATCTTCTTTTTTGTCCTTAATACAGAGTAATGAACACTTAACTCAAGATAATGTCTATGAAAATACTGGGGGAAACCATTGAAAAGGTTTGCAATATCATGTTCAGATCTTTGCAAAATTTCCATTTTATTTTCACATTTGCCTCTCTTTAAAGTGAAAACAGTTAATCCAGAGAAAAGCAGATACAGTTAATGTGAGATTACCTTTCTTTAACCCATTCAACTTTTTATACTAAATCTCTTTGGGGAAAGGAATGATGCTAAGGATAGAGGGCTCATTGGGTTATTTAGAGTGATTCCAAGGTAGGGAAGATAAAGTATCCTTCTAGAGTGGATAAAGAAAATGGTGCCAACCAATTCCAAACACAACATGAATTTGTGGCCCCACCCATGAGGCCCAAGTTCCCAATTATAAAGAAAAAGAGGATTGGAGAGACTTATTAAGCAAGGTGACTCAAAATCCAGCTTTGATGACTTAAGCATAAGTGCATCAGCAAGCTGTGGATTAAATTTCCTTTAACATCCATTAGGTTTAGGAATACTAGAAAAAGGAGATTAAGGGGGAAAAATGTGCTTTCCATTTCCTTCTCCCAATGCTCGAGTAAAAAGTGCCTGAAGACATTAAAAATCAAAACACACAACCAAAAATTTACAAACCTCAAACAGATTTTGTTCTTAAAATATCTGAAAGCAAAGACAGAAGCATGAGAGAAAGAGAGAGAGAGGAAGAGAGAAGGAAAGACAGAGAGAATAGGAAAAAAAACTTAGAGCTTCATTGAAATCCTACCTTGCATTGTGAAAGCAAAGGAATTCTGACACAGTATAATGTTTTTCTCTGTCATCACCACAAATCTATATTTCAAGCTCGGAACCAGCATATTGTTTCCATTGAGTGGGATTAGCAAAATTTGTTTCCAGGAAAACTTTAAAACTAGCCCCAAGTTTAAGTCTCCATCAGTTAGGTCATAAAGAGAAGCAATCACTCCCAAACTTTGATGGCTGTTCATAGTGTCATTTGCTGCTTCACATCTGTTTAACTCGGAAGTGACGTCCCCAATTGAGTGTGTTTTCAGCAAGTTCCCCATGAAATGACTTCAGTTTTATGTATAGATCATTGTATACATTTCACGAATTCATAGAGAGCTAAAATAAATAGACACTTTCAAGCTTCACAGTTTCCAATCTGATATTTTTCCAAATACAGGAGAAAAAGAAATGGGCAGGGGGGAGAAGAGAGAAATGATTGAACATTGTGCCTTTGAAGAAAATACGGCAAAAAGTAGAAAGGATTATTTTGAAGCTGTAAAAGTTCTGGACAGATTCCCTTTACAGTTCATTATAGCATAAAGTATTATTGTTCTTTTTACAGAGACTGGCTCATTTTACTCTCTCCTATAGATGGTTCAGCTGTTATGTTCCAGAAGTCCCCAGTTTCACTGCTTCCTTGGTCAGCCAGGGCAGATGCTATAATTCTTCGTTGCTTTCCTATACACGAAGGTAGGACTGTCAGCCTTTCACCAACAGACAGGAGGGTTGTCTTCACTCACGGGTTTTATCATTTCTGCACAACAGTGAATTGATTCTTACCCCACTCCAGAGCTGAGCCTGGTGTGGTGGGAATTCCAGGTCAGAGGTAAAAGCAAATGTTTCTGGAGACGCTGGAGAAGGGAGGGGGAGTTTAATCTCAATCCTCCTGATTTAGAGTCCTGGGGTAAATGCCACTGTAACAAGGCTCCAAACCAACAACAGGATGACATAAGCTCTTCCATTTCTAACCCAGTTACCCACCAGAACCCAAAGCATCCTGAAGCTCATGATGTATAAATTTAATTTCTCTTTTATGGCCAGAGCAGTATTTTCCATGATTTATAAATCATTTGGCCGGTGATTTCTTTGAAATCTTTGCCTCATTTATGCTCTTGACCTCTTGACCTCCTGATACATTTATTTATGCCAGAGATCTCTCTGCAGTGGTGCAGTTTAATGTCATTTGCCTGAGACTGGGTGGCTGAGAGGCAAAGAAACAAAGACAAACGTTTACAGAGGTTTGTGATGCAAAAATGTGTGTTTAAAAAAAAGGATAAACAAAAGAAATTGTGAACACTTAAAACGTATTATTCCTGCACTATTGATTTATTTCAGGAACCCTTTATTTATTGAATACTTTATGGGTATCTGATTATATGGCAGTTGATGGGGCAATGAGAGAACACTGATCCTCACAGCAAAAATATTTGCTGTAAATGTCATGACATGCCTTGTCTATAATATGATTCTTTCCAGATGGTTATTTTTCAAGTTTCAGAAATGGAAAAATATGCCTTAAGACAAGCGTACATAAAAATAATGCCTTTCTTCTTTGTCTCTTTCTGATTTTCATTTATTAATCTTTGCTGTTCACTACGGAGCAATGTGCTAAAGAAATCTGGTCAGAATGACATCTGATTAATTGGGCAGGGCACTTCCTACATAGCTCTTTGCTGATAACCCAGCTGTCCAAGAACCATTTCATTATAAGAGATGCAGAGGCAGGCGACAGTCACAAAACCACTGGGAAGCTGGGTCTGCTCTAACAGATTGGCACAATTTGTATCACTGGTGCTCAGAACCTACAGGGCTTGCATAGCCCAGAGCCAAGGACAGGCTCTGCCTCTCGGGACAACCTGTATTTCTCTATGCCATTTACTCATTATTGAAACGCTGTGAAGAAAATGGCTCCTCCTCAACACCCCCTACTCTGGCTTTATATATATACTAAGACGCATACCCACACACACATACACACACATAGCCAGATACTGTTTTACAGACATATTCTAGAGATAAAATATAATATTCTGGTAGCTGTCACAGCTAAAGTGAACAATGCACTAATGTTGAGCAACTGATTTTCAATGTTTTGGAAAGCTAAGTGTTTTAGCAGCCATGGCTGCTCCGTTTTCCCAAGAAAGTATGTCATTTGCACATTCAATTACATGAATTCAACCACTGTATATGATCTTGGTGGGAAAAATAATGATAGGGAAAGATATAAGAATCACATACACAGTGTGTGTGATTTTTGCCCTCCATTCCTCTCCAAAGACACAAGTAACACAGTGACGGTGAATCAGGCAACCTGAATCGGCGGTTCTCCCTATCTCTGGTTTTGGTTTCCTCGTGCCTCTCACATTGTGAGCCTTTTGCTGCACTGAACCTGGTTCAAGGATAAAGCTGACTACATCATTTTCTCCCCATATATGCTGATGCTACACCTGAGTGCTTTAAAATTGGGCTAATTGCAACCCATGTCAAGCTAGGATTCCTGTGTGAACAGGCAGAATGAAAGGTACTGAAAAACATCAAGTAAACCAGAGAGTAAAAAGTCCAAAGGCAAAACAGAGGCACCAAGTAAGAATCAAGTTCCAGCAATCAGAAACACAAAGGTCAAAGTCAGGAGAAGGTGACAAAATGTTAGCACCAGTTATTTCAGAATAGTAGCTATTTTCTTCTTCGTGTATTTCTCCATTTTACAACTTGTCTGCAATAAGCATGGGTTGGTTTATGATGAGAAGAAAAGACACTGACGATGAAAATGAAAGTGGATAAAAGGACAGAGAGATTGGAATAACACAGCCTGGACCTGGAAAGTACAAGGGTTGGGAAGCCACAGAATAGGCGCTGAAAAATCTAGGTTCATTTTTCTATTTTCCTTTTCTTTTCCTTTTTTAAAAAAATTTACCAACTCTCCCTTTTTATTGTTCACAAAGGAGTTTGCCTGGCCCAGGTTTCTAAGCCTTACCGGCTTGACTGCTAAATTTTAGGAAGCCCTCTTTTCAAGATTCCCTTCCCTTTTGTATCTAGGAGAAATAGGAGTGGAGGAGGGGCCCTGTTGGGGAGAGGAGGTGTCAATTACCTGACTTTCCCTGCAGCCTGCCTCTCCTACAGTTCCAGGAACTTGGGTCTCTACTTCATCACAGTGGTTTCAGAGGGAGAGCTGCTGTGAGTCTTCCCTCTTCAGTCTGGAACTCTCAAAGCCGACTTCCTTATTATAGTCCAGTTCCCACAGCCATGTCTCCCAAGGAGAAAAGAAGTGGCTCCTCATTCCAGACCATAATCTCCATTCCTAATAGATCCACTCTTTACCGGGGTGACTGACAGAGGCTATATCATTCCCACCCAGAGCAAACCCTACTCTCACCCACAAGAATATGGCCCCACACTGTGGTCCCAACATGAAATTAATATAAGAGAACAATAATCCAGAATCAGAGCACTTCTCAAAGTCTGGATTACCAGATCTCAAACAGATTATCAAAAGTCCAGTCCAGCCCCTCACCCCAGCCCAGTCTGGTCCTCCCAGAATGAAATGGGAGATCGTGTTTGCTTATCCTTCCCTGGGAGGCAGCAGCTTCAGTAGTAATCTCCAGGCCACCCCAGATACTGGTAACCGTATTTAAGGCACTGTGCAGTCTAAACCACCTAGATAAAAGAAATATGAGGAACTCTGGCTCATACATGGGCAACAAATGTACATGACCATACAGGGCATTCGGTTTCTCAGTCAAGAGCATCTCTATGATTTTACACCTCCCCCACCCCAAAAAGAAGAGTTAGTTTTGCTTTACATTTGGGTTACATAGAGACAATTCAGTGCTTTTCCTAGAACAAAAAGCCAGTCTGAATCAGACAAGTTCAGAAAGCTGACTTTCTCATAAGGCAGAAAATCTTTGCAGCTCTTAAATGACAGCATTTTTTTTTTCATCTTTTACTCATAAATGTTTCAAAATCTTCAGACACATTTTTAGTTAGGTCATCCTGCTACACTCATATAATTTTTACATGGCTATGATCCTATTGCAGATAAAATATTGCATTTGACCTTTCTTAATACAATCCATACATATTTTCATGTCTCATCTATGTTGTTTAGAATTAAAATGGTGATGTGAGTGTTATAATAATAGTGATGTTAATAGTGAAGAAAGCAGAGTCTCCAAGCAGAAAGGGTGGAAGTCAGTACAACCTTAAGCAAACTCTGTAAGTATATCATTTATTTTTCAGGGCTAGTCTCCTCCCTTCTGAAACCTCCATGTGAATAGAAGTGTACATCCCCAGCATTTGGTGCAATGCTGACAGCAAAATAATCTCTGCTGTATTCAATAAATCTTTGTTGGATAAATGAACAACTGAATAAAGAAGTGAATGGGATACTGTGCCCCTCTGCAATGGCTACTCCGACTTGTCTTACTATAGTGTCTCATGCCTTATACCCATCTAAGCACTTCTTGTCATCAATATAGCCCCGTTTTGTGTTCTCTGCAATTTTAAATTATTCCCTAATAAAAGCAAATTTTACAACCTCATCATTTTAGGAAATATAATGGATCTCTAAGGAGGGCCTTCACCAAAGAGACCAATGCTTTTTGAAGAATCAGTGGCTTGCTTGACCTGGGAAATTGTGGCTAGCAACATATTAGCATCAAAGTTGTTCCAGGTCTGTGTTTTTCATTTTCTGTTCTCCACGCTCTTGCTCAATATTCTCCTGGTTTCTCAGAAGATATGTTCTCTCAAAATAATGAAGAGGGTCATGAAAGTCCTCAGTGAAAGCACAAAAAGAGTGTGGTATAAAAACACAGTGGTTAGTTAGAGACACAGACTTTGGAGCCCAGAGGACCTTGGTTCAGTTTCTAGAGAATGAGTCCCACTGTCTTCATTTGTAAAATAGGAATAAATAATATAATATGTGCAAAGTGCAAGTACTCCCTGGCATGTACAAAGAACCAATACAGGGGCGCCTGGGTGGCTCAGTCGGTTGAGCGTCCGACTTCGGCTCAGGTCACGATCTCGCGGTCTGTGGGTTCGAGCCCCGCGTCGGGCTCTGGGCTGATGGCTCAGAGCCTGGAGCCTGCTTCTGATTCTGTGTCTCCCTCTCTCTCTGACCCTCCCCCATTCATGCTCTGTCTCTCTCTGTCTCAAAAATAAATAAACTTAAAAAAAAATTAAAAAAAAAAAGAACCAATACATATTAGTTCTTCTTTTTTTTTAATAATAGTGTAGGCCAAGTAGCAAATAAGAGGTGATTGTTTTCAAGTACTTCACTAAAATAGTGAAGAAGTTATTTGGGGGGCAGGGACAGCTTTTGCTACAGCTCAAACCATACAATTTATATCATGGATATCAAATATACCATATCTTGCCACAATTTCCTCCTCCCATGCCTGTGACAGGTATCATTAATCAAACCCAGACTTGGCCTCAGTCATCTTCTCAAAGCTGACTCGACCAATCAGTATGGTCACAAGAAAGGAAATCTTTTGCCATTCCATATTTATCTGGTTCCCTCCTTTGACTGTGCTAATTTAGCACAGGGAAGAACACTCTTTCATCAGACAATTGCATTAAAATTTTTTTTTAAATAAGGAAGACATTAGGTTCAACTACTCAGTTGAAAGCTTCCATTCACTTCATGTTATAAAGTTACTGAGTGCCCATACTGAGAGCTAACAAACTCATGTTTTTGTCCCCAATGCAGAGCATCAATCCCTTACAATGAGGAGATCTTCAATGAATAGCTGTTGGATTTCATGCTGTTTCAAACCCCAAAGCTGGAGTGTATAAATTCACCCATGCTCAAACTTAACTCCCTTTGTTTTCCTTTTCTTCACCACTTCTCTAAACATTCTCTTTGATTGTCATTCACTAATTTCCCAAATGAAGACTAAGTTTCAGGAACTGTGTATATTTTCAGGCTGGACAAGGCCTTTTTGAAGAGCAACCTGACATTTTATTAGACCATTCTCTGTCCCAAGATGGGGAGCAAGTGAAATAATATGCCAATTCATTCTTTAACAATAACACCAGTGAAATAGCTCAAATTACAGAATAGTTTTTTAAGGGACTTTTTTTTTATTGATATAACTCTTTTGAGGTCACAACTCAAGGTCTTTTCTTCAGGTTATAAAGGAATCATTTAGCTGAGCTTGTGTTTTCTTTGTCAATTTTATGCCAAATAAATACATGGTCCTAAGGCAAGGTGGCAAGGGACAAGATGATAAACACAGCTTCCAGAATTCTCTTTAAGAACTTCCATCTTACCTCTGCATCCTGGCATGCCAAGGCATGTGCTGGTACATCACAGCTGTGTTTATATAAGAAAAGTGAACTGGAGAGTTATGTATCCAAGCAGCAAAACCATTCCAATCTGGCTAATTGGGGTTCCTAACTTATCTTTCCTCACTAATATTTATTTTGGGGGAGGCTGAACACTTTTGAAAACTGCTGTAATTATATTATCCCTATAAACACAGCTGAGGTGACCTGTTTTGACCATGCCTCAAGACTAATCAGTTATTTTCTCTCTTCTCACCTCGGTTTCTTTCATTGGGTAAGAAGATATAAAGTAGTTTCAGATTCCCAAAGTGATAGAAAAGTTCCATCCTTCTTCCTCAAGTACTTGTGCATTCCTAAGCAGCAGGTAACGGACATCTGGGAAGAGTGCAGGTCTTGGGACAGTGTTTCTTACTTGGAGTTTTGCATATTCTCTTTTTGCAGCAAAAGGAAAAAACAATTTTTTTAATGCATAAACATTTCCAGACAATGCTTTAAGCCTATCTGCTACATCCTGCCATCACTTGTAAGTGAACCATGGAACATGCATTCTGAATGTAAAATTGCAGAGGAACCCTGCTGGCTTTGATGCATGCAGTCCTATGCTTTAGCAACCCCATATAACAGGCCAACAAATTATGTTCCCTCTCCCCCTCTGTGCCTTGCACAGTCCCAGGAGGATTGCACCGTCGTCAGCTGAAAACCCCCAGAGTGGCTAGCTGGGAAGTAAGGGGAATGGCATAGCAAGGAATAGCAAGAATATTGATCGTAGGGCCACCTCTCTACTTAAGGAAACACGAGGGTTGTGATTCTGAGGAGCTTACAGCACCAATTTCCCAAATCAGCCTGATGTACTTGCTTTTCTACCTGACGTCCCCTGAGAGACTCCCAAAGACTTTGTCTTCTGTGCAAGAGAAACCAGTGTTCTAACTGCACAAGGTCAGTTTTCCATTTTGACTTCTGAGTTTGGATGACACATACCAAGATTTAGTGTTTCAAATTGCTGTTCCCAAGGCCCAGGCAGGACACGTTTGAGCGAAGGGGCAGAACCAGTTCCACCTAGTGTGGGTCTTTACTTTGTCTACATGTTTCACCACAGGAAGACCACCGCCTTCCGGCCCGAAAGAAAAATGGGATGATTATAATCTAGGACAAGCGATATGGCACAGAGGTTAACAGTACAGTCTCTGGAGTCCAAGACTGGCATGTTACAGTGCCAGGTGTTCTAGTTACTAGCACATTTCTTAAATCCTCTGCTCTCCACTGTTCTTACATGTTATGTAAGGATAATAATAGTACATGCTTAAAATTGGGTTCTTGAGAACTGAATAATATAATTCATGTAAAATGCTTCTATGACCATCTAGTAAATAGTAAGTGCTCAAAAATGCTGGCTGATAACTAATCATCATTGAGTGTATTGAGCAAGAGTATAAAAGTTATCTAATGAGATCAATCATGAGCTTAGTTTTGCTAAACTGGATAATTAAACTGCTGAAGAGAAATGAGGTTTATTTGGCCGGAAATTATATAATATTATGGCCAAGGAATGTTGAAATACCCTAATCTTACCCCAAACTACAGGTGTCCTCTCAAGTGCCTCATCCATGGGATTTATATGCTCAAGGAATAATGGCAGATGGAAATTGAAGTAACGCTATCAGTAGAGACTTTGGCTCCAAACATCAGTGCAGAGAATTCAAGTGGACTGGACTGGACCATGTGGAACACTGCTTTTGTCTAGTTAGACAATCAATCCATCACACCTGCCAGCTCCAAAATGAATAAACCCAGATATCCACAGTCTACAAAAGACAGCATGCTTGCTTGCAATGCCCAAAATTAAGCTGGCCTGGGCTGTGGTCAGTGAAGTCGCTCGCAGACTTGTTACATGGGAGAAGAAACTGCAGAGATGACTCATCTTGTTTCTGAGGAAAAGATCCTGGCCATGCCACTACTTTGGCTGCATGGAAGGAAGAAGCAAAAAAGAGGAAAGGCAAGAGGAAATAAATAAACACAGAGACAGAGAAAGGAGTAGGTACAGACACATTTTGAGAGTAGCCTTATGACTCCAGTGAAGATAATTACCTGGAAAGGTAGAGAAAGAGAATCCCCAACTAGTGAGTGACCTGTGCCTACATCACTATGTACATAGTGACTCCACATTAACACTCTTGGTCCAATCATTATGCTTAATTTTCACCAAGCCTCACTGGAGGGAAAAGAAATAAATAGGCCTGAACATATTGAACAAAATCAGGGGGATTTACTGAAGCGTCCCCATGGAATAGAAGCCAAAAACTCAGTGTGATTCCACTTGTTCTGGCAAGCATTTTCTGATTACTATCCCAATATCTTCAACTCAAGGCCATTTCTACCATTCCTATAGAGCAGAATTGTGACTTTTAAAATATTCATGCTATTTTATCAAGCCATACACACCACATCAGGGTTTCTCGACTTTGGCACTATTGATATTTTGTGCTAGATATTTCTTTGTTGTCTGTCCTGTGGACTGTCCTGTCCATTGTAGGATGTTCAGCAGCATCCCTGGACTCTACCCACTGCATGCCAATAGCACAACCCCCACCCCCCAGCCCCAGTTGTGACAATCAAAGATGTCTCCAGACACTGTCAAATGTTTCCTCAGAGGCAAAGTTGACCCCTGGTTGGGAATCACTGCACTGGATTATGCTGTTATAACAAACAACTGCCAAATCACAACTAGTGATCTTTAGGTCTTGCTCACACTACATGTCCATTGTAGGTATGCTGGGAGCTCCGCTTCAGTATCAGGCTAATGGAGCAGCCACCATCTGGAGTATTGCTATTCAGCAGGGCAAAGGGAAACATAGAGTTTTTTGTAAACCATGCACTAGCAAACAAGGCTTCCACCCAGAAATGACACATCCTCCTTCCACTCACATTTCATCAGTCAAAATGAATCACAAGGCCACACATAGTTCCAAGGGCAAGGAAAATGCCACCCTATTAGCCCAGGAGCAGAAATATTTGGTGAATGGCACTTGTGACAATCACAGCTAGCATGTGAAAAAGCTCAAGCTTCCTCCTACATTAATTTTTTTATTATTTTTACTAGTTACTTGCTTCTATAATCTCTTTATTCTGATCATTTTTTCTAAATTATTTTGATTGATTGATTTTAGAGAGAGAGAATGCAAGCAGAGAGGGGTAGGAGGGGAGAGAGAGAGAGAGAGAGAGAGAGAGAGAGAGAGAGAGAGAGAGAATCTTAAGCAGGCTCCATGCTCTTCACAAAGGCTGATAAGGGATTGGATCCCACAACCCTGGGGTCATGACCTGAGCAGAAATCAAGTCAACTGACTGAGCTACCCAGGTACCCCTGTTTTTCTAACTTAAATGAGATGTTTACTTATTAATTTTTAGTCTTTCTTCTTTTCTATTATAAACAAATATAGCTTTGAATTTGCTTCTATCTCCATCTTTCTTTTATATCCCACAAATTTTAATATGTAATGTTTTTGTTATTGTTCAGATCCAAGAATTTTCTAATTGTCACTATAGTTTACCTTTTGATACAAGTTATTTAGAATTATGCTCTTCTTAGTTTCTATACATCAAATATTTTGGGGGGGAGATTAGTTTTGTTTGTCTTAACTATGGTAAGAAAATATGAATCAGTCTATATGAATCAGTATCCACATGGCACTGATTTTTTTTTTTTTTATGATGATTCTTAAAAATTGTTGGGATTGGTTTATGGCCCAGTAGAGTCAATTCTCATAAAGTTACATGTGTCTTTGAAAATGATTATCTTTTCATTGTTAGGTTATAGAACTACATGTGATACATAAATCAATGTTGTTAATTTTATTACTCAAATATTCTCTACTCTTACCAATATTTTATCTGCTTGATCTATCAGTTTTTGAGAAAAGTTATATTTAAGTTCCCACTATGATGTTTGTCAGTTTCTCTTTGTAATTCTTTCAGTTTTGACTTTATATAATTTGAAACTATGTTATTAGGTACACACAAATTTAAGAACATTATCTTTCCCTAATGAGTTGAAACATTTTCATTTAAATGGCAACACTCTTTATCTTCAGTAATGGTTCTGTCTTAAACTGTTATTGGATATTAACAGAGCCCTATAATTTTTCTTTTGTTTGCCAGGTATACCTTTTTCTATCCTTTTATTCTCACCCTTTCTATGCTCTTATAATTTTAGGTGGATCTCTTTCAAAAAACAAACAACTGGATTTATATATGTGTTGGTTTCCTTTTTTCTCCTTTCTCCTTCTCAATTGCTTGTGTTATCTCATTCAATTTTTTTTTCTATGATTATTTTCCTTCCTTCTGAAGCCCATCTTTTAGAAGTGATTTTGTTAGGAATTGTTGGTAGCTTATAAACACTTTTAGTTTTTGTCTATACTCAAGTTTCTTTTTGTTTCCAACCATTCTTTAAAGATGGTTTACTTGGATATATAATTCTAGGTTGATAGATTTTATGCAAGTTTCTTTTTGTTTTCAACCATTTCTTAAAAAATATTTATTCATTTTTGGGAGACAGAGAGACAGAGTGCAAGCAGGGGAGGGGCAGAGAGAGAGAGGGAGACACAGAATCTGAAGCAGGCTCCAGGGTCTGAGCTCTGAGCTGTCAGCGCAGAGCCAGATGCGGGATTCGAACCCACAAAGCACAGGATCATGACCTGGGCCAAAGTTGGATGCTTAACCAACTAAGCCACCCAGGCACCCCTGTTTTCAACTATTCTTGAAAGATAGCTTACTTGGATATATAATTCTAGGTTGACAGATTTCTGCTTTCAGTCTTTGAAAATATTCTGGACTCCATTGTTGCTACTGAAAGTCAGTCTTCATTGTTTATGTTCCATTTGTAGAAATTATAACTAAGTGTATAGAGGATCTGAAGGTCTTTTTCTAATTGCTGTTAATATCTCTTTGTTTTGTTATTGTGTTTGGCTACAGATTTACTTCTATTTATCTTGTTCATTATTCTTTCTTAATCTGAGAATTTTATTAACTCCAGGAAATTCTCAGTTATTATTTGCTCAAATATTGCCTCCTTTCTTATTCTCTTCTTCTGGAACTCTGTTTAGACATAGTTTAGACACTCTTACTCTATCACTCCATTTTCTTAACATTTTCAATTTCTTCCTCTGTGTTGCATTCTGTGTAATTCCTGCAAGTTTATCTTCCAATCCACTAATTTGCTTTTTAATTGTGTCTAATCTGCAATTTTATCCATCTATTAACTTTGTATTTCAATAATTCTGTTTTTTGAAGTTTTATTTGCTTTCTTTTTCAAATTCACCCAAGAGTTTTACAGTCCCTTATTTATTACTTTCAGCATAATTCCTCTCATAGAAGATTAGCATAAAAAACAGACATATGTAAAATATCTCATAATAACAACAGTAATCAAGACATGATGCTCCTTATATAAACAACTGCAAGGCAAATCCGCCCCCCCCCCACTCCGAGTTCAAATTTAAGAAATAAAAGAGATTTTCTCTTTTAATGCCATCTTTCATTGGATAATAATACTTATGCAGACACGTTCTCCTTTGGTCCTAAGTGTTTGAAAGCTTAGAACCTATATTTATCCTCAAGTACTATAGCTTTCCTCAGTCTAGACTTTTTGATTCAACCATTCTTCTTTCCATCTTACTTCAAAAAACAAAAACAAATAAACAAAACTTATATCCATGTATTCACTTCTATTATATCTATATTTTCTATTATAAGCCTACTCAGATCTTTGGAAAGTATGTGAGGCAAAAGTAATCATAACAAATGTCCCTGGGCCTCATTTTCACTATCTGTCAAAGTAAAGGTTACACTAGATGATTATTCTTCTTTGGTGCAAAAAAGAATGAAACTTCTAGCAAAACACAGTTGAAAATGTATGGTAAGTCTTCTAAATGAAGACTTTCAACCTAAACTATTAAGAACATCTTAATATAGCAATATATCTTAAGTTTATGTGGGGGAATCATTACAATAACCCAGCTTCAAGAACTCTGCAACTCCTATAAAGAAATGGAATCTTTCCGGGTGCCTGGGTGGCTCAATCAGTTAAGCATCCAACTTTGGCTCAGATCATGATCTCGTGGTCCATTAGTTGGAGTCCTGCATTGGGCTCTGTGCTGACAGCCTGGAGCCTGCTTTGGATTCTGTGTCTCCCTCTCTGCCCCTCCCTCACTCATTCTCTGTCTCTGTCTCTGTCTCTCTCTCAAAAATAAATATCAAAAGAAGTAAAAAGGAAATGGAATCTTTCTCTTCAACCCTTGGATCTTCACGGGCTTTGTGATTTGTTTTGATCAGTAGAATGATCAGTTCTAAGAATAGATGTTAAGAGGATTTGCCACTGTGTTCTCATATTCTTGAAATAATCCCATCACAATGTGAAGAAGCTCAAGTTAGTCTCCTTGGAGATGAGAGACCACATGGAGGCCCATCCAATAGTCAACACCAACCCCCAGATGTGTAAATGAGGCCATGTTGAATCACTAGCCCATACTAAACCACCAGCTGATATGTGACCACAAGAATGAGTCTAGTTAAGACCAGCAAAAGAACCCAGTCCAAATTGCTGAACCACAGAATCATGAGGTAATAAATAATTATTGTTTTAAACCACTGACTTTTGGGTGGTTTGTTATACAGCAATAGCCAACTGATACAGTTATTATAATCACTATCATTTCATTTGATGCTCTTCACAACTCTGTGAAATAAGCAAGATAGATAAGATCCCCATTAAAAAAATAAGAAAATAGACTGTATTACTTTCCTGTCACAGTCGACTCTCAAATGGGATGTGTGGAAAATGACTTAAATGGATATAGAAACAGTACAGCCTGTATTTATCATTATTTTCTTTAAAAAAAAAAAGGAAACAAGTAGAACTTTTCTAATATCAATATATAGCAAGTAACATGTATATAATTTATAACAATTGTGCATACATTAGAGATGCATGCCCAAAGATGTTTTAGTGATAGTGATGTGACATGAAAAAGTTTGTAAACAATTGCTTTAGGCAAAATGGTAGAAGAGAATAGTTTAGAATACAGCTCTGTGAACACTAGTATCCCTAACTAGACTATAGGACCCCCAAACCCAAAGAACAGGAAAAATTGAGCAGAATTTAAAAATGAATAGAAGATTTGCTACAGCAAATGAAAGAAGTTCCAAAGACTAATTGCTTTCCTTTGAGGAATTAGGAATGATAGTTAAAAATTCAAATTATATAGTTTTCTAAAGCATAAATAAAATATCTCAGTGTGGAAGGAATGCATTTTTTAAAAACAGAATAGATTAATTTAAATTGTACCCTGGTGGGCATTTCATAATTAGGTTTATATATGATTGCATCTGGAAAACATCATTCTTCTCAATAGGAAAATTATACAATACGTATTATATTGTGGGAGAATCACATGAAATTATTTTGTTTCTCCCATCAGCATGAAGGTCCCATCTTGCTTCAAGAATAATTATGAAACTATCTTATCATGTATGTTATATGGAATAAAAATGTCAATGGTCCCAAAATTCCATATACAGCAGATAGGAACAAAATTGTTTCTTGAAATTCAGTTGATAATTCATTGAACCTAAACCATGTTCTCTAATAATGTCAACAAGGGAAAGACATTGGAATCCAGTTCTGCGATCAGCTAGCCAAGGATTTTTACATGGTTGTGTTTATCAGGAATTATGAGGATTAGTGAGTTAATACATCTGAAACTCTTACAATAGTGACACAAAAATTGCCCAGTGCAGGTTACAAATTATGAGTATGGGAATGGGAATAAATACGTCATCTTTGGGAAACCTTTGGACTGGCCCATCTCCTTGCCTTCACATTAACAACACTATTTCCAGGTAGGAGCCATTGTCATCCTGGGTGCCTTGGAAGTGACCATTATCCAAGGCAATCTTCCCAGAATCCCTAATGAGGAAGCAAGCTCAAGAAATTAAATGAATTGCCCATGAAAACCCACATCAAAGTCTAAAGGTCTCCTAAGCCTTTGCTCTCTCTATATATCAGGCTGCCTACACCCATCATTCTAGGACAAATCCAATTTTATATTAGAGCTAACGTCAATCTCAGAGGTAACCTCATGGATGCTTTGGAGTCTTCTCCCTTCTTCTAGGTTCCAGGATGAGGGACTTTCCCAGTTTATAACCAGTGTGCCATGACCCAAAAGCCCTGATACGATATGACTCCCTTGTTCACACACACATAAATACACGGAAGTGGCTTTACGAAAGACCCCATTAAAACTTCACCAAGAAATACCTTCACTTATAATAAGCATAACAAACACACCATCAGTTCATACACACTGTGAAGGGGAGGCAAAATAAACCATCTTTCAGAGGTCAGCCCAGTTTGGGCTTTCCTTTAGTACAGTGGCTTTCAACTGGGGGTGATTTTCCCCCAAGGGAAGAACTGACAATATCCAGAGACAAATGGGAATGAAGGAGTGTACTACTGCCTGCTGGTGGATAGAAGTTAGGGGTGTTGCTAACATCTTACACAGCACAGGACAGCACCCTACGACAAAAAATAACCCAACCCCAAACCTAGCTATTGTCACCATTAAGAATCCCAGCTTTAGTACCTATGAAACTAAGGTGCCTCCTGTAATAGCATACACACTTCTAGCTGACATTAGGCAACTTGCTGTAACTCTCACAACCTCTTTTTGATTTGTCAATAAAATGGGGGTAATAATAATACCTACCTTACCAAATCATTGCGAGGATTGAACAAGAAGATCTATGTGAAAGCCCCAGTATAGTGTCTGTCTTGCAATGAACATATTAAACATATGAACATATTAAACAGTTGAATCTTTCATTCAGTAAATATATATTGAGTCACAAGATGCAGTGAACATAGCAGTGTGTAAAACCCTTATTGTTTCTGTGTTCAGAGAACCACAATCTACAGGGGGAGACAGACATTAATCAAAGAGTCACATGAACATGGGGCGCTTGGGAGGCTCAGTCAGTTAAGCGACTGACTCTTGATTTTGACTCAGATGATGATCTCACAGTTCATGGGATCAAGCCCCACATCAAGCCCATGTCGAGCCCTGTGTGGGGCTCCGCACTGATGGCACAGAGCCTGCTTGGGATTCTCTCTCTCTCTCTCTCTCTCTCTCTCTCTCTCTGCACCTCTCCCATTCACACACACACTCTCTCTCAAATTAATAAATAAACATTAAAAAAAAGTCACACAAACAATAAAAATTGGTTGTCATTATTGTTGTTATTATTAACAAGAAAATTTCTTCCTTTTGTGGACTTCTCCATGCTTCTACTCCTAAGCCTTTTCTGTGATTTTTCTGATATAATCCAAGAAGGGCTAATACCAAAGGTGAGTGGGCTAAAAGTTTTCCATGCCCACACCAGGATGGAAGAGGAGAAAAGCTCCTTGCTCATCTGTCAGCTCTTCGGCCTCTGAGAAAAGCTGCCCCCAACTTCTAATTGCCTGCTCCCAACTCCACAGTGTCTGGGGAAGGGCACGTGATCCACAGGCAGCCCTGACACCTTGCTGTGTTGCTATAGTAAGGATGCCCTTTATTGATCAGACTTGCCTGGAGTCATGTAACTCCCCAGACTGCTGCTGGGCTCCCCCAGGGGCAGTTGGCAGGCAGCAGTGTCTCTCTGGACCAAGGCTGATCCCCAGCCCTGCCCTTTCTCCCACCCTGGACACATGAAGGCTGCCCACAAAAGCACCTAATGCTTCTTTGTAGTGTCTTGTCATTCACACACTAATTTGAAGTCACAGATCAAAACCGGCTGGAGACACCAGGGAAAAGAGATTTGAAGATTCCCCGTCTTCCCTAAAGCGATGCTGCAGTCCTGCATCAGCAGCCAACAAACCCCATTGTTTTCCCCAGAGGATCTCTCTCCTACCCTTTAATTTCACCACTTTCTAGAGTCTCTCCATCTTGCCAACATTTTTATTATAGGCGGTTTGACACTGTATCTTAGAAGAAGTGCAATAGGTCTGCTACCGATTAGAAAGTTGATGCCCCAAGAGGTTAACAGACTTGCTCAAAGGTCACAGTTCTGATTAGTAACTACATAACCCAGAGACACACCCCATTTTTCTAGTACCCTCAGAGAATTAGGCAACCAGAAGGTGTTTTCACATGGACCTTCCTTTTTTTTTTTTTTATTTATTAGCTTTTTAAAAGCTAAGTTTAATACTTTTTTCCTATAAATATTTGCATAGAAATATAGGTGAGGGGTCATTATTTCTAAAAATATGGCATTAAAGTTTTCTTGCTTGCTCATGAACTCCAAATGTCATTGAATATTCATGTTTATCTATTGAACATCCACCTCCACCCCCACCTCCACCCCCACTGCTCATGTGTTGGTGATCTATGAGATCACTGTGGGTGCTTGTTGGTGAGGGCACTCAGGCAGAGTGTTCACATAATTAAGTAAAAATCATATAACAAGTCAGCAGCACTGCCAGAAGCTGGGGGTTGTTGTTAATGCAAAATTCTTTCATCCCTAGAAGAAAACTATGCAGGAAGTATTCTATAGTGCTCTAGCCCATACCAATGGAAGGCATCACTAATCAATCACAGTACACTTTCCTTTCAAACATAGATTCAGTATCAGAATCCTTCTCAAGACCATGGTCCAAGAAGCTGTTCCCCCATCAACAAGTCCAACATAATATGTGGTGATATGGGAAAGCCTCTTGAAGCAGAGTCCATTACACATGAGACTTAAAGATAGGAGATAAGACTTAAGCAGGAGATAAGGTGGACTAGGTAGGAATTCAGGACATTGTCCCTTATCATTCACTCACCTCCTAATACCTTAGTGTGAATTAATTTACTATATTAATATTTAGAGGATAACACAAAGGAGACAAAAAGTATAAGAAATTTCCCCCAAGGAATTATGTTTGAATAGAGGATCTGGACACCAAAAAGAAGACAGTGGGCACTGAGCACTTTGCTAGAAAGAAAGAATACTGTCAGTTAGGTGAGGCTGCTGACAATCAACTATATCAGTCAGGATTCAGTCAGAGAACTAGAACCAAGAGAAGGGATATGTATGTATGTACATATGTATATGTGTATATTATAGGATGTATTACAGGAATTTAACTTTATACAATTGTGGTAGCTTGTTAAACAGACTCTGTAAAGCTGTGGTCTTCATATCTCATGCTGGATCATGAAGCCTGTAAAGCAGGCAGTAGGAAAGGGAAGATGGGCATAAAGTGAACAAAGACAAGCTGGAAGCCACTGCATGAACTGGAGCCCACAAGGAAGAACCAAAACCTATGTAAATTCTCTTTGCTTCTGACCTACATGGTGTGGATTTCCTGCAGAAGCACAGGTCTTTCATCATGGATCTAAACACACGCAATGCCCAAGAGCTGGAAAAACTGAAGGAGAGTCCCCAAGAAGAAGGAATAGTTGGAGACCTGCCTGACTGCTGCCTCATGCAAAGGAGGCGATCCTTCAGATAAGGCACGATGTGTGAGAGCTACAGAATGGCTACTACTTCATCTACAACCTCCAAACCTCACACAAGGAACCTCTCTGGCGGCCCACCACAACTGGATACAAAACAGGAAGGAGATTTGGGAACACGAGGTTCAACCTAGTAAGTTGTTATATTACAAAGCCATCCAACTGAAAGATGGACTAGTAATGCCAGTTCTTGCCTACTCACCAGCACCCCCTGCTACCCCTCTCCCCTCTATAACCCCACACAGCTGTGGCCATCTCTAGATACAGATGATTGGACTAGGAAAGACATGTGACCCAAGGAAAATCAATCCATGGGCTCAATGAACCATCAGTTATTCTCTCTGTCTCTCTGTCTCTCTCTCATTTGAACAAAGCACACAGAGACTCCACTGGTTAGATGTCTGAGGGGGTTTACAGAGACTGAGTAGAAGTTGACATGTCCATCCAGACCCTGTGCAAGCAGGGAGAGCTGAAGCAGAGAGGCCAGCAATAATGAGAGAGATTCTGTGACACTTGAGAAACACAAAGGCCCCTCAGTTCCTGGCTTTCTTTGAGGGGCCCAACTGTACTTTGCTTTCTGTGTAAACACATAATGGCCAACTGTAATAAAAACTCTACTTTCACCTTTATTTTTGCCAGCGGGGCTCTTTCTGGGTTTTGCAGACAATCTGTTCCTAAGTCACAAAACCAAGGTTGAATTCAATTACTACCTGCTTCCCAATTACCCAATTCCTCCCTAGTTATCGTATTCAGTGACACAGATAACACAAGTTAGAAGTGCTTCGATTCACATTCACAAAGATGCACCATGAAATCAAAGTAACTTGGAGTAAGTGGCAGAAAAAATGAGAGCCGAAGGAGTCACGCAAACATCTCCCTCTCGTGCTGAGTGCTGGGCACATCACGTCATGTCAGCAGAGGCTTCATAAGGTAGTGAGAGGGGGGCAATTTCAACTCACTGCTACTCCTAAAGTGTGCACTTGAGAGATGGCGCTCTTCCCAGAGCTGTCAATCTTCCAGCATTCACGATCCTGAAAATCGATTTAATAGAACATTTTAAAGGAACTTTTTCAAAACTTTATGCCAAAAAGAAAAAAGAAAAAGAAAGAGCAAGGTGTTAATTGCACTTTAGAGCTTCAGGTGCTTTTCAGTCCAGGATCTCAAAGTATTTGATGAACTCTTATTTCACAAAGCCTTGCTTTACCCCTTAGTGGGAACAGATCAGTATTGTTGAGTTCATTTTACAATATGGAGAAACTGAGGCCCTACTCAAAAAAAGACGAGAATGTCACTGCTTCCAATTTTTGACTTCAAGAGGAATTAAGGGGAAAATGTGGCTCATTTAGATCATAGGCTTTGTAATTGCCTCAGATTGAGATATCATGTCATGCATATTTCAGTTGCAAATACTCAAGATGTCAGGTTTCACTGGCCAGTATGCCATTGCCACAAGATTGGAAACATGCAGGCAGCTAATAGCCCACATCCTCACAATTCTACAAACAAAAATGGAAAGAAAGTGCATTTATCCAAGCTTCTTTTTTCTAAAAATCTCAAGGAAGAATTCTGACTGAATGGTTTGGGTTTGCATGCCCACACTGGACCAATTGCTGAGGTTAGAAAGATGCATACTGTGATTGGCCAGGCCTAGGCCACATGTGTCACCCCTCATGACCAATGGGAGCATGGAATACCGCCAGAAAAAGAGGATTAGCCAAGATATAACCAGCAGAGGAATTGCGGCCTGAGCAGCCATCCCAAATTGTGTCTTCAATAAACCTTCTACCTCAGCAAAAAGAGGTAGCCAAATGCACACATCTTATCTTCTCCCTGTCTTAAGCCCTCTAATATAAAGATGACTTGGCCCTAAATCTTTGTGTGTGCACACACTTGATATCTTAGGGTAAAATCTTAGCAGAGGCACACCTGGGTCAAATGATACTCACATTTTTTTAGGGTTTTGATCCTCTTTGCTGACCTGCTTTTTGGAAAGGGGGTACAAATTTACATCCCCACCAGTGTGTGGATGTATTATCATTATTATTTTTATCTGATTCCTAAAGAAAAGTCAAACATACCATAAAATGGCCAATAGGAGACAGAAAAGAGAAGAAGGAAAAGATCCAAATAAATTACCACTTAAACAATCAAGATTAGAACTGAGAAATGTTTGTCCTGATGAGGTATGAATGAAATCTGGCAAAAGATAGATGATGCTGGATCCTTATCTATGAGCAACGGCCATGACCTTTCAGAATCAGGCAGCAATGTGAATAAGAAGTGTCCCTCATGTCAGGCAGCTGAGCATTTAGAAGTAGCTGGCCATGCATAGCTTACTTCCCCAGTCTCCTCTGACAAGAAAACCAGATGAACTCCCGGCAGCATGCAGATGGGATTATGTTTCTCATGTTTCTCAAAGATCACAACCCATTGAAGCCAGGGCAACGCACCTGTCAGAGGCAGACTCTGCCCCATAACTGCCCCGATGAACTGTGGGCTAATTGCCACTGGCAAAAATAATCTCCACAGATTCCAGCAGGCATCATAAATAACAAGGGGCTCTGTGACAGTGCATTATGACAAGGTCTCAATCGCTTTTATCTTTTACTAGAGTGGAGCTTGTGCATTTGTGTTACTAATGAATCTTTCTCATTTGTGCAAGTGATGTTTCCATTTGACAATGACATGAACATAAAGCGGAGGTTTATGGAGGTTAATTTACTCCATTGTGAGAGGTTCATTATTTAACCTGACGTTGAGGACAAAACAATGTAGCTTAATAGATGACAAATAGAAATTAGTTGTGATGAATTTTGCCATTTAATTCTAGCAGGCTTACTGACTGTTTGCCATAAACATGGCAAGAAAGCAGGAGTTAAACTCTCTGTGGGCGGGGTTTGCTCCCGCTGCTATTTTCAGGGTACCATGCCAGGATCAGGAAACCTTCATTGGGAGGGTCTATTGGAAACAAGTGATGTCCAGTTACACAAAAGACTCTGGAGCCCTATGGTAATGCCCTGTCATTTGGTCATGTTTTACTGGATCGCTTTTCTTTAACACCAGATAAACAATTGACCTACAAGCCTCGACACTAGAAGTCGTATTGAATTTTGATAGATGTTAGCATTAGCATCTAAAGCCCTATACTTGTGCCTTTTTTTTCCTTCACATGAAGGTAGCTGAGCAATAACAGGAATGAGCTATAATTCTACAGTCAGAGCTTATGTTTAAATTCCAGACCAACCAGTCAGTAACTAGATGGTTTTCCTAGTTAGTTATTCAGCTTTTCCTCACCTCAGTTTCCTCAACCATAGAATGAGAATGATAATAGTATTTACCTCGTACTATAGATCAGGATGGGATTCTGGGGTAGGAGAGGTACATACAACTTGGAATTTATATGGAGTCAATGTTCTTGAATAATGGTTAGAAATGCAGTCATTTTTGATTTTTTTCCCCTCCAGCAAGACATACTATCTGCAAGAAAACCAGGATATGTCATTTACACCATCATACAATCAGTGTGCTCCGTGCCCCAAAGGTACCTGCATTTGTACATGCCTTTTCACCATAGAGAGAAAGACTGTCCCCAGGTTAAGGAATTTTAAGTCCAACTGATTGGGTCAAGAGGGAAAGAAAGGAAAAGAACATTTTAGGCAAAAAGGACAGCCTAAGCAAGGCTCTGCATTAGTAAGGAGTATGGGAAATAAAGAAATTCAGTATATTCAGACCACAGCAATCCAGAAGGTCATGTAGGAGAAATAGGCAGGGCCAAGACTTTGCAGACCTTTGAAGGCCAAGGTGAAGAGTTCTTGTCTTCACCCAAAGAGCAATGAATGACTGGAACGCCAATGTCCTAACCAGAGTCATAACCTGTTTAGACCTATTTTAAACAGATTAACTCTGGAATTATATGCAAAATAGCTTGGGAAGCAGGCAAGAGTAGATGCAGTCAGACCAGGCTGGAAGGTATTGCAGTGGCCCAGACAAAGATGACAGTGACTTTAGATGAAGTGCTGGTAGATAAAGAGAAGTAGAAAGATTTGATAAATGTGTAGGAGGTAAAATTAACTGGAATCGGCAATGGATTGGATACGGGGATAAAGAAGAAGGGGGTATCCCTGATGACTTGCATGAGTCACTGAGCCCAGCACCCTCATTTAGAAATAAAAGAATGAGCCTCGAGGAGAGTGCATTGATTTTCCAAAAATCAACATATGCCTATTAGTGACAGAGTTCATAACATGTACTACGTGTATATGGCATCTATACATATGATACATATACATAAGAGAGAAACAGAAAAGGTATTTGTGTGTATACTCTGTGTTGATACACATGTATCTAGGATATATTTATATAAACTAAAACTTTTAGCACTATTTTATCTCTAAATAAAAGTTAGAAATCCTATGCTCATCTCCTATCTCTATAAACTGCATCCCTGTGACATATTACTCATCTTCTGTGTTTGTTTTTCTAAGTTGCAGAGTATATATACAACCCTCTATATACTTTCTTTTATCTATCCACTGTGTGGCCACCTCTTTTTTATTGTTATTCTGGCTTCTATTCAATTTATTAGCTTGTGGTCTATGAAAGCATATTTTAATAATTTTGAAGGAATCTTTTCATCATGGAAGCTTGTCTAAAGAAGGCCTGGAATAATCAGTATTTCAGATTTTTAGTACACTCCAGCCCCTTCCCCCACCACACACACATACTCATATATGTTTTGCTATTTTAAAGAAAGAGATTTAACAGCCATAAGGCACTTTTAAAAATAACATTCACATCTGGGCTGACCACCTGTATGCCAAAATTTAGCTTGATGTTAATTAAAACAGGCATGTTATAAACCTCAGGAAATGGCAGCTGACCCCTAACTATGAATGTAATGCTATAATAATACGTAGTAAAAATAAGACATTTTGAGGCTGTTGCCCAAACCACTCATGCATTAAAATTCTCACCACTGTATACTCTGCGAGAGGACGGGTAAATCAACTGCAGAAGTGGTCCAACCAAAAAATAATAATGATAACAATTCGAAGAGTAAGAGCCATTCATTCATTCAACAGATGGCTGTCCTGGACAGACATCAGAATTCTGCCTCATGAGGAAGATTCTGTGTGGAGTTTGGAAGATTGATTGGCTCTATCCTGCCAGATACAATAAGAGTATCAATGCAGCTGGTATTTATTGAACACTTTACTACATGTCTTAACCGAGATGATTTCATTTAATCCTAACAACCCTCCAAGGTAGGTGCCATGATTATCCCCATTTTACAGATGATGAAACAAAGGCTTAAAAGATTTATTTACTCTCAATGGGTGATACAGTGGTAGAGCTGGGACTGGAATGCAGGCCATATGACCCCATGGCCACAGAAGCCTGCCCTCACTCCTGCTTGGACCTGTTCCATCTGTAAACTCACCCCATTCGTTTCATACCCACCCACGACTGACCTCCTGCATTTTCTACCACCTCCTTTCCTGATCCTTTTTTGTCACTTTACTCCCATGTGACCCCAGAGCCTCTCCCATTTCCTTTTCACTCTCCCATCAGCCCCTCATTTGAAGCCACTTCTCTTAATTGCCTCTGACACCCAGGCATTTGACAACTCAGCTTTTGCTCTGCTTTTCATTTGATCCAGCTATTTGCCACTGCCTCTGAATGCTAAAATTGTCCTCTTTCTCCTTGCACCTTAAATTTTTGCTTCATAAAGCAGGGTATTGGAAATTTGCATTTTAGGACATGTATATATAGAATGCAACTAGGTAGATTAACATATATTTATCTGCAACTGGATATTAGAATACACAGACACTGGCATTTAAAAAACAAAACAAACCAGGATTCTCTATTGTACAAACTACATTGTCAGGAGTGCCCACTGGCACAGTCATGAATAGCACTTGAAGTGGTAAGTCTAAGTTCATGTCTAAAATTTCCATATTCTCTTCCAAATGTGAACTTTAAAAAACTTTAGGGGCACCTGGGTGGCTCAGTCAGTTGAGCATCCAACTTCAAATCAGGTCTTGACCTTAACAGTTAGTGGGTTTGATCCCCACGTTGAACTCTGTGCTGACAGCTGGGAACCTGGACCCTGCCTCTGATTCTGTGTCTCCCTATCTCTCTGCTCCTCCCCCACTCATGTTATGTCTCTCTCTCTCTCATAAATAAATAACATTTTTTAAAATAAATAAATAATAAAAAGATTTAAAAACAAACTGTGAAATTCAACTGTATTGCAGTTTCTGAAGCTATAATCATGATTATACAAGGTATACAAGAGTCACTGAATCCACTGGATATGCAACATGCAACAATATTTGACCAAACTCTGTCCCATAGGACCTCTAAGGCTTTAGGTATACTAGTTTGTATGCCAACTTTGAGTCAGAAATATCAAGGTTTTGTTCACATCTTACTCACTAAGTGAATTTGGACAAGTCATTTAACTTCATCGTGCCTTGGTAAATAATCTTAAAATGTGAATGATTAAATAGAACCTTCCCTGTAGAATTCTGATGAGAATCAAATGAGAGAACACATTTAAAGTGCCTAATCTAGGATGCACACAAAAAATGGTATCATGTTGTTGTTAATACCAACTCTTTACAGGGGCACCTGGGTGGCTCAGTTTGTTAAGCGTCTGACTTCAGCTCAAGCCATGACCTCACAGTTCATGAGTTGGAGCCCCACATCGGTCACTGTGCTGACAGCTCGGAGCCTAGAGCCTGAATTGGATTCTGTGTCTCACTCTTTTTCAGCCCCTACCCTGCTTGCACTCTATCTCTCTTTCTCAAAAATAAATAAACATTTAAAAATTAAAAAAAAAAAATAGCAACTCTTTACAGTTGTTGCTCTTATCCTAGAAGTAGCTGCAGTAGTGTTTGCTGCAACAGCACATCCAAGTTCTGTACTTGGGAAATTCTGACTACTCCTTCCTTCTTCAGCCATACCAAACTGCAATTACCCCCAAACACCATAGTGTTTCATCTCTCCTGTGTCTTTTTATATATTATTCTCTTTTCCTGGAAATTTCAGTCCCCTATAAACTGGCCTAATGAAGTCCAAATCACTGTCTGAATCACAGATCAAATATTTGCAGTGATGTGAAGTTCACCCCAACTCCTCAAGACAGCCCTGAATATTCCTTATCCCACTTTTCTTAGAAGTGTCTCCCTACTAAACTGAGCTGGCGTAGAACAGGGGCTATATTTTATTTTATTTTTGGTGCTATATTTCCAACACCCAGCATAGTGGCTGGTGTACTGCAGAGACATATGTAGAAGCTTTGGCATCAAGGAACAGAACACCGCACCTAAAACTGCCTTAGCATTAAGGAAGCATGTCGTCTCATACAACATCAAGTACAGAGGCAGGGTGGGACCCAGGGCTCATTCGATGACTCAACATCCACATCAGGAACTTGGCTCTTCCCACCTTCCTGCTGCCATCTCAATGAGGCAGCCTTGCCTTATTCATGGGCATAAGATGGCTGCCCTACTCCAGACCTCCCATCCAGGTACAATAATGACAAAGGAAGAACCTTTTTTTTTTTTTCCTGTGTCTTATTTAGAGTAGCCAGAACCCTGTTTCCAACATACTTCTGAAATTCCATTTCCCAGGATTAGGTTTTATGTTCATTCCCAAATCATTCATTTGCAGGGGAAATGAGATTACCACAATTGCTGTAGGCTAGGGATCAGCAAAGTTTTTCTGTAAAAAGCCAGATTGTAAATATTTTAGGCTTGGAGAACCATACAGTCTCCATTGCAACTATTCAATGTGCCCTTACAGCACAAAAGCAGCCATAGACAATGTGTAAATAAATGAGTGCTGTTATGTTCCAATAAAACTATTTACAGATACTGAAATTCAAATTTTATATCATATTAATGTGTCATGAAATAGTCTTCTCTTGAATATTTTTCAACTACGTAAAAAAATCTTGAAACCATTCTTTGCTCAAAGGCCACATAAAAACAGGCAACAAATCAGATCTGGCCCAAGATCTATAGTTTGCCAACCCTTGGCTTACATTATTTGGAGTCAAATGTATGTTTAAGTGCCATCCACCATAATTTCCAAAGTGCATTATAAATACTTTAAAAAATTAAAGAAATAAAGGATTAAAGAGAACACAGTTCTTGCTTAGGAGAAGTTCATAGGATATACATGTATATGATTTCCCCCAAAATATTTTTGAAATAATTGCTTTCCCTAATGATGGTAGAGTTAGCAGGACTAAACAAACAAAAATTGTGGTTTGTGACAGCTTAGATACTAAACTGTGAAAATGGAAGGTAAATAATTTTTTGTGTTAGGATGTGTGGGAAATACAGATTTAAAAAACTCTCCATGAATCTAAAGTCATAAAAGGTTTGCTTTGATGGTAAGTAGGTGAAAGAGATTACTTAATGGGTGTTTTCTATGTTAACATCTTCTGACTTCACAATTTTCCAAACATAATGTTGCATGTATCCTGATGCAGGCAAGGAAATAATTACAGAGTAACTGCTTGCACTCAGTGTAAATTAATCAAATGTAAATTAAATAAACTGTAAATAGAAGAGATACTCCTTAGCTGATACAGCTAGTGAATCACCTCCATTATAGACTCATTTTTGCAAAATTACATCTAATCATAGTATTTTAAGATAGTGTTTGGCAAAACATCTCTAAATCTGTCAACAAAAGCAGCGATTACTTCTTTGCAGCTGAATACCTTTGCCAACAAACACCCATCTGTCTGGAAAGATTTATGTATGATTCTGCCTAAAGGCAGGGCTAAAATCTCAATGACCTCTGGAGTTTTCTTTCACCTTTGTGCTCTGAGAGTCAATAAAAATTCATTTTAGACTAATCGTACTACGATCCTTAAAAAGACTACAAACCTAAGATGCAATCAAGTCTGTTCCAAGAATCCCCAAAGTAAATATTCTTCTAGGTAATTATATAACTTATTTTGCTTGGTCAACATTTTAATCTTGCTTGTCATTTGCTGCTTTAATAGAGTCCAACTCCTTAATATGGCTCATAAGACCCATTATAGCTGCAGTTGAAGTCAGTACTGTTCTTTATGCTCCACTGGTCTGATTTTCTCAGTTCTTCAAGCACGTTGTGCTTGCTTCCAGACCTTGGCCCATGCAGGTCCTTCTGCCTAGGCCACAATTCCACTCTCCTTATCTCACTCACCCCTCAGTGTAGTTAACATTTCCTCTTCCTTCAGGCCTTTGATTAGCTTGGAGGATCTGGAAGTCTCTGCTCCTCCCACCCCATCATGGATTAGGTGGACCTTTTTTCTGTATAGCATCCTATGCTTGCTTGGTCCTTTTGTAGTATTTACAATCTAAGTACTTTTCTGTGTATTTGTTAGTCTCCAGAGTTGAGGACAAGAACTGTGACTTACAATAATTACAATAAAAAATCATAGTAAAAAGTAGAGGAGTCCAGGTCATAAAAGGATTTATATGCCCTGCTAAAAAGTTTAGACTTTACCCTGAAGGGTTTAAAAAGAAACCATTGGAGACATTTGTCATGCTCATATATACCTTTTGTAATGATAACTTTGAAGAAATATCAGAGAATGGACTTCCAAAGAACAAAGGGATGGATGGTAAAAGATCCACACTAGAGGTAGCAAGACCACTTGGGAAGGGGTTACTGTACTCCAGGTGAGAAAGGACAGAGGTCTGATCTATCACCACGAATATTGTGAATGGAACATAGTGGCCATTTAGTAGGTGGAAATCTATACAGTGTGACCACCTGTGTATGAAAATGAAGGACTGGAAGGGAGAGAAATCAAGGCTTGGACAAGTAAATAGAGGATAGAGCTAGTCACATCAGAAGAAATCTAGGAGAAGGAGCAAGTTGAGGCTGGGGGGAAAAGAAGATTAATTCCATTGCAGACATGTTGATTTCAAGGAGCCTGCAAAGTATCTAGGAAATGACCAATAGACATCTAGACCAATAGAAGAGAAGTCTAGACCAAAGGAAATGTGAAAGTCATCAGATTATAAAGAGCATTGAAGTCACAAGTGTGTAAGTTACTCAAAGAGAATGTATATTTAAAAAAAAAAAGTAGAGGAGAGCTTGGCCAGAAGCTTGAACAATACCAACACTTCAAGGGTAGGGAAAAAGAAGGGAAGGGAATCTCATAAAGAAAATTGAGAAATAGCCAGAGAGGAGGGTAAAATCAAAGGAAGTATCATCAAAAGAAACAGCAAGTTGCAGAAGGCAGATATTATTAATCAGCTATGATTACATAACAATCACAAAATCTCAGTAAGAAAGCAAAATAAGTATTTATTAACCTGCTCACATGTTCAGGTACAATGGCTCTTCTCAGGCTGCAGGGGTACATATTGGCTGGGACTGCTCTGCTCTATATGTCTCTCATTCTTTTGGGACCAGTAAGCTGTCTAGGTATAGTCTTTTCCCAGTGATGGCAGAAGCCCAAGAGAGCATATGGAAGCTTATGATGCCTTTTAAATCCTAGTTTAAGACTGGCACTCTACCACTTCTGCCCATATCAATTGGCCAAAGTAACTCTCAAGGCTGAGCTCCACACTAGTGAGTGGAGAAGTAATTAATAGGGACAAGAATTAGGACTGTGGCCGAAGCAATTTCATAACAAGCTTAATATCATCCTCAAGTAAAAAGTGACATTGCTAACTCAGATGAAAATATTGCTTTGTGTGTTTTAAAACACCTAAAGCCAGTGACCTGATTGGCCCATCCCTTTTGAAGACTCCAGCATGCCAGGGTCAGCCCTGACAAGTCATACCCTTATAAGAAGCCAAAGAGCTTTCCAGGAGAAAATAATCATATGTTGTATCAGTGTTGGGTAGGTGTGAGGTCAGGCTTCGGTATCAAGAAGAATTCTCAGTCAAGTAAGCTCATGGAAAGGAAAGTTTATTATAAGTATATATGTCAAGTAGAAATGGGAACCCACCAAGAATGGAGTCATATCCACATAGATCGATGGAACAGAATAGAGAACTCATAAATGGACCCACAAATGTATGGCCAACTAATCTTCAACAAAGCAGAAAAGAATATCCAATGGAAAAAAGACAGTCTCTTCAAGAAACCGTGTTGGAAAAACTGGAAAGAAACATGCATAAAAATGAACCTGGACCACTTTCTGATGTCACACACAAAAATAAATTCAAAATGGATGAAAGACCTAAATGTAAGACAGGAAACCACCAAATCCTAGAGGATAAAACAGGCAACAACCTCTTTGACCTCAGCCATAGCAACTTCTTACTAGACATGTCTCCAGAGGTGAGGGAAACAAAAACAAAAATGAACTATTAGGTCCTCATCAAGATAAAATCTTCTGCACATTGAAGGAAACAATCAACAAAACTAAAAGACAACCAACAAAATGGAAGAAGATATTTGCAAATGAAATATCAGATAAAGGCTTAGTATCCAAAATCTATAAAGAACTAATCAAACTCAACACCCAAAAAAACAAATAATCCAGTGAAGAAATGGGCAAAAGACATGAACAGACACTTTTCCAAAGAAGACATCCAGATGGCTAACAGACACATGAAAAGATGCTCAACATCACTCATCATCAGGGAAATACAAATCAAAACCACAATGAGATACCACCTCACACCTGTCAAAGTTGCCAAAATTAACAACTCAAGAAACAACAGATGTTGGCGATGCAGAGAAAGGGGAACACTTTTCCACTGTTGGCGGGAATGCAAACTGGTGCAGCCACTCTGGAAAACAGCATGGAGGTTCCTCAAAAAATTAAAAATAGAACTACCCTACAACTCAGCAATTGCACTATGGGGAATTTATCCAGAAGATACAAAAATGCTGATTCAAAAGGACACATGCACCCCAGTGTCATAGCAGTACTATCAACAATAGCCAAATTATGGAAAGAGTCCAAATGTCCATCAATAGATATAGAAGATAGATAAAGAATAGATAAAGAAGATGTGACTCACACATACACACACACACACACACACACACACACACACACACACTGGAATATTACTTGGCAATCCAAAAGAATGAAATCTTGCCATTTGCAACAACGTGTATGTATCTAAAGTATATTATGCTAAGCGAAAGAAGTCAGAGAAAGACAAACATCATATAATTTCACTCATATGTGGAATTTAAGAAACATAACAGATGAACATAGGGGAAGGGAAGGGAAAATAAGATAAAAACAGAGAGGGAGGCAAACCATAAGGACATCTTAAATAGAGAGAACAAACAGAGTTGCTGGAGGGGAATTGGGTGGGGGGGTGGACTAAATGGGTGATGGGCATTAAGAAGGGTGCTTGTTGGAATCAACACTAGGTGTTATATGTAAGTGATGAATCACTAAGTTCTACTCCTGAAACCACTACTACACTGTATGTTAACTAACTTGGATTTAAACTTTAAAAAAGAAGAATGGAGCCATGTCTAGGGGCTGAATACTTTCCCCAGCTTTCACACAGGTCTAATGGTCTTTTTCTCATATTATTTTAGCTACTCTTTGCACTTCTGCACCATTCTCCCCATCTATCAACTGGCTGCTCCTTGTACTCATAGTTTCTGTTCCATTCTAAACTCTACTTCCATATAATTCTGGATGACCATGACTAGCTTGGGGCATTTTGTGTCCCTACTAGCAAGTGACCCTGGGCTCTCCAAGTTTCTCAGTTTAAACTTCTAAAAATGAGATTCATATTTCTTCAGCTCATTTCTCACACTAACATGTTTAATAGGCAAACTTATTAATTGGTCACCCTTGTGTCCCGTGGCCATCCCTAATCTATTTGTGACCCACTGCAGGAAGGTACAAAGAGTAAGAATTTCCCTCAGGAAGTACTGTCAGTAGGAAGGTATCAGCTGAACTTTCTAGTACAGGGAGGTTCCCATAACATTGGGATTAGAATTCAAAGAAAATCAAGTAAAATGCCTACCTTCTAACTATCAGGAAAGTAGCCAGGCAGAAAGTTCATCCTGAAGGAAGAAGGATTGGAGATGTTGTGACTAAACCCCAGGTCACTGATCTATTATAGATATAAAAAGAGATTTGTAACATGTTACATAATGGAATGTTTCTTGTGTATCTCTCAGTCCAATCTCATTTACAGAAACTTACCCAAGACCCTTGAGATAAGAACTAAAGAAATAAATTGAATGCAAAATTGTAATACTGGGAGAGATGTAAGAAAAACTAAAGCCACACTGTTTGGAATCCTCATCCAAGGAATGAGATGCCAGTTGGGAGAAGGTCCTTCTCCAACCTCACTGGGAAGAATGATATATTAGGGGAGGAGGGATGAGGCCATGGCCATGTATAGTGGCTGGTAAGATACCAAGAGAGCCAGGATGGCTATGGTTGTCTTTCCTACATTACCAAAGAGTAGAAACAAGCTTAGAATAATAAGTAAGAGTTCCTGGATACATCATGGCCCTTCTAAATGGAATCATTTGATGGCCTCCAAATTCCATTGCAGAAGATCAAATTTCCATCCAGGTACACAAAGAATAGATATCCATAGGTCTGGTGGTAGGGCTAGCACTGCTCTTCCCACAGAATTTATACAGATGCATCCTTAGGCAAACATAGGAAAGATTTGCTTCTCTGTTCTTGGAGAAGTTATTCAGTGAACACTGAGAGTTTATTTTCTAATCATGGGTTGTGTCCCTACTCCCAACCGAGGATGTCTCCAAGTACTCAATTGGTTTTTTTAAACTGCGCATCTACTCTGCTTAGAAATGAGTCATATCTGAGGAGAATGATATCACTGGAGATAAAGAACATACTAGAAGCAATTAGAGAACAATAGAGAACAGCATACCGCCAAGTGCCATACAAGAGAGTACAAAAGACAGTTCAAAGAACGCAAGGTTAAATTAGCTACAATCATGGTAATGGGGTCAGGGATAAAGAGAGGATTAAATTTGAGCTAACTCCAAGGAATCAACTGTTATGGTCATTAAAAAGTCTCCAAAGTATTTCCATCTTCCCTCACCCTCAAAAAAAAAAAAAAAAAAAGAAAAGAAAAAAGAAAAAAGAAAAGCAAAGAAAAAAGAAAAATAATAATAAAAATGTGTAAATAATTGTTTAATTTTTTAGATAAACATATGCCACACCTGTTACTTTTAAAAGGGGGGACAAAGGTGTTAGCAAATCAAACCATAAGGTGTCACAAATCCAAGAAGGTTGGAAATCACCACATTCAAGTCCCCCTTGGGTTTGGAGAGATTTATGCTTCTTAAGGGCATTCAGACATTAACAGCTCAAACCCCCACACTGTACCCTGGCTTCATTTAAAGGACCCATAGGTCAGACCAAAACACAACAGAGCTTTATATGCCAATTTTTCTTGACTCTGTGTAGGTCAGGGGAAGTTAAGCTCATGTAATTAGGGGATAAAGACGGAGGCTGGGAGTGGGGGATGGAAGCATGATGAAAGTTCCAGAGTTTAAAGGCTCAGTAGGAAGCCAGAGGAAAAGTCGATAAAGTCATGTCTTTATGAAACATGTGTTTTCCATGGTAGAGCAAACGCATTTGCCATTAAACCCAGGGAATCTCTCTCTGTGACTTGGTACTCTCACCCACCTGTGGGGCAAGAACAATTCAAAATCATTATGATGATTGTGAGGCCATTGTTATCTCGAGCTACCTTCCCAATTATAAAATGTCGATTCAGTTACATTCAGTATAATATCAGCACTAAGTACATTACATTGCATTAACTTTATTTCACAATTGATAATCCAAGTGACTTTTTGTAATTCTCTCTTAAGTAAAATGGTTCATTAGTTGAACTATCCATAAATGATGCCAAAGAACGAAGAGGTTCCTCAAAAGTTCAGTCTAACATGTAATCACCAAAAGAGGTCAGTAAGCAATGACAAGCAGCAATAAAAACAAAGCAGTGAAAATTAATAACAGCCATAACTGAGAAAATAAATGAATAAAAGCCCCTAATCCTCAGAACAAATACATGGAAAAGAAATTTAGATAGTCTCAGCAACAAACATCAAAACTCATATAAATGACTAGATCCCAGAGTTACTCTCCCGGATTTCATCTGTGCTATTAACAAACTAGTGAAGCCGTGACTCCTTCAGACTGGAAACCAGTGTTAATGGACCTCATGAGATTCTTCTGAAAAATGTAGTCATATTGATGACTATTTACAGTACATACTTCCATGATCCACCAGGAACTATTAGCAATAGTATTCTTATGACCACATAAAATTCTATGTGATGAGCAAACAGGGTTTGTCTATAAGAAATTTTTGTTACCTATCATTACAAAAAGGGGAGATAATGTCCATAAGCTTTTTCAGTCTTTATTCATTATCCATCATCTATCCATCTTTCCATCCATCTAATCTTTTCTCGTTCTCTTCTTTCTTTTTCTTTCTCTTTCTTTTTCTCTCTCTTTCTCTCTCTCTCTCTCTCTCTCTCCCTTTCTCTTTTTCCTTCCTTCCATCCAAAAAATGTGTACTGAACATTTGCTAAATGTTAGGCAATGTTCTGGGCTTTGGGAAGACAGTGGTGAATGAGAAAAACAAGGTGCTTCTTCCAGTGTAGTTTATTTACTACATTTACATTTACATTACTACACTACATTTACTACATTTACATTATTTACATTTTAGAGAGGGCAGGCAGACAAAAACAAAACAAAACAAAACAAAACAACTAGTAAACAAATACATAAAGAAAAAAATTTCAGATAATGTTTGGAGCTATAGCAGAAAGAGAACAAAGTAATGGGAGACAGTGAGGCTGCTTTAGAGAAGGTGGTGAGAAAGGCCCCTGTCTGAGGGAGAAGTGACATTTGAGCTAACAATCGAACATGGAGAAAGCTCAGCTACAACTCAGGGTTTCTCAATTTCAGCATTGTTGACATTTTGGACTGGATAATTCTTTGTTGTGGGGACTTATCCTGTGCACTGTAGGATGTTCAGCAGCATTCCATGTTTTTCCACCCTCTGCTCACTAGATACCAGTAGCAACCCCAACTCCAAGTCATGATAATCAAAAATGTCTTTATGGCACAAAAACAGACACTCAGATCAACGGAAAAGAATAGAGAACCCAGAAATGGACCCACAAATGTATGGCCAACTAATCTTTGACAAAGGGGAAAGCAGGGGAAAATATCCAATGGAATAAATACAGTCTCTTCAGCAAATGGTGCTGGGAAAACTGGAAAGCGACATGCAGAAAAATGAACCTGGACCACTTTCTTACACCATACACAAAAATAAACTCAAAATGGATTAAAGACCTAAATGTAAGACAGGAAACCATCAAAATCCTCGAGGAGAAAGCAGGCAAAAACCTCCTTGACCTCAGCCGCAGCAACTTCTTATTCAACAGGTCTCCAGAGGCAAGGGAAACAAAAGCAAAAATGAACTATTGGGACCTCATCAAAATAAAAACTTCTGCACAGTGAAGGAAACAGTCAGCAAAACTAAAGGCAACCAATGGAATGGGAGAAAATATTTGCAAACAACATATCAGATAAAGGGTCAGTATCCAAAATCTATAGAGAACTTATCAAACTCAGCACCCAAAACACAAATAATCCAGTGAAGAAATGGGCAAAAGACATGAATAGACACTTTTCCAAAGAAGACATCTAGATAACCAACTGACCCATGAAAAAATGCTCAACATCACTCATCATCAGGGAAATAGAAATCAAAACCACAATGAGATACCACCTCACACCTGTCAGAATGGCTAACATTAACAACTCAGGCAACAACAGATGTTGGCAAGGATGAGGAGAAAGAGGATCTCTTTTGCATCGCTAATGGGAATGCCAACTGGTGCAGCCACTCTGGAAAACAGTATGACTGTTTTTTCCTCAAAAATTAAAAATAGAACTACCCTATGACCCAGCAATTTCAGCACTAGGTATTTATTCAAGGGATACAGGTATGCTGTTTCAAAGGGGCACATGTACCCCTATGTTTATAGCAGCACTATCAACAATAGCCAAAGTATGGAAAGAGCCCAAATGCCCATCAGATGAATGGATAAAGAAGATGTGGTATATAATATACAATGGAGTATTACTCGTCAATCAAAAAGAATAAAATCTTGCCATTTGCAACTACGTGGATGGAACTAGAGGGTATTATGCTAAGTGAAATTAGTCAGTCAGAGAAAGACAAATATCATATGACTTCACTCATATGAGGACTTTAAGATACAAAACAGATGAACATAAGGGAAGGGAAGCAAAAATAATATAAAAACAGGGAGGGGGACAAAACAGAAGAGACTCTTAAATATGGAGAGCAAACTGAGGGTTACGGGAGGGATTGTGGGCGGGGGGATGGGCTAAATGGGTAAGGCGCATTAAGGAACCTACTCCTGAAATTATTGTTGCACCATATGCTAACTAACTTTGATGTAAATTAAAAAATAAGCAAATTAATAATAATAATAATAATAATAATAATAATGTCTCTAAACACTGACAAATATCCCCTGGGGGACAAAATCACCTCTGCTTAAGAACAACTGGACTCTATGAAGACCTAGGGAAAAATCATTCCAGAACAAAAGGACCAGCAGAGACAAACCCTATGATGGAAATGAGCCTGTTGCTCTGGCAGAAAAAGAAAGGAAGCCAATGTAGATGGAGTGCAGTGAGCAAAGCTTAGACTAAAGCAAGGTGAGATTGGGAAGGGGCCAGCTCAGGAAGGACCTTGCAGGCCATGGTAGGTTTACACTTAAATCATGAAAACACATTCTTGATAAGGAAGCTTTTAGTCTAATGGAGTAAAGCATAAATGTGTGAATCCAGATTTTGGAATGTCTATGCTTCAGCAATTAACCAAGGATATCCTTGAACTAATGTTCCATAGTTTGAGGATTCCTCCTGTATCCAAATGCCCATATCTATGGCAACATTAGAGAAGAATAACCTGGAAGAATCACAATCACCTCCATTCTGGTAATTGTCTCCACAGTTAGGTTACTGTCTTGCATTAATTCCCCTTCATAAAAATGTTCAACTCATCTTTTAACAAACAGCTTTGCATGAACATCTCCAGTACTAAGTGAAGAAGTACTTAATTCATCACCCTGTGGACAGGATCAGGATTGTCAATGGTGAATAAATTGTATGTCACATTTGATTTGTGTTTGGTTTACATGTTATTGTATCAGAGGTTAAAAAAAAGCCTCAAGTTGCCAGCACAGGAATATCTTTTGGAAAGTTTATTCTGAGACAGGAACAAAAAGATTCTTCTCTTTCTATTTCCCCCAAAGAGAGATATAATTAATGATAACACTCTTGCACATTGAAATAAACACACCTTAACATGGTAAGTAACACAGAATTTCTCAGCTGGGTTAGATCTGGGAAAAGTAGTGCTGGAATCTGGAAGACCAACTCTTCAACACCTTCCAAATCTCAACTAAACAAAAGTTCCTTTCAAAATTACTCAAGCATGATTAATTGAGCTGCAGGCTAAGAAATTGACTATATGTCAGAAATAACAATAAAAATAGAGTGTGGAGCAATTTGTAAATGGTGTGGTAGATACAGACTTCAGGTCATATAAAAAAAAAAAGAGGCAAGGAGATTTTGCAAATAAGCAATATTGACAAAGTGAATAGAAGAGCTAAACACCTGTATCCTCCTTTCAGCTCAATAATCATGGAAGCTATGTGATCCCTCATCTAGGGAAAAGTGTTTGGGGCAAGGAAACAGAGTTTCTAACTTGGATGCCACTAAGCTATGGTCTGACTTTGGCAAATCCCCATGCTCTGCCTCAGTTTTCTTACCAGCTGAATGGGTGTAACAGTAGCAAGTGTACTTACCTCATAGAGGGGGTCAAACAGCATAACATCACAAATATGCAAAAGTTACATATAAAGTATAAAACCTTTTAAATATGTAAAGAATTATGGCCAACAAATCACCTGGGGTTTTATCTGATGAATAGTCTTTTTTGGCTGAAAGGAAATTTCAAGTATAAAATTTCATTTCAAATGGTCCACATAATCCACAGATCCAGATGAATGGTGGAGAATTCTAAGTTTGTTTCCACTGCATGGAAACTGAGATACAAGAATAAGACACAAATTAAAGGTATCTTCTGTAGGCCTGATCTCAATATTTAATTTCATTTATTTACATGCACCCCTCTCCTCATGGAGAATTAAATTAATTAATTAATTCATTCATTCACTCATTCAACAAATAGTTATTGGATACCTACTATGTATAGGGACAGTGATAGGTCCTGGGATATGAAGACTAAAACTAGATCCTTGTCCTTAAGGAGCTTACCCTATGGTTGACACACAAGAGAAGAGGGAGCCCCTAACATTCATTGAACATAGGATTATGTCAGCTACATTCAACATGGTCGTATACACTTTAGGACCATTTTGTGGGTGACAAACTGAGAAATAGAATGTTTAAAAAATACTTTGCATAAAATCACAAAGCTTCTAACTGGGGAGGAAAATCTGAGCCTATTCATGCATTCATTCACATTATGTATTTACTGAGCACCTAATATGTGTCTGACACAATGCTAGGCACTGGGGATACAACAGGACATAGACAAAAATCTCTTTCTCATGGTGTTTACATAACTGTGCATACATGCAAGTCTGCCTAACACCAAAAACCCAAGACCTTTCCACAAGATGCTTCCTATGGGTCACCACTATGTGGCAACAACAAAAACAACAAAAACAAAAAAAAAACACGAGGGAAAATACACACACACACACGCACACGCACACACACACACACACACACACACACACATAAAACAAACCCAAATTAATATCCCCAGTAAACCAGAAATCAAGAAAGAATAAAGCCAGATAAAAGAGGTTGCCAGACACTAAAATGTCCTCTTCCAAAATCTAAATAAAAAATGTTTGCATTTGGTTTGAGTGCCTGGAAGCCCAAAGGCAGGCGGCTCACAGACCACCGACAGCACAAAGACAGTGCCTGTCAGGGCACAAACATGAAAACCAGCTCTCCACCAGAAGGCCTGAGGTTTACAGGAATTAAAAGGCCTGGGTCCCTGGCTCTTGGAGATGGCGAGACAAGACAGAAACATATGCCTGCCCGCCTGGCAACAGCTCTCCCTGGCCTGGAATGAGTATGTCTACAACGTCCAAGGGAAGCTGGCAGCCACGGTGGCCTCGGATGGAGAGAAGCCACTGCCAGCCAGTACCAGCACGGGGCTTCCCTACAGGCAGCTCTTGCTGAAACAAAGAGGGATGAAGGGAAGAGCTGTGGATGTCCAGCCTTCAGGCTCAAATCTAAAATCGAGAGCAGCGCTGGGCTAATGGAAGGCCGGATCTGCTCCAAAACCCTGACACTGTGTCTGGGATGCAATCTGAGTAATTTCCTGATGACTCTTCTCTGCATAATGGATTTGAGTTATAAAGGAATTTATGCCCTCAGGACCAAATTACCCAGATAATTGAAGATACAATGAGGGAGAGGGGGGAGAGTAGAAAAAGAGAGAACGGCCTCAATTACACGGGTTTCTCCTTCACTCTGAACGAGTTCAACATCTGAATTCACCATGGTGTTTAATTTTTAAAGTTACTTTACATCCATAAACTGCCCTATCTGGAGTATAGTGAAACTGCATCAAGGCCTAATTTAACGTAGGCCTGCAGACTTTATAGCCTGGACCCACCACCGTCCACCACCCTCGCCCTCCAGGATGAGACTCCACTTCCTGGTTTAAGCCTCACAATCCCAACTAAATCTATGACACTGCATTAAGGGTAGAGAGGCTTAATATTAAAATAAGGTCTGCTAAAACCTATAGGCAGCCAGGCTTGCTTTGGGAGCTACAACCTATCCCCCAGTCACAGCTAAGCATCTGATGGTGATTTAAAAAAATTTTTTTTAATGTTTATTTATTTTTGAGACAGAGAGAGACACAGCATGAGCAGGGAAGGGGCAGAGAGAGAGGGAGACACAGAATGTGAAGCAGGCTCCAGGCTCTGAGCTGTCAGCACAGAGCCCGACGCGGGGCTCGAACTCACGAACTGTGAGATTGTGACCTGAGCTGAAGTCGGACGCCCAACCGACTGAGCCACCCAGGCGCCCCTGATGGTGATTTTAAAGACAGAATTCAGACAGGGTTTGAATTCCTCAGAGCTGGACACCTACCCTGCTCCTGTTCCTTTCTGCCGTCATTCTCATACTTGAGGAAACACAAGAATTTCTTGCGGAATTGGAAGCACAAAACCACTAATGGTCTTGTATGAGTGCATTAAGGGATCTTCAAAGAGATTGTCAAATTCTGTCACCTCTGTGCTGACTTGACACCCAGGCCCAAGGAAACTGTGTGCCTAGAACATCGCTTTCAGGCTTACCTCTGGAACTAGTGCCTATAAGGCAAATGCCAAATCTTGCTCCATTCCACACTCAGTGGAAGAAATTTTGAAATGTCAGTGTCTAAAAAAATGACACCAAAGACCCCTTATCCACATGCTTCCTGCGTCTAGGTTCCCCTCACTGCCACAGAATGTGGGAAAAGAGACACAGAGAAGCTACTTTTTTAAAGTTTCCCATGATTTAGTCCAGATTTATAGAGAGATTAAGGAATCTTCATTATAGAGTTGTTATTTACCCCAGCACAGTATATTGTGTTTATTGACAGAACCTCATTTTGTCAATACATACAGAACTGGATGGACAAATGAATAAAGACAAAGGCTCTGAAATATGACTGGAGTTCTGAAACCCCAGAATCAGGGCTATAACAAATGGTGGCCCACATAAGCAAATTTGGTAAGTTATGCATAGAATTTACAAGGCACCCAACACTGGCCTGCTCAAGTAAAGTCTGCCATGAAGTGCCAAAGGGCTTGGAAGTGGGGGTAGGATAGAGGTGGTGAGTAGTCTATAACAGGTGTTAAACCACTTATTCAAGCACTCCCACGAATGGCCTGAAAGATTTTCCCAGAATCCCCCTGCTCTCTATGAGTCACTGTGGGAATAGCAGTGAGGTTTGGAGTTGAGTTATAACCATTCAGTGAAGCATTTCCCTCCAGACTGTACAAAGGAAAGGGGCTATGTTAGTAAATTTATTGACTATTTCATTAGATCAATATGGAATATGATTTAAAAGGCTCCACTCAGGCTCTTTAAATCTATTTAATCAAACCAATTAATAAAAAAAGTAAGAAGTTGAAGCATATCCTGTAAGGTGCATCATAAATATATTCCCTTACTTGGGCTTTTGATCTCACCCAGGTAATTAACAGCTTTAGTTAAGTTCAGTCATTCCTTCATGCCTGGCTCTGGTCATAAAACCCCCAAGCTATGTGTAGCTCTTGGATTTATTATGTTTTTCTTAGTGCAAGAATGTCTCTCTCATTCCGTTTTCTCCCCTCCTTGAGAAAGTTTATGTAGCCATTGCTTTTGCAGCTGTCATAAAGGCAACACTGGCTAGTGAGCTTTGTACTGCTCAAGAGGCTGCGTTCCCTCAGCTGCTGGTATCCAATTCAGTAGCTTCTTCACTCTCATCCAACAATTCCACACTAACTCCACTCTAGGAATGGGGAGATAAAATCATCTCAAAGGCCTGACTTCTCTCCCATTGTCTATCTATTCCCAGCTACTTTTCATGAGTGAAATGACTTCTCCCTGCTACACAGAATATGGCTTTAATTACAGGATTTGGAGCAGCCTGCTTCCCTGTAACACTGAGGATGAACCATTCTTATCAGCTGCTCATTGACCCCACTCTCCTCAAACTTCCTTCAAATCCTTCTCCTACCAGGTCCCCAGCTTCATCTACCTGGCTATGAAGTTTTGAGATGCCTAGTCAAGCCGACGTATCAACTCAAGTTGGGAGGGAAAGTTCAGTGTCCCTCCAGTAACAGAGTCCGTGTCAGCTTGGGTCTATGAGGCTGAGCATGTAGCTTCATTCTGCTTTACAAGCAGAGAAATCTCAGTTTGGAAGGGCAGCAAATGTTTCCCCCAAAGCTCTCCTCTGTCTCCATTTGAGAAGCTTGGTAAATATAATTAGCTGGGTAACTGCACCAAGGTTCTTCCACAGCTAAAAGCAGAGTCTGAGAAAATAGGGCAGTTAGCTATAAAATCCAAACTGTGTGTCAACAGTAGATCTTCTTAAATAAGTCACAATTCTTTGTGCAAAAAGTGGGGGAGATAAGATTCTCTCTTGATATGACCAGCTTTCCATGGGCAAACAACTTCTGTTTCCATGCACTGGAAAGCTGGGAAGGCTCACAAAAATTCTACGGGAGGTCTTAAATCAGAGCCATTGCTTTCTTGGTTTAAGACCAATAGCAGCCTATTTTACTTTTGCCTCCTTCTACTTACTTTGGTCCAATTCAATACATATTTACTAAATCTCCACCATTCTAGACATACTCAGAAAAGACACAAAAGAAATACAAACCACAGAGGGAGCACAAGGGTTTTTTTCATCTTTGTAGGAGACAAAGCAGGCAGATGTGAAATGCTCATGTTTAAGACCATATTCGCCTTAACCAGCCCTGCAAACACCTGTTGACACAAACTTCTGGCCAGCATTCATTCAACATTTCTTGAGCACCTACTCTACACTATACACCAGGCTACAAATGGTGTGCGTATTCTGTGTGATAAAAAAGTAAGTGAGAAATTACTGATCCCTATGGGCTTACTGTAGAATAGAGGAGGTAGAAGATAACCTACAAATAACATCAAGGCTCTTTATACCATGGAATTTATATGAATAAAACCCAAAAGAGTTTAATTCAAATCCTCATATCATTTTAATACAGTCTAAACTGCCAATTCTATTGTACACTGAAACCCCACCAATTTTTTCAAAATAGGTAAAGGCCCCTTTGATTTAAGTAGACATCTGATTTAGAGAACCTATTTAATGAAGTAATATTTTAAAACTTGTAGTAATTCAAATTAGTATTGACAGTATATTTAGCAGAGGGTGCACTTGGATAACTACTTGACAAAAATGTATGATTTCTATGTCGGTTGCTTGAAAGCAGGGTTTATAAGACACATGAGGGGAGTTGAAAACTATTCTGAGTTGTTTAACCATTGCAATCATATTACATCATTGTCTTAAAGAGAAAATTTTTTTCCAAGTAATCTTCCTTCCTAGACTAACATTAGTGTAAGTAGAAACATCCTCTTCTAATAACATGATAAATTTTAGCTCAGCCTCTGTGTAAATAATCACTAATACTGACTTGCAGAAAGAATAGTCATCATAATTCCTAGAACTTTTTGAGCCCTTGTGAAGTGTCAAATGTGAAGCTAAATGCTATAAGCGCATAATCTCACTGATCGTCACAACAACCCTACAAGGAAGGTTGTCTTATTAGCTCTGTTTTGCAGATGAAAACATTGAAGCCAAAGGTCCCATAGCTAGTGAAGACTGAATTCAGAGCTCCTACTTTTAAATGAATCCAAAAATCAATGGAGTTGTGTCACATATATGCAGTTCAGGGTTAAAATAAGTAAGTAGGTTGGCAAAAGTCCCAAAAATATCCACAAGCACAGAGGGAACAAATGTGATTTTTTCTCTACCAATTTCCTTTAAACTTCCTGATTTCTAGGGGGACCGTTTTTGCTCTGTGCCTCCTGTTCTTTCACCTGCTCTCCAATCAAAGATGCTCAAGTGGCCAAATCCACTTAAAATATTTTTTTTTTAATGTTCCTTCCTCTTGCTTCAGGTGCTTGTCTGTATGAGGTGACTCTGGGATGCCTGGTGAAGAGAGAGCTTGGAGAATGGCGTGTAATTCCCATCACTAAAATTAAATTATTAATTTTTTATCAATTAATTGGATGAGGATTGGTGGGAAAGACAGGCCCTCAGCTCGGCAGAGCTCTACTGGGTGCCAGATAAAACAAGAAATACGCCTGGGTGAAATGGGTAAGAGGGGATGAAAAGCCACAGTAGTAATAAATGTGAGAATCCCCTAGTTTCAGGAGAGGGAGAACAAACCAGCTCCCAGGAGGAGAGACGCAGAATCACTAAGATTTCTCCAAGGGGGCTTTGACGGAATCAGCCCTCCAGGCCTTGTGAAAAGAAACTCTACTGGTTGCCCAGGAGTTGCTTTTCTTAATTCTCCCCCATACTGAGGAGGATCAAATCCCAGAGAAGAGAGGTTTCGAGCCCCCCTTTGAACAGATGGAAACTGTTCTTACTCAAAAGACTGTCGTGTTTTTTTTAAATAAAAATAGTTCATATTTTCTGGATATATAAATAAATCACACTCATTATAAAAAATATCAACCGATTTACAACACACATTTTTAAAAATGCTTTTTTTTTTACTTGCCATTCCATTACCCCAAGTTAACCATTGTTAACATTATAGGACGCATCATTCCATACATCTCTTTTTGCTTATTGGTAAGTAGTGGACAGCTACGAAAATCCAGTTATTAGTTTTTTGAACAAATATTTATTGAATACATACTATGTGCCAGCAATCATAATTGTACATGGTATTCTTTAACCTTTTTAAATTCAATATTATGATGTGAACTTATTTTCATATCAAAGAGGTCTGCATAATTATTTTGAATCATTTCATCAGGTTTGATCATAACCCCAATGATGGGTCTTTAAGGTTTTTGTGACTTCTTGCTATCAAAAACAATTATGCAACAAGAAAACTTTCAAGATGTCTTTGAATATGTCCTCCAAATAAGTCACTGGGAATTCAAAACACCTTATATTTATGTAATAGTTCACTATTCAAGTTAGTGTCATATTTATAGCATGGTTTCTGTAAAACTCACATCAGAATTGGTCTCATTCACAGTTATATTGCATAAATTCAGCTTTCCCTAATAAGTTTGAGAGAGCAAAGTTTGACAGAGGAGGAAACTGAATTACAAAATATATGTGTGTATGAAACAGATGGAGAAAGACAGGCCTAAAGATAATTCTCTGAAACTGGAAAACATGTATCTCAACAACACCAGGGTGAAGTATAGCATGTGCATATCGACTGGACCAAAAGAAGATTCTAGGAGCCCCACCAATCCTTCCAGATAAAAAGTTCCCTGAGGATCGAGGTTTTTATCTTACTCACCAATGTATTTCCAGTGCCTAGCTTAGGGCTTGGAATATGACAGGTACTCTATATAATAAATAGTTCTAGATCGAACGAACAAACCACAAAACAGGTCTTCATGGACTGCTGCAAACCACAGTCAACCTCCCACCCGTGTGCCCCCCCCCCAACAATGGAAACTCTGAAATGAAGCAAAGATATTCAGAGCTACTTATATATAGCTCTTATCCTACCATAAATTTCTCATTCTGAAGGAGCTGTGGATAGTAAGTCTCCTCCAAAGCCATATCAAATCCTTGAACTGAAAGACTTAAGTTGAGGGAGACTGGGAAAAAGTAAATGGAGATTCTCCCACTGAGTGCTTTATTTTGCCCTTTCTGAAAATTTCCTTCCAACTACTATTAGCAAATTTCATTCATCTCCCCCATCTGTACCCCTCCTCTTCTTCAACCCATAATATTACCTCACCCTCTGCCTCTTTGTCAGAAATCCGTCTTGTGTACTAATTCATATATACGTACACTGCATATGTAAAGGAGCATTAGCAAGTGGGTGGTTCTTGAAAATCAGCCATTCATCATGCATATTGATCACTGGGGTAGTATGGTATGAATCAGAGAGCAGCAATCATTAAATCAAAGATTTATACTAGCAAAAGAGCACCAAAGCAATTCATCAATTCCATACCACCCCTGGTGATTAATTAGGTTCCAATCTGACAGCTTAGAAGCTGGTTCACAATTAAGGCTATTACAGTTAGAGGTAGGTTTCTTTTCTTTTTTTTTTTTTTTTCCTTCCCTTTAGGAAGAAAAAACAGTGGGGGAGAGCACTAGTCTGTTGGCTTTATGGCCTCCTTTAGGAAGAAAAAAAGCGGGGAGGGCACTTTTCCTTCATAGTATACTTACCACAGTTATAAATAGTGTTATTTATAATGGGGTTATATGTTCAAATTTTCTCTCCCCATTAGACCATATGGTCTTCAAAGCCTTAAAGCTTCTAAAATAGGGCCTAGCACATAGTAGGTGCTCAATAAATATATGTTGAGCAAATGAATTTATTAACCAGATGTTTCTGATGCTTCAGCCCAGATGTAGCATAACTTACAATGGGTCTTCCAATGTTTCCCACCAGGTCTTGTCCTCTAAAACACTAAACTAAATTGTTGTAGACTGGAAAACTATCCTAGAAAATTGCCAGCATCAACTAAAGCCAAAAATATGCATTCCCATGACCTAGTAAGTCTAATCCCAGGTATATACCCAATGGAAATGTAAACAAATTTTCACCAAAAGGCATGTCCAAGAATATTTATAGAAGCATTGTGGGGCATCTGGGTGGCCCAGTCAGTTGAGCATCCAACTTCCACTCAGGTCATGATCTCGTGGTCCACGAATTTGAGCCCCACATCAGGCTCACTGAGGTCAGCCTGTCAGCGCAGTGCCAGCTTTGGATCCTCTGTCCCCTTCTCTCTGTCCCTCCCCTGCTTTCACACTCTCAAAAATAAACATAAAAAAAAAAAAAAGAAAAAGCACTGTAATTAATAGACCAAACTGGAAACAACCTAATTGCTCATCAACAGAAGAATGGGTAAATAAATTGTATATGGTCATACAATGAAAAACATGAAAAACTACATAGCAGTGAATATGAAGAAAGCATAGCATTATGCAACATGGATAACTCGCACAAACATTATATTGGCGGAATGAAACCCGTCATGTGTCCTTCAAACACAAGGAGTGCATGCTGTGTGATTCCACTTATATTATGTTCAGAAATGGGAAAAACTGAAGTCAGAATAATGATTGCTTTTGAAGGGTTAGTGACTGGAAAAGGTCACAAAGAAGGCTTCTGGGGTGCTGGAAAAGTTCTATTTCTTCTCTGGAAGACGGTTACAACATGTGTATTCACTTTGTGAGATTCATAAAGCTATTTTCCGTTGTTTCATTTTGGGAAAACAGAGCTATATGACTAGCGCTCTTTTCTGTATATATGTGGTAGTTTGAATAAAAATGCATTTAAAAAAAAAAGAATTAACCTGGTTTGTTTTTCTCCATGTGATTGAAAGGTGGTAAACATCTTCATATATACCCCAGCCCCAAATTCAAATTTCAGAAAGTATCCCTTGGTGAGGATTCCAAAGAAGGAAGTTAGACTACTTGTCCTTTCGAGTTCCTTTCAATCCTAAAATTCTGTGATAACTAATCTTTTTGAACACTGACAGAGAACTCAATGTCCAGTTGGATTTCTTGTGCTAACCTCAGCCATTCTCAGAAGAGTGAAATGAGGCAATTAGAGAAGACCGTCTTTCTGTCTTAGAGTCATGAATCTGCATCACCTTTCATAATATCCACCTGCAAAGCAAGTAGGAACTTCCTATAAGTTGTGATGGTTTAGAAGAAATGGGTGTGATAAAGAAATACTGTGGGTTTAAGAAATTCAGAGATTTCTGGGGTGCCTGGGTGGCTCAGTCAGTTAAGCATCTGATGTCGGCTCAGGTCATGATCTCGCGGTTTGTGGATTTGAGCCCCACATCGGGCTCTGTGCTGACAGCTCAGAGCCTGGAGCCTTCTCCGGATTCTATGTATCCCTTTCTCTCTGCTCCTTCCCCACTCGTTCTCTCTCTCTCTCTCTCAAAAATAAACATTAAAAAAAAAATAAAAAAAAGAAATTCAGAGATTCCTGAGAATTAGACCATAAACCAAGATCTAGATTTATAATAATAAAGCCTTCCATTTTTTTAAGACTTCCTATATACCAGGCACTGGGTTTATTTATATATATTCTTTTTCACATATTTTTTCATTTAATACTTAGAACATCCTTTGAGATAGGTACAGACTGCCTCACTGTAAAGATGGTGAATCACATTCTCTGTCTGAGCCTCAGATTCACATCTGTTACCACTGGGAATAAAATCCCATGCCCATATAGCAGTGGTTATGAAAATAGGCCCTGGAACAAAAATATCAGGGTTCAAATCCCAGCTAAGTAACTTACGAGGTATGTAACCTTAGTAAAATATTTAATCTCTCTCCAAGTTTATCCTCTGCAAAACGTAATTATTAATAGTAATAATAGTAATAATCATCACAGGATTATTATGAGAAGTACATGACTATATATATATATATATACACACACATAGTATATATATATACACACACATAGTATATATATATATATATATATATATATATATATATACACACACACATAGTATATATATATATATATATACACTATAGCATTTAGAACTGTGCATGGCACATAGTTGGTCCTCAATCAATGGTAGGTGTATATTAATGTAGATAATTTTTATATTATATATACATATATACATATATACTCTTCATAAGTGCTATATAACCAGCAAATATTACCTATTCAATTCACATAATTTTTAGTAAAACAAAACTGTCAGTAATAGTTCTCTACTGGTTTAGAGTCTATTGGGGATATTTTGGTCTAGATTCCTAAAACCTAGAAGAAATAATTGTTATATCAGACTCCAAACTTCTTAAAATAATCTTTTTTACTTTTTTTAAAATTTATTTTTGACAGACACAGCATGAGCAGGGGAGGGGCACAGAGAGAGGGAGACACAGAATCCAAAGCAGGCTTGAGGCTCTGAGCTGTCAGCACAGAGCCCGATGTGGGGCTCAAACTCATGAGCCGTGAGATCATGACCTGAGCCTAAGTTGGTCACCCACCCAAGTGAGCCACCCAGGCACCCCCAAGCTCCAAACTTCTTGAAAGCCAGGATCATGTCCATCTTGCTCATTATTACATCCCTGTAGCCAATCACAATGCCTGACACACACTTACCACCTAACAAATATTTGAAAAATGTTTTATTAAATACTTCCCCAGTATACCTACCTAATCTCCTCACTTTGTATCTATCCAGAAGAGGCCTGGTTATTTACAGAAATTTTCTTTCAACCATAATAACCACAGATATTCCCTAACTTTTTTTTAAAAAGGAACAATTTTATAAGATAAATATGTCTTTTCAAGAGGATTCACTGTGTGTTCTCAATATAACAAAATTTGACTTATTCTTATTTAAAATTCACCCATTCTCTAATGTCAGATATGATAGAGACTTTCATCCTTAGAACATAAACTTCAAATGCATTCATTTGTTCTTTCATTTATTTGTTCATTTAGCAAGTGTTTATTAAAGACCTTTTATCTGTGTTTAGTGATCTCAGTTTTAAATTTTTTTTTTTTAATGTTTATTTATTTTTGAGACAGAGAGAGACAGAGCATGAGTTGGGGAGGGTCAGAGAGAGGGAGACACAGAATCTGAAACAGGCTCCAGGCTCCGAGCTGTCAGCGCAGAGCCCGACGCGGGGCTCGAACTCACGGACCGTGAGATCATGACCTGAGCCTAAGTCAGCCGCTTAACCAACTGAGCCACCCAGGCGCCCCTAAAATTTTTTTCTTAATGTTTTTATTTATTTTTGAGACAGAGAGACAGAGCATGAACGGGGGAGGGTCAGAGAGAGAGGGAGACACAGAATCTGAAGCAGGCTCCAGACGCGGGGCTCGAACTCACAGACCACGAGATCGTGACCTGAGCTGAAGTTGGACGCTTAACCAACTGAGCCACCCAGGCGCCCCTAGTGATCTCAGTTTTAAATTACAGAAAACTCAAACCGATTTAGTAATAAGAAACCTATGGCACATAACAGGAAGTCCACAGGTTCTTCTGCAGTCTTCTTACTTGGTTTGATTCAGCAGCTCATTATGTCATCAAGGACCCAGATTCTTTCCATCTGTCCACCCTGTCATCCTTGGTGTTGGCTTCATTCACACTGTTAGCCTGATGACAATTGTTGCAGGCTGTGGCCAACTCTCTGTTACACTCTCTCCCACTTCTTCCTTTCTAAGGAAGCCCAGCTTTGTTCAGGTATCAGGCATCAGTGTACTTCATTAACTCCTCCTAAATCTGGTTGTTAATTATCTAAGCCAATTATGGTCATTCCATTTGTCTTCCCACAATTGTTTGAAGAACGCACATGTAACAAATCTTGGCAATGTAAGGGGAAGTCAGCCTTGGCCCTTCTAATGTTTTCCACACTCCTACAAAGGGACACAAGTCAGGAACTTTCCCCATTTCCTGCCTCAAAACATTCTTTACTCTCCTGTGTGAAATGATTCCCGGAGCTGCTATGACCATCTTGTCACCACAAAGAAAGCTACCAACACACATTACAGAAATATGGAAGGAAACGTGTACCCCTGTAGTTAACCAATGTTGGAACTATCCTACCTCTGAACTCATTGTTATGTGATAAATTATAAAATAAACCCATAAAGCTGATTTTAGTTGGGTCTTCAGAAAATTATAAAGCACTATGAGATATATATAGTTATCACTATACAAACACAGCTATTTCCAAAGGAAAGAAAAAAAAAAATCTAAGGATTTCTTTTAAAATAGAATAAAATTAGGGGCACCTGGGTGGCTCAGTTGGTTAAGCGTCTGACTTCGGCTCAGGTCATGATCTCACAGTCCATGAGTTTGAGCCCCAAGTCAGGCTCTGTGCTGGCAGCTCAGAGCCTGGAGCCTGCTTCGGATTCTGTGCCTCCCTATTTCTCTACCCCTCCCCCACTCATGTTCTGTTACTGTCTCTCAAAAATGAATAATCATTAAAAAAAAATTTTTAATAGAATAAAACTTAACCTCTCTCCTTCCTACCCCACTTTCTCTCAATTCTGATTCGCCAGTAATGAGTCATATGCTTACAGTCAAACCAATCACAGGCTAGAGGAATTGGATTACCCTAAATCCATTCAGACTTCCCCCTGTGGTCTGGGACTGAGATCAACTGTGACTGAGGTAGCTGGCTGCATAGGGGAGGGGTGACTGCCTGAATAAAAGTGAGTTCTGTTAGCAGGAAGAGGTGGGATATTAGGTATTCATGTGCTGTATCCTGCTTATTACCAAATGCACACTGTGTACTGTGTACTGGACTCGGGACTCCTCAGTGATAGGAAACATTTAGCACAGCTCTACTTCAGTAATCAAATTAAAATCTGCATCCTTCTTCAGGACCCTATTTTTTGGAATCTTAAAATTTCTTAAATCTAAGGCAAGTCAAATCTCTAACAACACTGCTTGGGCTCAGTCCAAATGTGGATTTTGCTAACAGATTTTATTTAAGTAAGGTCAAAGTAGGTTTCTTCCTACCTCCCACTAATTTTGCAGAGCTGTAGAAACAATTCTTAAGCATATTGCTATATTCAGAAGTACTAGCTTGCTTCTAGGCACATTTCTAATACTCTCACTTCCGATCAAACTTTTCTCAATGTAAATTATATGACTTCCTGGAGCTTAGGAAGCGATTCCCCAGATTGGAAGGAGCTTCTTTTTCTTCTTTGGAGGTAGTAATGGTATAGTGGTTAAGAGGGGTTTCAAATCCCTGCTCTTCCACTAACTAGGTGGTCCTTGGGCAAGTTGCTTAACCTCTCTATGCCTTAATTTCCTCAACCATAAAATGTAAGTGATAATCATAGTTCTTACCTCATAGAGTTGTAGAAAGTATTAAATTAGTGCATGGAAAGTGCAAAGCATAGTACAAGAAAACAAAATGTTATCTCAATAAGTATTAACTATCCATAATGTTTCTCTCTTTATCTCCATCTTCTCTCGCTCACGATATCATCACAATTAGCAGAGTTAGTTGACTGACCTTTCTGATTGGGTGTTGTCAGTCAATCAAATAGCTTGAATTTCTTTTTTCCCATTTGGTTAGACAAATTCACTATTTGGTATTATACTTAGGTTGGCCAATTAAATGGGAAAAATATATAACATTTATATGGTAATTGTCTCTACCCTGAGCTTTTTGGGAGGTCGTAGGACTGAGCCTTTCTGGACCAGGCCTCTGGAGTCGAAGTGGCTTCCTTCTCTTCAGGCTACATTGCTGGCTTTGAGCCAGTTTGTCTCCACAGTCTCAAAAAGCCCAAGCTCCGAGAGTGCCTTGGGGATTCAACTTCATTGACTCGCAAAATCAAAATATACAAATTCCCCTTTTAAACCATGATATATAACTGGGAGAATATTGCCTCTCCACTGCATTAGGGCCCGCCCTATTACCTTATGGAATTACCCACAGTGGCAGAAATCCATTCACCTGATCCACTGACACCCTGGGGGCAGCTCAGATAGCATAAAGCCAATTGACAGATGTATATTTGATATATATTTTATGCCTGGAATTTATGTCTTCTGCATGTTTCATTTGCCATTCTGACTCACTTTATGCCACAGGAGAACTAGGGAAATTTCAAAAGGGACTGAGAAAGAAACGCATGGAAGAACAGTGTGGAAATCAAAATAACAATTTCTCTTTCTGATCTAGGACCTCACACCTGAGCATCCTGATCAGCTTTGAAGCAAAGAGGATGTATTCCCTTCCCCCTCCTCCTAGGAAAGGATTATGAGAAGGAGAAGAGCCAAACCTAAAAGAATGGGAAAATCCTTTTCCTCCAAACCAGTAGCTGAGACAGGCCGCCACTACAAAGTGAGGACATTGGGGTAAAGGGAGCAAAGATATAAACAATAATAGAACTAAAGGTGTGCATTTTATTCTATATAGTTATCAAGACCTCTCCACATATTTGAGCTCATTTCACTCTCAAGGTAGTCAACATTGATATTTTCAGCCCCATGTTACTGATGTTGGAGAGAAGAGAATGACTTGCCTAAGATCACAGCTTATGGCAAAACTGGAACTCAGATCCACCCTTCTACCCCTCTAGTGTGTGTACAAATTATGACACATAAAAATTTTAGAAGACTTCATAAGCTCCTATATATAGGGAGAGAATTCATCATCATGTGTACTATTCAAAGTCCTATTATGTGTCCTATGTTTTCCAACAGCTTAATTTAAAAAAAAAAAGAATTTATAACAATTTATAACAGCTTACACACACACACACACACACACACACACACACACACTAATTCAATCCTCATAATAACCCTATGAAAGTAAAGCAAGGGAATCTGACTCTGGGAACTGTGCTCTTCACTACTCCACAACACCACTTCTCTATCAACTCATGAATGGAGAAATGGAAGGCTACACTTAAAAGGTCTCCTATTGGCTCAATACCTGGCATATTAAGAACAGGGCCTAGGGAAAGACAAAAATCAACTGACCCAGTCCCTTTGATTAATTTCCTTTGTTCCATTGGAGCTAACTGCTCCATTGGCTTTGGCTACCTAGGATGGCAACCATTCATTTCACTTCACCACGTAATTATTGAAAACAAAGCTCTGTGCCTGGGTCTGGTAATTCAGTATGAACAAAATAGACAGCCTCATCCTCGTAGAGCTTATAGCCTGAAGGGTAGAGTAGATACCAAGCTAGTATTAAGAGTGAAAACAGTGAGGCAGCTAGCCTTTTTCATAGACTCTCCACTGAAAGAGAATGAAGAAGTCATATATCTGGCCCAACTGATGCAGAAATTTTTTCTACAGTCTCTCCTACAGATGGTCATGCAGCCTCTGCTAGAATCCTCAATTCCAGAAAGCTCCCCCTTCCAACAGCAGTGCATTCCAGTTTAATCTACAAAGCCTTTTCATATATTGAGTCTACACTTTCTGCTTTGTAATATCTGCCATTATTTCAAATATATCTTCTGCATCCCACAGAACAGGATCTATCCCTCTTCAACAGAGTAGTCCTTCAGCATGTTTAAGGATTGCCAACAAGTGACCCTCAAGTTTTCTCATTTTAAAACTAAACTCCTTGGGGCACGTGGGTGGCTCAGTTGGTTAAGTGTCCAACTTCGACTCAGGTCATGATCTTGCGGTCTGAGTTCGAGCCCCGCATCAGGCTCTGTGCTGACAGCTTAGAGCCTGGAGCCTGCTTCAGATTCTGTGTCTCCCTCTCTCTCTACTCCTCCCCTGCTCACGCTCTGTCTCTCTCTCTCTCTCTCTCTCTCTCTCACAAAAATAAGTAAACATTAAAAAAATTTTAAAAACAAAACAAAACAAAACCCTCAAACATTATGTTTTAGGCCATGGATTCCCAAACTCTTTTCTACTAGGGGTTCTATCAAGTCTGCCAATAACTAAAGTAAAAACCTACAAAGAATACTTTAAATGGAGTCTGACCAATAAGGTAAAGTAGAACCATGACCTACCCTGACAAGGACCCTGTGCCCCTATTAATTACTGCATTTATTGTTTTTGTTTCAATACTCAACACACAGAATTGGCTCATGTTGGACTCAGCTAATTGCCCATGTTTTCAAAGTCAGGTCCTCCTCAAACCTCTGTTTGGACAACTAATCTTTTTTTTTTTTTTTTTTTTTTTTTTTTTTAATGTGCATGCAGGTCTTTACATTTCCCTCTGTTAATCTTGGTGAAACTCAGATCACAGTGCCATCTTTGTACTCATTGAATAACCTGTCTTAGCTTCACAAAAATGATTTTCATAAGAAATCTTTTCAGACTAAGCATTTGATAAATTGAACAGTCTTTTCTTAAGACTTCAGAGTTGTGGAGAAAGATTCCATTGTATGGCACTTCATATGAAAAATCTTTTCTCTGAAACTCTCTACTCTCCTCACTACCAACTCTAGGACCTGTGTCTCAGCTTCCCCTCACAGATCACAGCTTTTCTAACTCCTGCCCACCTGACCCTTCTCCACCATCCCAACTCCAACCAAATTCTTCTCTCCTCTATTATGACAACAATACAGTTCACTCCCAGCTCCAACCAAAATGGTATCTCAACATGTAGAGTCAGAAAATAAAATTAAATGTAAAATCTTCCTTTATGTAAAAGGTCTACTCTCCTTAGAAGTAAATTCATGTAGATGGATGGTAATCAGTATTCAGAAAGTATTTATACTTTGGGCCAGGCACTGAGCTCCTGGAAGGGTGCAATATCAGACACAATCCTGGACTTCATGGCACTTACCACCTAATAGGAGAAGATAGATAGCAATCAACTAAACATACAGTCCATGTAAATTACAGTCATAACAAGCTCTGTGAAGAAAAGACAACTCCAGATCATTGAAGGGTTTGGTATAGTCAGAGGGTCAGAAAGGGATTCTCCTAGGAAGCAGTGAATGACCTGAGACTGGGGAAGAGGGATTAACAAGAGTATTCATTGTCACTTATTTACAATGCTGAAAAACTGGAAGCAACATAAATGTATCTATAAAGGAACCATTGTGACATTAATTTGTGGAACATCCACATGACAGACTATCAGAAATCCATTAAGAATTAAATTTTTGACAACTAAAATATTATAAATAGAAAACATGCAAACCAACCTAACTTTAAAAATATTAATGTAAAAAGTCCTAAATAAAACATTAACAATGAGAATCCTGAAGTACATTATGCATATTGATTCATTCCAGGAATTCAAAAGTATTTTAATCTTAGAAAATCCATTAATGAAATTCATCATACAAATAGGTCAAAGGAGAAAACTATGATTACCAAAAAAAAAAAAAAAAAACCTGTCAAAAGCATTTGATAAAATTTAAACCCATCTCCAAGTTAAAAAAATTACTTTTTGAAAAAAGACATACATGTCCCCCAAATTAACAATCATAGTAACTAGTGAGACCCAAGAAACATCCCCATTAAAGCCACCAATATGACATGCAGTGTTCTTTTTTTTTTTTTAAGTATAGTTGACATACAATTTTATGTTAGTTTCAGGCATACTACATGGTGATTTGGCAAATCTGTATGTTATACTTAAGCTTACTCCAACTGTAGCTACCATCTGTCTCCATACAGTATTATAATATCATTCACTATATTCCCTACACGGTATCTTTTATCCCCATGACTTAACACAAAAGAATACACAAAATATAGGGGTGCCTGGATGGCTCAGTCAGTTAAGCATCCAACTCTTGATCTCAGTTCAGGTCATGATCTCACAGCTCGTGGGTTTGGACCCTACATCAGGCTCTGCTGACAGTGCAGAGCGTGATTAAGATTCTCTCTCTCTTTCTCTCTCTGCTCCTTCCTCACTCTCTCTCTCTCTCTCTCAAAAATAAATAAACACTAAAAAATTGGTTTCTAAAAAAAATAACAAAAAATAAAAGAAAAACATTAATAAAGTGGTTGTTTACAAAAGAAATACACAAAAATCCATACTATTCTTATAAACTAACTAAAACTCTTGTAACTTAAAATTTTTGATGCTAAAATTTAAAAAAAGGCAGACAAATGATATAGACAAGATAGAACAGAAATAGGCTCAAATATGCATGAAAATTTAATGTGTAATAAAGAACACACTATGGTGATCATTTGTAGAAGCTATATATGTCAGAATTTATCAAATACAACTAAAGCAGAGATCTGTAGTAAAGATGAAAGAATAAAATTAGATTAAATGACCAAATCAAAAGTTTGAAAAAGAACAAAAGAAACCAAAACAAAGCAGAAGGAACAAAACAAATAGCAAAAACCTAATACTTTAGAAAAGAGGAAAAGATAAAACTAATAAACAAAAGGCTGGCATTTCAAGAAATCCATAAAATAAACAAACCACTAGCTCAGTTAATCAAGAAAAAGAAATGGGAGAAAATGCAAGTATACAAAGTAAGAAACAGTGAAAAGCAATCAGAAAACTGAAAACATCATTAGAAAATACTTTGTATAATTCTGTGTAATAAATTTGAAAACCTAAATAAATGGACGATTTTAAGAAAATACAACTTACTAATGTGATCCCAATAGACAAAATTTAAACAGACCAATTTCCTAGAAGAAAAAAAAAAAGAAATTATCAAAGACCTACCACAAAACAAAACGACAAAACAAAACAAAGCAACAAACAAACAAAGCAGCAGGCCTAAATAATTTCATATAGAAACTGGACCCTCAAAGAAAACATAATCCCAGTGTTATTTAACTAAAACTTCTCAATTCCCTTTATAAGACAAGTATAATATTGACACTTGAATTTGGTAAAGATTGCACCAAATAACTACAGACCAATCTCACTTGTAAACCTGGACACCAAAATAAATCAAATATTAGCGAACACAACCAAATAGCTAATTAAAGTAATGCTCTGGCCATGCAAGGAGAGTTCAACATGAGGAGATTTATTAATATAATTCACCATGCTAATAAATCAAAGGGGGAAATCATAGAAGTATATACACTGAGAAAGCATTTAACAAAACTCAAATTTTTGTGAAATTTATAAAATTGCAAATTAAAAAAAAACTTAAAATACGGGAACCAATAAAAATATTGGTATTCCTGGCCTGCTCCTCCTGAAGACAAGGCACACTCCCTCCAGCAAGGAAGACAAAAGTAGCTATGACAGAATGCACTGTATGCAGGTGGGCATCTGCTGCATTAGGGAACACGCTGCAAAATATCACCCCCACAGACTACTTGCAAAATGCAAAGGGAAAGGAAAAATATACCTTTACAATGGATAAATCTGGCCAGGTAGTTTCACGTGTATCATCTAATGTAATCCTTCTGACTACCACCTAAGAGATAGGTAAAAGCATCTCTACCTCAGAGATAAAAATTTGAGGAGCAGAGATGCTTAGTGGCTTACTCAGAATAAAGAGGTTGGGTTTATATCCAAACTATTCTATTCTAGTTCTAGGTCACTCTCCTCCCTCTTTCTTTCTTTCTTTCTTTCTTTCTTTCTTTCTTTCTTTCTTTCTTTCTTCTTTCTCTCTTTCTTCTTTCTTTCTTTCTTTCTTTCTTTCTTTCTTTCTTTCTTTCTTTCTTTCTTTCTTTCTTTCTTTCTCTTTCATCTTTCTAGCTTTCTTTGTCAGGGATCTTCACTGGCCAAACCCAAAAGTAAGCCAGAGGGCAGGTGGATGAGAAGTGTAAGGTACACACTTGGAGGGGCTGATGCAAGATGATGGGCATATCCCATCTCTTAACTGTAAGATGAGGATAATAAGAGCCCCTGCCATAAGAGTTGCTCAAGGATTGAATAAGATATTGTAAACATCTCAGCACCTTCTTGGCATTGATCAAACTCTCAACAAATGTTAGCCATGTGAAAGACTGTCATTAGCTTGCATTGGTTAAATGTCCTGAATCAAATAGACTTCATTTTTTAGTAAGAAGTTTGGCTTTGATACTTAAAGAACAAAAAGCTGCAGAGAAATGACAGAGCTGGCTCCATCCATCAATACCAAGTGAAAAAACAGTGAAATATCATAAATAAACCAACATCTAGGCAGAGAAGGATGCCAATAAAATGAGCAACACCGATTTCCCCTCAAAACAACACTTTAAATCTATTTTTAAAAGTAGTGCCAATGAGGAGTCTTACTAAGGGAATATCTTTTTGAGCTGTGGTCTCATTCTGAGAATATTCTCTGCCCCGTCTTGTAAATGGTAAAGTTCATACTTAATAATTTTGGTCATAAATGACCACCTAAATATGTCAGAAATAATCTTGCATCTGTGACCCTTAGAGCTGAAAATATAGATGAATGTAATTAACCTACTTCCAAAATTGAAAAAAAAAAAAAATCTGCTCTATTCTCTCCTGACTTGGGAACATATGGTGTCAGATTACATGGTTGGCACCTGGCTGACTGCTGGGTCCATGTGTCGCATTCTAACACAAACAGGCAGAGACGCAAAGCCTGCCCAGAAGAGTCACCAGCCAAATCCAAAATGGGCAGCTCAAGCCACAAGCTCGGCCAGAAATTGCTATTAACATCCTGGTGGAGGAAATAGAGCTCTCAGCACCACCCTCTGAGCCCAGTTTCCCCTCTTGCCCCATGACCTCCTTCCATAAACATCTTGAGAAGGATCCATGAGGTTGGTTTCTCCGTTGACGCACATCATCAACACCCCTGGCTCTATTTATCAGGGAGAAAGTGAATTGGCCTCAACTCATTTTGGGGGTTGACTCTCTTAAGTTAAAGCATTCTGAAGCAAGTAAATCCAACCAAATGCTTTCCATACCAATTAAAGGTGTGCTTGTCATTCTCCCCACCAAAGCTCCCAACTTCTGGCTTATTTATACTGAGTGAAGGACATTCACCTCCAGCCTAGTACAAAGAAAGCAAAGAGTGTCTGTGGCTTCCTGGTCTCACTTTTCTGTTCTCTCTCCATCTTATTGTAGTCCCCAGCTCTGTCTCTGTAAATCAATTCAAACTACTGATGCACCATGAGACTGAGTATGCTCCTTTTACACTCCAGTCCCCCAAATTGCCCATTACAATACTGAATGTCATTAAATTATATTATTCCTTCCTGCTTATGATTATTTTATTCCTGTTTTTTGCTTCTTTTTTTGAAATGTGCCCACCTGTTTCGGGCTGAATCATGGATAAAGAGCTCACATTTGCTTTGGGAATCAAGAAACCCCAAGGAACTAGGTGGAGTTAGTATAGTAAGAATGAGAAGGAGCCTAGGGATAGAGACCAAGGGCGGCAGATGGATGGCTGTTTTGGCTCACCTGAGTCATTCCTTTACAGCAGGCTGGGAGGTAGAAGACATTAGTGACAAGGAGGAAAGGTCACTGAAGGAATTAAAAACTGGGTCTTTTCAACAAGCTGGAAGGATCTCGAAAAACAAAGAGAAAAGGCCAGCCACATGCATTAGCAAGAAATATAACCCCCTGTCCTCTTTTCAGTATGTATTTTCTGACCAGAACAAGATACTTGTATGGAGAACTGTTCTCTTCTTTCCATACCCCAGTCTTGGTAGTTGTGGTAGACATCTGCTGTTCCTCTCTGCGCAGAGTCTGTTTCCCATTTCTTCTGTTAATAACACTTCCTTCTCCTCAATGGAAGGCTCCTTTCCTATTCTAGGTGATTGTTATGGGACTGGCAATCCTAACTTCTTGTCCCCCCACCTGTCATCCCTGGCCACAGGGATAGGCATTGGACCCAAGTACATGAGACAGTTTCTCATTTTGCTGGTGTAAGTGAATTAATCCCAAGAAATAGGCATGTAACCCAAGCCAGGTTAATGAAAACCTTCCCTGAAATTTATATAAAACAAGTATCTAGGAGAGAAGCATTCTTTTTCCTATGGTGCCATCAAGGAACATGTAACATGTTACATGGGAACATGTAAAATGCAAGCTGCCTGTGCCATGCCCCCTACTATGTAGAGGAAACCACTACACAGTCTCTATGAAGAGGTCCAGAGATGGGAAAGGTATGGTGGAGAGAGACAGAAATGGGGTAGAGGAAAAATGAGTTGGAAGAAAGACAAGAGAAAGACAGATGAAAGAGAGGTTGGGGAGAAAGAATGAGGGGAGAGAGATGGAAGAATAGAGAGAGATGGAGGAGAGAGAAAGACAAAATGGGAGACAGAAAGATGGAGAAGTGGGTAGAAATGGGGTGAGAGAAGGATGAAGGAGAGAAAATGGAGAGAGCACAACAGGAGAGAGAGAGTGGGGAGAGAGAGAAATGGAGAAGAGAGAAATGAAATAGAGTGATATGGGGAGAGAAAGATGGGGAGGGAGGGATGAAGGGAAAGAGATAAATGAGGGAGAGAAGAAAAGTAAAAATAATCAGTGAGAAAGAAACAGGGAGAGACAGATGTGAAGCAAGAGATGAGAAGTGGGGAGGGAGAAAAGACAGAAGCCTGATGACATCGCTTGAGGTCCTGCTTCCAGTCCACCCTTGAGGCCACCTGAATCTTCATATGTTCTACTTTATAACAAAGTTTGAGTTGGATCCTATGCTACTTGCAACCAAGAGTGATGACCACTCTAATGTCCTTAATCGAATACATTCCTGTTTCAAGCTTAGCTCTCAGTGGCTGTGTTCTAGAACTCAAAGATGAACCAGAGGTTTCACTGATAACCTTAAAACATAATCACTCTTGAATCTATCTAGTTGACTTTCATATTTCAAATAAGTGAAAAAATATATATAAGTTCCTTTTCCCTGCCTGCAGAGAGCATGTAAAGATCTTCATTTTTTTTCTTCCTACTTCCTATTTGGGATCTGGCTATTAGAAACCAATCCTCCACCAAAAATACAAAAGAATCCACTTGGAGGTTAAAAGCAGCATTTAGGAGAAAATCATGTTGTACATCATACCAAAATTTAATATGACTTTATGCAAAATAGTAATGTGTCTAGTAATACAATGATTCTTCTAAAGTAGGTTAATAACAATCCAATATTATTCTCCTTAAAAAAAAAAAAAATGAAAATGTATGTCAAAAAAAAAAAAGTCCTAAAGTAGCTAAATCTTGTACCCATTGATGGAGCTGATTTACATAGATAGCATTTAACATTCCATCATCATTATCCTATCAGTCTCCTGTCTAACATGCAAGCCTAAAGACATTCAATGTGCTTAGAGGTTAAAAAAAATAAAAAATAAAAAAAACCTATATCCACCAGCCAAAATGGTGGTAAATGACAAAAAAAAAAATTTAGGCAGACAGATGAATATCAACTGGATGAGAAAAAGACTGTCTTCTCACTACCTTCTGTTCCAATATAGTAACCTAAAAGATTGAATAAAAGAAAACTAAATATTTAAGAGTAAAATGTGGTTATCAAATGGGGAGAAGGGGAAAAAAGGAAGCATTATGATAATGGTTGAGTCTGCCTCTGCTAGAGGAAGCAGCTTTGAGTGTGTGCACCTTGACTTAAATGGAAAACAAATGTAAATGAAACACAGTTCATCCTTTGGAGTCGATTGTGTGAATATTTTCAGATGTTTTTTTCTTTTAAAACGTTAAGTGAATTTAATTCTGATGAGAAGAACCAGAGAGAAGAGAGACTCTGGGGAGACTCATTTGTCTGTCTATGCACAGTGTGGAGAGGGGAAGCAGTTACATGTGTGTACATCTTCCTCGTGTTGAGAGCTCCTTCTTGACCATGTACTTGACCATGGCCTTGCAAACACGATGACCTGCCCTGTTTAGTGCCTCTGCCAACATAACAGGAAGGCCAGAGGGATTAGAGGCAAAATGGAGCCTGGGGGGTTGTTGTAAAGCCATTGACCTCCATCACCCTAACCACTAGGTAGTTCTGTACTATATTTACACTAGCCCAGAACTAGCCCTGAACTATATTTAGATGAGCCCAGAAGTGCCATTGTTATGTCAGATGTGTGCAGCTGGATTGGTGTGGGAAGTACTCTTTAAATCAGCTGAAAGAGTATGTGGAGGCAGAGAGAAGAAAAGGAGAAACAATGGAGCATGAGAAGAAAGAGCAGGGAAGTAGAAGGGAGAAAGGAAGGCCATAATGAAAGAGAAGATTATAAAGAGGTGGAGAAAAGATTAGTCAAGGGAAACAAAAATTTTCTTAGCTTCCATTCATCTGGTTCCTTACCTTGAACACCTGAACTGAGGCCCAGGCTTTCAACAGTTGCTCCAAACAGATGTTAAAAGTCCCATACCCTTGCCCCTGGGCAGCCATCACTGACCCTGCTCTTTCCTACCATGCTGAAGTACACATTAGAATCCTTTCTAACACAACATTCCAGACAGTCACTGCTATTCAAGAGGACTCTAGCCTTGATACATAAGTGCCATCCCTAGAGCTTTTCCTCAGCCTTAAATCCAGACTGTGTGCCTTCTAGCAACTGTCCACTCAACAGCAGGCCATGCCTGGGATTGTTCCTGACAATGTTGAATCTTATTTACAAGAAAAAAAGGACAGAAGTCAATTAACAGAATTTGATACCAAGAGTAATATGCAGAAACTCCCAAAAATCTTTTTAAAAACTAACAACCTTGGGCCATGTCTCTTTTTGTCCTACCCCACAGTGTGACAAGACTAAACCAGACAAACCAGGTTCTCCCAGCCAGCAGTCTAGTCTACTAAAGAACAAAGATAAAATAAAGTGACAGCTTTTGAATATTAATAGGGCATATCAGCAAGGGTGAGCAGCAAACAGTGGAAGTCATCCACAAGTTCTAAAAGCAGTTCCTAAAAGCCCGAATTCATCTCATCGCTCCCCACTTAAGAATTCCACTAAGAAAATGAATCTTTATTTCAAAAATAAACTTCTGAGATGACTAGAGATAAAAGCAGAGGAAGAAATACTGAAGCACCACAGGACCATCCTTCACTCATCTTCTCTCCCTGGGGCCCATCACAATCACAATGCCAAGTACATTACAGATGCCCAATAAATGTTTGTGGCATGAATGATGTGAAAAGAAAAGGAATATTTTAAAAATCAACTTCAGAATGGGAATGGGCTTTGAAAACAAGCTAGCCCCAATCAGGATCACAGAAATAGAAAACAGAGTTTGAGGTCACTGAGATCTACTCCGGTTATTACCTATAGAATCTTTGGGGAGTTTTCATTTCTAAAGAAAAGTAGAAACAAAGTTTTCTAGAGCACATTTCTATCTTTTTTATTCACTCGCTCACCCACTCACTCAGTTCACTCACCCACCTAGTCATGCGCTGATCCAATCATTCATTCAATAAATGTTACTGAATGCCTATGATGTGCCAGGCGCTATGCTAGGTTCTGGGACTCTAGTGGTAAAGAGAGACAAGAAAGGGCCAACTCTTATGGAACTTACATTTGCTTTGTTCCTTCCCCTCACCCTAAACCTAAGCCTTACATGCTTAAGCCATTTCACAACAGCCTGAACTGCTTCCCTACCACAAATGTCCTCCACCCCTAATTCATTGCTCACCCATTTTGCGTTAATTTTTCTTAAAGATTACTGTCATCATGGTGTTCACCTGCTTAAAAATGTCCAATAGCTCCCTATCATCTTTAATTCACTTTAGGGCCCATTTATCAACCAGGCACTCCATATCCTAGCACAGAGCTAAAATTATAAGATAAAGTCTAAACTCAACATAGCACTGAGGACTGCACTCATTATTTACCACTGTATAGCAAGTTATCCCCAAACTTGGCAGCTTAAAACAAAAACAAGTATTATCTTCCAGTTTCTGTGGTCAGGAATCCAGGAGAAGCTTGGCTGTTAAAATGAGATTGCAGTCAAGTTGTTGGCCCGGCTACAATAATCTGAAAGCCTAACCAAGGCTGAATGATCCACTTGCTGAAGGTTTGCTCACATGGCTGTTGGCAGAAGGCCTCAATTCCTCGCTAGGTGGGTTTCTCCATAGGGCTTCTTGAGTGTCCTCACAAACTGGCAGCTGGCTTCCCTCGAAGTGAGACCCAAGAGAGATAAACAGGAGGAAGCCACAGTGCCTTTAGGAACTAGTCTTGGAAGTCACACACCCTCACTTCTGCTGTATTCTATTACAAGTGAGTCACTAATCCATACTTAAGGTGAGGGCAACTAAGCTCTACCTCTTGAAGGCAGAAATATCAAAGAATCCATGGACTTAACCTAAAACTGCCAAAAATCTATTATCAGATTCTATTCTATTCTATTCTATTCTATTCTATTCTATTCTATTCCATTCCATTCCATTCCATTCCATTCACCACTAACTATAATCAGACTCGACCCTATTTACCTATTTTCATTATTTTCTGCTGGTTACAGTATTAACCTCTATACTCCAACCCAGCTGGCTCTCCTGAATATGCTGTACCCATTATAAATACTAACTCTTTCTTCATGTGTTGCTCACACTTTACCCCTATCTTCTGTCCTCCAAATTCCTTACTCCAAGAGAGGTAGCACTGTAATAGCTAAGACTTGGGAAACTTGGGCTGCTTGGGTTCAAATCCCACCTCCTCTTTTGGTGAGTTACCTAAGCTCTATCTACTTGGATTTCCTAACCTATAAAGTGGTGACAATATTGTCTACTTAATAAGCTTGTTATGAGGATTAAATGATTCAATATTTATAAATTACTAAGAATAGTGCTTGGTTTGTAAAAAGTGCTTTATAATATTTGTTAAATAATATAGATATTGCTCTTCTACATCCAGTTCAAGTTTCGCATGATAGCCCATAGTGAACTCATTCCCTGCACTCCTAATGCTATCACTGTGACCCATCTTAATCCTGGTCAGATCTACAAATTATCACTTCATTACCTCACTTGTAGAGGTTTTGCCTCATCTCCCAATTGTTACTTCCTGATGATCTTAGAGTGCCTAGGAAGAGTCAGCATTCAATTCAAAAGCAAGAAAGGAGGGAATTAATTTACATTAGCTTCTAGGGAAAATATTCATGCTGCTAGTCTAGTTTCCCCAAATACCAATAAACCACACTCTCATTATTTCCATGTGATCCTGTGATATCACAGAGCCAACCCAAATTAGGCTTTCCTATAAGACCAGCCATGTATGGACCCCCTTCCTCACTAAGGGAAACATGCAACATGGAAGAGGTGGGACCTCCTTAGACCCAATGGTGGGGAAGGACAGGCATGAGCATCGGAAAGAGGGCCCAGGTACTGCTATAGCCACAGGTAAAGCCAACTTCAACATTATGGGATTGTGAAATTCTCAAGAGACTAGCATTTCAAAATCATCCCCAGCAAATGCTCCTTCTCCGTCTCCAACTCAAACTCAATGGAATTTTAGACTCCCCACCTATACTTTTCCTCAAAATGGTAGTATTTCCTCCCCAAGAGCTTGAAGTTTCTGGTATAGGCCAAAACCTGTGCTGAGCCATTTCTCATATTTGGAACCTGCTGCTACTTCCAGGTGAACATACAGGTAATGGCAATGATAGGTATAGGGGGTCTGGGGCAAATGTTCCCTGCCCTCTCCATTAGATAGAAGATTCTAGTGGTCCTGATTTAGCCACAAAGAGACTACCTTCATTTTTAGAGTCATTCCCTCATTCATTCCTTTATTCAACTAATCTTTATTAAGCATTTACTAGGAACAGTAGGTGATAACCAAGAAATAGAACACAAGTGCCTGAGCTTCAAGTAAGTTACCTGGAATAAGTCACTCTCTCTGGCATCAATTTCTTTGTCTCTAAAATGAGAAGGTTGGACAAAGTCTCTAGGGTTCTTTTAACTTAAAAAAAAAAATTGCTATTTTTCTGATTCTAATGCCTGCTCTGCTTTGCCAGGCAGGGTTGCTATGAAGATGAAGTTAGAAAATGTGCATGAAAGTGCTTTGAAAACTATAAAGCACTGCTCAAAATGTGAGGCATTATCCTCATTGTTGTTGCCATAGCCCCAAAAATCCCTAGAGGAAAGTTTTCAAAGACCTGCTTGATAACATCCCACTGGGATCCTAAATAGGAAAAGCTCTTCCTCAAGTCTCACTGGGATCTCTCCTGCTGCTAGAAAGTCCACAAGGTTGTTTCTGTACATTAGCAGCTTCTCATAGCAAATGCTTTTCAGAGATTGCAATTGCCCCCAGGGGGGCGGAAATCATTATGTGACCTAATCCTGAGGTCTAGTCTAAGTCCAGAAGGAAAAAGGCTGTGATCAATTAGTGATGTCTGCTATGGGCTTGGAAAGAAGTGGTCATCAGCTGATTGACATTCCTAGACAAGGTCCTTTTGTAGCTCTGAGGTATAAGCCTGAATAATGTGCCCTGCATGTTACTAAGTGTTTCATAAGAATTATCTCATTTTTGAAGTAAGTACTAATATTAATCCCATTTTACAAATGAGGAAACTGAGACCCCGAGACGCTGACTTGCCTAAGATCACACTGCTAGCAGGTGGTAGAGCTAGAATTACAAACAAATGATGAACAATCACAAGGCCAGTGTACTTTATGACATTACACTGAACTTTAGCTGAGATCCTAAAACAGCATCCGAACAGGTGAACTAAAGCACTTTCTTACATTTTTTCCTGCATAAGCAAAATTAATATCAGCTCAAGGTTACAAGGTATTGGCAGCCTTCAGCTCAGCACAGGGATTGAATCTTTAAAGTAGCAGTGTGTAAACTTCTTTGATTGCATATTCCATTAGTTAAAACAAAACGTTGTGTCATCCAATCCAATATATAGGTATCTATTTATATATGTGTGTATTTATTTTCATATTGCATACATATAACACTAATGTAATAGAGACATATTAAAACATATAAAAAATTAAAAATTTTTAAGTGAGAAATCTATACAAATACAAATTCTAATAGTTTCTACGCAACCCCAGAGGGATTGTTGTCCCCAGTCTCTGAGGCACACATAGCCACTTCTTACAACACAGAGAAAGAATGATGTGTTTTCCTTATTTTGCCTCTGTTTCCTCTTTGGGCTCAGCTTCAGGGCTTGCCCTGGGAAAAATTCTCAGGAACAGAACCACTCCCTTTTCCCACCCTCCCCTATCTACCTCTACACCCCATACTCCACTCTACACCTCCATGCCACCTACCCCTTCTTCCCAGCCTTCTACCCAGGCTCCCAGGCACACAGATAGCTTCTTGTTTTTCATACCCCCTGCCCAAGTCTCCCACTTTGAGTTCTTGCCCAGGGTTGGCATCTCCTGCTATGGCCAACAGCCAAGCATTCATACATTCATTCATTCTTACAACCTCTAAACACTTAGTAACCCTCTATTATGGGACGGCACTGTAGGAGCTCAGAGAATTCAAAGATGAACCAGTCCCAGGCATATCCAGACCAGAAAGGGATTTAATACACACACATAAATCAACATGATATTAAGTTAAAAGTAATACATTTGTTATGAGAGACATGAGAGAAATGATTTTTAGGTGAAAAGATAAGGAAAAGGTACATGAATAAGGAGACCATGAACACAGGTGGGTGGGACTCAGAAATGGCAGGAAGTGCACTTTATAGACTCATGGGATAATGAGGGGGGAAGGCAAATAAATAGGGGATCTTCCTAAATGGAACAGAAGATATGCACAAATGGTGATCCAACAGGTGGGGAGTTGATCTTGTGTTATATGAACTGTGCAGTCCAGGCAGAGACCACAACATCCACAACAAAGTAAAAGAAGACAAGAGTAGAATGGTTGGAGTAGGCAGGCTAGGGAGTGCAGAATTTGATGAGGCTGAGCCGTGGGCTTGGCTCAAAACCTGAAAGGCTCACAAGGCAAGGCTCACAAGGTAAGTCATTGAGAAGAAAGTGTGCAGAGCAGCCCTAATCAGATCTACCTTCAAGAAAGATTGTTTTGGCTGCAGTGCACAGAACATATTGAAGACAGGTAAGGGAAGGTCCATCACTAAGGGAGGGTACACTGGCCTCCCCCGGAATAAACACATCACTCCAGGGTGTTCCCTGAAACATCCTGGTGGGGTAAAAGACTTCTGCACTGCAAAGCACTCCCAGCCTATTCCCAGCTTCTCTGGGGCCAGCCTGCTATCAGGATTAACTACAGAACACAGGCTGCAAAAAGATGGCAGGAGAATGCATAGTCCACCCCTGTACATTTTGCAGGCCAGCCCATCTCTTTATGGAGACTTTGGGAAAATATTTCCAGCCTCTGGGCTCCTTATAGCCTGGCAGGACAGATTCTTCTCTTGGTCAATCAGAAGCTTGGGAATCAGATTTCCCATTCAGTTTCCAGGGTGCTCCAGCCTGAGCTGACACACTGCCTCTTTAAACACATTATGAAGATTATCAGCAATGTATCAAGGTGTCTTTGCAGAATGGTATAAACTTCGGCTGCACTACTTATTGCCATAAACCACACTTTCAGGTTTTTATTTATATGCGCATTAGTTCAATATGATTGGATCTGTAGGCAGCAGAGGGGATTGGGGTAATTTATATATATATCAATAAAGGTCTCCAGCCAGCCACTGGGTGCTCTAAGGGGAACAGTAGTTCCATTTAAAACATTAGGAACTGAAGAAATTGAAAATAACTCTCTATTTAGAGGCCAAGGATTAAGGTATTTTGCAGGGAAGGTCTCAGTCCAGCCAGGCTATGCTAAAAAGGCTGTTAAAATGTCATTTGGCTGATAGTTAAGCCACAGAATTTACCTTAACCCCTTCATTTCAATTGGATTGTGTGTGTGTCTGTGTGTGTGTGTGTGTGTGTGTGTGTGTGTGTGTGTGTGTGTGTGAAGCATTGACCCCAAACACAGGGACAGCGCAGTATGGTGGAAAAGGTGGCTGAGTGCATGGGTTTTTGTCATTTTTTCCTCCTAACATGCATTTCACTTTCTATGGTAGCATCACCTCAGTGAGATCTACCACACCCAGTGAGTGAGGTCTTCCTGGAACTGTTGTTCAAGGTTCCCTGTGATCCCCAGCCAAAAGACCTCCTTGTACAGGCTGTACCAATCAGACTTTCCCCCCACCCCCCGAGATTTGGACTACTGATAAATTGTCACAAGAACCAACACTGGTGGAAATTGACTTTTCCTGGTAGTGGTATCCTGAAAGCACTCTGTTGATTCCTGCCATCTATTTCAGCGGAGCTTCCCTGACTCCTGGGTCTTGTGCTTTCTCTTCCATTTTATGAACGATGAAATAGCCATCTACTGGGTTCTTCTGCTTGTGTTAGCTAGAGTTTCTCTTGCTTACAACTAAGTGAGCCACCAGGAGCCCGTGGGATATTTGGCTTGGACCCATTGTTGCTGTGTGACTGCGGGGACAAGTAACCTCCCTACTTTGGATGTCAGCTTCCTCACCTGTAAAATGAAAGCACTGGAAGAGCCCAGTGATTCTTGAATTGTAGAGAATGTCAGAATCACCTGAGGATCTTGTTGAAAGTTCAGATTCTGATTCTGTCATTTTGGGGTAGGGCCCAGGCATCTGCTTTGTAGCCAGCAGTGATTCTGTACCTATTAAGCTTTAAGAGCACATTTTCAACTTATGTTCTTAGGATCCTTAGTCCTGGAGAGGATCCACAGAGATGGCCTCTGGTGCAAGAAAAGTTGACAAAGGTGGCCCTCTTGTTTCAACTAAAGCAACTCTCCTTTTATGTTTTATATATTGAGGTTCTACATTAAATTTCCTCTCTAAAAAATGATCTACCACTGACAATAAATAAATAAATAAATAAATAAATAAATAATCAGTGAACTAGGATCACTAGATAATCTGCAAGGAACTTTGCTGTCTGATTCCAAGAGGCACTTCCTACATGGCTTCCAAGGGGAAGCAGGTGTCAATCCCTCTGGGGAACTGACCACTGTATTTATTTTCCTTGAACTTCAGCTTAGAGAAGCAAAACCAAGACCTCGATACTGAAATTATCTTCCTAACAAACCCACAGTTTATTTACCCCACTGGTGATGATGTAGCAGCACAGACCTTGAATGACTTGCCTGGTGCGATGCAATTAGATAACAGCAGACCCCACTGACCTCTCAATCATATGGCAGGGTTCCTCCTACAGTGCCTCTTCCTGCTGTGGAATTTGAAACACCATAAAACTGGAGCCAGAGGAGATCCATAAACAACACAGTTCTTATTTTTTACTTTAGAGTCCCTATGTGGCTTCATTTATTTTCAAAAGAGCATGTGACATGTTCGTTGGCACCTTCTCTGCCATAAAATATCTGTTGACATTTGTGGTTTGGGGCTGGGCTGGATTAGTTGCTGTTTCATTCCATTCACCTACTGCATGTAGTACCAGGAGAAACACCCTTCTACCCTGAGCCCCTGTTACACCTTCTACCCTCTGAGAACAACACATGTGTGCCCTCTGCTGAGTGGAAAGACTAAAAGATCTACCCCATCTTTTATCAGGTATGCAACCTTAGACAAGGCATGTAACCTCTGACTCCACCTCTTGGCCTATGTGAGGTTTCTTATAAGGATAATGATTAAAAAAAAAAAAAGGAGGTTACTGACAGTGGCTAATGTTTTTCCACTACCACTTACCATGAATCAGACACTAAGCTACACTGCTTTACTTGAGTTGTCTCAATTTTTCCTCTCATAAGCCTACAAGGTACTCATGACTATCATTACCCCATTTTACAGAAGGAAAAATGGAGGAGTGAAAAAGTAAAGTAACTTTCCCAGGGTTACATAGCCAATAAGTGGTGGAGTAGGCTTCAGTTTCAAGAAGTCTGACGCCAAAGATGTGTGTTTTATTGCAATACTATCTTCGTGGTGCTTCTCTGTGCCTAGCTGAAAAGTTTGGAGAAGTGCCAGCCTCCTATAGTATGTTGAGAGAATCAGAGGGAGGGTGATTTAGTGTAAAATAATGCAAAGTAAAAATATGATTCAATGGAAAAAACACCAACCTAGTCCCAACTGGCAGTGGGATTTTGTGTTACTTGCCCTCCCAGAGGCTCAGTCTTCTCACCAGCAGAATGGAGAGTTTTCCTATCTCAGAAGGATAACAAAAATAGCAATGTGTGCACAACCACCTACCAACTACTCAGTAAAGGGAAGTGATGTGATGTGTGTGCCAGCATTCCAAAAACTAGTTGAAATCAAGACATTATTATTCATATAAAGTATTAATATATGTTAGAGTAACATAGAATCATTTCCAAGATTATAAAGCTAACCTAGAGTTTTTCCCCCCCCAAGTTAAACTCATAGAGAGCTTGAGTCAAAAGTCCATAGAGTTAAAACAAACAAATTTGTCTCCATCTTCCACCAACCCAATTTACCTAGGCCAAAAGCCTTGAAATTCCTACAATAGGAATGTCAGGGCATTACATATGAAGGACAATTTAGGTATTATCCCATATGGAAAATAATCTCTTTTACACCTGTCATCCAGATAGAATTTCTATTAATAAGTTTACATAAATCCTTTTAGATATGTTTCTGTACCTATACACATTACACTTACAAAAAATATTTTAATGAGAACATATTACAGATGCTAAAATTGAAATCTATTTTTCCTTAAAAATATGCCATAGACATCATTCTATGCCAATAAATGCAGAAACACATCACCATTTTAATGCTGTCCTTAATATTTTGTATAGATTTACTATGATTAACCGAGTAAAAATTTAAATGGCTTCCAATTTTTGCTATCATAAATAGCGTTGCAACAAACGTCCATGTACATGCATCTTTGTGTATTTATTCTTTAAGGACTTAGGATGAATTCCTGGATATAGAATTGCAGAGTTATATATACACACATATTTAAAACTTTGCTGTAAGATCTTCCAGATTGGTGAACACATCCACATGCAAAGAGGGAAGTGCACCCCAATTCCGTGGGGACAGAGCTTCTCCTCTAGGGACTGTTGAAGACCTCCCTCTATGTATTTCTTCATTGGGCTGTTCATCTGTATCCTTTATAAAATCTTTCGTAATAAGCTGGTAAACATGGGGCTGAGAAAATTAATGTGAATAAGATCTATCACTGGTTAAGTGCAGGGCTAGCCTTAGAAAACAAGTTTGTTGGACATCAAGCCAAACGTCCTTTCTGCTCTTGCTGGACCTCTTCATGGCTTGTTGGTCCAAGATTCAGGTCCTGGAATTTGGCCTAATGAGTACAAAATTGCACGATGAGAAGACTGTGGCCAGTGTGAACAAGTTAAAGATGCTGAGTGGTTATTAACTGACCTGATTGGAACAATATTGTTCACAGTGATGAAGACCGTTGATTAAAGATGCCAAACAAACATTACTAAGACCACTAAGTACATGTTTAGACAGGAAAAAATAGCTGTGGAATGCTGGGAACCTGAAAAAGCGTTAGAGGATAAATATTAGACCTGTGGAGGAGGGATGAAAAACTTAGGCTTTCTTAACGTGAAGAAAACAGGAGTGGGTAATAATTCAATAATGACTCTATGATACATAAAAATTTATTCTGTGGGCTACAGTCTGAATCCATGATGTGTACATGGCTTGATCTATTACTTTATTTGAGAACATAATTCTCAACACTTGCTCTTGAGAAAGTTTAAATATAGTGCTTTCACATCTAAAAAAAAAAAAAAACCTTGCTATGTATTTCTAAACTATTTTTCTTTTTTTTTAAATATTTTTAATGTTTATTTTTGAGAGAGAGAAAGAGAGAGAGAGAGAGAGTGGGGGAAGGGCAGAGAGAGAAGGAGACACAGAATCTGAAACAGACTCCAAGCTCTGAGCTGTCAGCACAGAGCCTAACATGGGGCTCGAACTCATGAACTGTGAGATCAAGACCTCAGCGGAAGTTGGACGCTTAGCAGACTGAGCCACTGGGTGCCCCTAAACTATTTTTCTTTAGAAAGATAGTTCCATCTTAGCTTTCTACTAACTGTTATGAGTAGAGGGACTTAACTGGTAGGTTGAACCTATGAAATTGTCCTATTTGTTGGGCAAAAGTGGTTGAACACTGGTAAATTCACACAGTTCAATCTAATAATTCATTCCTAATGGGAATCAAACATTGCCTTTCCATTGCAAACACTATGTTGGCCATTAAGAAAAGGGCAAGTAACATGTTTGTATTGTGCACCTTTTCACGAAGGATGGGAGGAGGAAATAAATAGATGAAGATTGTTTTAACTGCCCCTCTGACAATGTGCAATTACTTGAAGAACGCCTACTTTCTAACCTGGAAACAATCTGTTCTTAAGTAAGGTAAGGCATTGATCCTGAGTCACAGGATGGCAAAGAGTGAGTCGGTCCTCTACCACCCCTGTTTTGTCAAGGGATAGATTTAATAAAACTTAAAACCATCTCCCTAAATCTGGAGGGATGTCACAGGCATTCCTGGATTGTGTTCTAGGGAACATCAGTCCTGCAAATGCTCTGAGAATAAAAATGTCCATGGTCATATATGTTAGAGTAATAGGGCATCCTCTTTAATTTAAAATTTTTAATTTATTAAAATTAAATTAAATTAAAATTTTAATCCTGGCAAGTCACAGTGTACTGAGAAGTCGTACAGTAAAGAAGCCTGCTCCTTTTATTGAGCTCTGTGTTTCTCACAGTTGTTTGACCACAAATCCCTTTGATCATATAATATTTGGTACCATTCAGTGGGACAGACTTGCAAAAGTGTCCCAAACTCCGATTTTATTAGAGACTATCCTGAATTATGAAGATTACACAGTAAATCAATGGCAGAGCCATGAGTAGAAGTATTATCTCAAGCCATCCAACAGATATTTATTGAGTGACTACTATATACCAAAATCTGTGCCAGGCACTGGCAAATGTAGTGAACAAGACCTAATCCTTGACCTCAAAAAGGTTATAATCTAGTGGGAGGAAAAGGCAAATCAACAGGCAATTTCAATTAACTGTAACTTGTAATAATCTAGAACATGTGGCTATTAAACACTTATAATGTGGCTTCTGAAACAGAGAAACTGAATTTCTTAATTTAATTTAATTTTAATAAATTTAAATTTAAAAACTAAGGCAGTGTAAAATATTTTTCTATTAAATTCAGCTTTGTTGTTTGGAAGGACTATATTTCACTTTAGCCACTGAAAAGTTAGTATCTAAATTGAGTTGAACTATAAGTATAAAATACACACCAGATTTCAAAGATTTAGTTCAAAAAATGTAAAATATCTCAATAACTTTTGTATTGATTATATGTTGAAATGCTAATGTTAATGTAAATAAAATGGATTGTTAAAATTAATTTCATCTGTCCCTTATTTAATTTTTTTAACATGGCTACCAGAAAATTTTAAACTACATATGTAGTTCATTATATTCCTTATGGATAGAGCTGATCTAAAAGACTTAGGGTGCTCAGAAAACAGAGAGCAAGATGCCTAACCAAGATCTAGGGAAAGCTTCCCAGGAGATGATTGTTAAAGTGAGATCTGAAGGAAGAAAAAACATAAGCCAGAAGAGAAGGAAGAGTGCTTCTAACAGAGGAAAAGGTTGTGCAAAGGCCCGGAGTCCAAACAGAGCAGAGCACCTAGCTCCAGATCGGTATCATTTCCAGTGTGCTACAGCTTCTCTGCTCCAAGCCAACAAATGCTCCCCCTACAGATCACTACCTGTAAAACCACTACTGGCTCTTTATTTGGGATGAAATATCTCTGAAATCAGATATCAGGGGCTTGAAAAAGAATAATATGTTCACATTTCATGTAGATGAAAGCTAAATGGAGACTCCACTCTTGCACAGGCCTCTAATTCATTCAAGCTGTGCAACAATTTTATGTGTGCTCAGAGGAATCTTCTTTATAGGAAATAGCTCCCATCAAAGCAAACATCATATTATTCCCAATAAATGTAATTGCAATTGGCTATTGTGAGGGCAGAGAGGAAACTCAGCTGCAATCGTGGCTGCAGAGGGGGCCACTAGGAACCATGTAGCACAGTGATGAGACCTCAGGCTCTGACAGCTCCACCACTTACCACTGTGTGACATCAGACAATGCCACAAACACTCTGGGCCTCAGTTTCCTCACTGGGAAATGAGGGAAGGATCAGCATCTACCACCAAGTTGCCCAACTATTGACATTTGGGCCAGATAACTCTCCATTGTCATGGTGTGCTTTGTGTACTGCAGGATGTGGAGCAGCATCCCTGGTCTCTGCCCGCTAGATGCCAGTAGCACCCCTCACCCCATATATGACAGCCACAAATGTCTCCAGACATTGCCACATGTCCCCTGGGGGTGGGGGTGGGGGAGTCACGGCTTACTGAGAACTACTGATCTACCTAATAAGTTGTTGTAAGGATTAAACAGAATTCTGCAGGAGAGGCGGTGGTATAGCGCTGAAATTCGGCAGATGCTCAATAAACATCTGGTAAATAAATACAGAAAGGGAGGACAAGTCCTACAGGGATGACAATGGTGCTTAGCAGATCTGCCATTTTGTGAATTTAACCAGCCATCATGTTAGCCCAAGAACTTTCATCTATTCCCTCTCCTCCTCCCACCTAGAGAAGCCAGGCCCTGAGTCTCCGGGGGAATGTGGGCAGAAAGGCCCTGCAAATGGGACATGACTGCCTCGATGGATTTAATGGTGCTTTTTAAATGTGGATAATTATAGGGCCTCTTCTAAGCAAGTGCACCAGTGGCAGGAGGCTGTGGGCTCTGGGGCACTGTGGGCCCGCATAGCTCAGCTCCGTCGAGCTCATGGTAATGTTATTAAATGTGCTCTCTCCTTTTATTAGGCATCTTAATAACCTCTAAGTTGCACCCAGGAGAGTTGGTGCAGAAAAGGAATTCTGGCCAACCTAATTTGTATTTGAAAATACCCCATAGGCCAACGGAACAAGATTCAGATGAATTTCACAGGCAGCTGAGGGCTACACAAGGCAAGTGTTTCCAAATTGTACTCGATTACTGAATGCAAAATGCGTGCCTCTCTGCCTTCCCCACCCCCATGCTTTGCCCTCCTTCTCTGCTAATGCTGTTGTACCCCCCCACCCCCCCACCCCCACATACACATGAATATACAACCCACACTCCAGCCACTGGCTAACTAAGAGGCTTAATGTGGGTCCTCCCTTGTCCACAGGGAAATAATGATAGGAGCTCATACTTATTGACCATTTATTATCCTGAGCCAGACCCCAGTGCATTCCTTAGAATAACCCAAAAGGTGACTACAATCGGTATCCCATTTTATAGTTGAAGAAACTGCAGTTTGAAAAGGTTAGTATCTTGCCAGAAAGAATTACACAACAAGATAATTACAGAGCATGGATATAAACCCAGTTCCATGTAATTCCCAAACGGGTGCTCTTCACCACCCCACTAACATTATTCACTAGTCGAGTGGTGACAAGGAGTAAGTCCAATTATTAAATCACCATATTTGGGTGACCATATGTTCCAGAATTGTATGGAATATTAGGAGAAGACACTGCCCCTCTCCTCAGAGATTCCATAATGGTAATTACACACAATGGAAAGAACATTTTAAAGGAATCAGGAAAGATGAGTCACAACTCACATTCATTCAACAAACTTTCATGAAAAGTTACTATATGCCAGGCGGTATGTTCTAGCTACTGGGGATGTTGCCACAGTTACAAATAAAGGGGGCATATTTGAAAATCATTCCAGGTATAGAATGACTGAAAGGTTAAGGAACAGAGGGAAAGCAAAGGAGACTTCGATCTTCCTGGTGCAAGAGACTGTAAGGATGAGCTAGCCATTAGGTAAGGGTGGCGGGTGGAATTTGGAGAAGTAGTGAGTTTGTCTTCAGGATTGTTAGGTTAGAGTTGTCCTAAGGCATCGTATTAGTTTCCCATTACTGCTATGACCAATTACCACAAACTTAGTGGCTTTAAACAACACCAACTTAGTTTCTTCCAGTTGTGGAGATCAGAACCCCAAAGTGAGTCTTATGGAATAAAACTCAAGGTGTGTGCAGAGCTGGTTCCTTCTGGAGGATCCAGGGGAATATCCATCCCTTGCCTCTTCTAGATTCTGGGGATTGCCAGCATTTCTTGGATCCTGGGCACATCATTCCAGTTTCTGGTTCTGTCATCACATAGTTAGTTGTTCTCTGTCCTCCTCCATCCCCCTTGCAACCACACTTGTAATTACAACAGATCCACTGGGATAATCCTGGATAATCCCCCCATTTCAAAATGCTTAACTTAATCACATATGCAAAGCACTTTTTGTCATCTAAGTTAATATTCAAAGGTTCCAGGGATTGGGACATGAACATATTTGGGGGGCCATTATTTAGCCTACCACAGACATTCAGAAAGAGATGTTCTATACACAGAGACGTAAGTCTGGAACTTGGGGTAAATGATATTTCTTCATCCATTCAACCATTCAATAAACATTTGTTCAGCAGTGAATATGTGCTATGAAGATAATTACACCAAGGGAGTGGATTTGGAACTCATCCCCATAGTTCATAAGTGATGGGAGTCTATGTAAAGAGAGTGTAGAGAGTAAAAAGTAGAGAACTGAAGACAACATTTTGGGGGAAATTGACACATTTCTGGAACAGACAAGAAAAGGAAAACCAATGTGAACTTGTCCAGATTTAAGACCTATCATGCAGCACAATTTGTACAGGTTTGTTTGTGTTAATGGGTGACCATAGTTGATTAGATAAATATAGATAGATGATAGATAGATAGATAGATAGATAGATAGATAGATAGATAGATAATAGAAAAAATATGATCTCAAAATATACTGTCTGGTGGCAGGAAGGTGGGGGGGAAAGAGGGGGAATTCAGGTACATTCTTTCTTGGGCCATGGCATCTCTGGAAGTTCTATTCTCCAGCCTCTCATCAACACTAGTGACTATGGTTCTGGCCTATTCTTTTCTTCTCCTTTTCTCAGCCAAGTGCAGCCATTAAGCACTTCACATCCAGTCGCTACAGCCTGAGCTCTTGGCTGCCCCAGTAAAGGAGGCAGCAAGAATTTAATCCATGGCAGCCTCAGGTGCAGAAAGATGATACTAAATATTTCATTCCTGGGATGATGGGAACTGGAAGCCCCTGGAGAGGATCTGGCTGAATCTTTTAAGTGAGCCCTTCCAGGAATCCATTGGGTAACTGTGCTATTGGCAGTAATGATTGCCACTCGGGCCTTAGCTCCCCAGTGGGAGGGGAAGCAGCATTAATGTGCAACAGTGTTAAAAGGCCAGCTCCAACTCTGGTTCTAGGAAATTAATTTAATTTTTTTAAAATTCTGCTTTCAGAGGTTTCCTGTCACCTCTTTGGATCCAAAATACATTTGTCACCCATTTTTCCCTTTTTTGTTTTCCACAAAGAGCCAAATGAAAGGAGAATAAAAAGATCTAACAAAGAGAAATCATTTAAGGTACATTTCTTCTCTTCAGGAAATTACCTGCTTTGGCTTACATCTTTAACTCCTCTCAATCTTTAATAGCAAGCACTAGAAGACAGTAAGTGTTAGAATGGACGAGAGAAAAACAGATGCATTATCTTGGTGAAAAATTGTATGGATTGTATTGGTAAGTAAATACCATTTGTTAAGCACTAAAGTATTAAAATGAAAAAAAAAGACTATTTTTCCTTTAAAAATTAAGTGTTTTGAAAAACTGGATTAGATTTTTTTTGTTATTCTTCACAAAACTAAAAACAAAATGTATACGCTACAGACTGAAAAATAAAAAAAAAGAAAGTGAAAAAGGTCAGTTTCAGTGTAATGCAAAGGGGAGATGACCTGAAATATGACCCTTTTGCCCTTGAGACTTGAATTTGGATCTGATTTGTGACTCTAGGCCAGAGCTGCATACACAGAAGGAGTGGGGTGCAAATTGGAAGTTAAAGAACCATCTAGCAGGAAACTGGGCTCCTAAGGGCACTTGGAGATAGTAAACACCTCATATCTCTTCCCTAACCCTGCCACCCTGCAGGAAACTCTACTATCCAGCCCAGTGTCTACTGCCTCTTATGAACTCCTTCCTTGCTATCTGGACCATCCCTGTGTTCATAGAGCTTGCTTCCCTCAAAGATAGTGTGAGCTCCTTGAGGGACAGTTGAATGGAAGCTATTAGGAGCCTGCATGGTTCATTTCCCTCTTCCCAAACTATTGTTTGCTTCACAGAGTACCCTGAGGTTGGCTTTATATGCAGGTAGAGTGAATTTTTATGTATCTTTGTATCCTCTGTGTTTCCTACAGAGTGATAAGTGAAGTAAAGGTAGTGTGAAAGATGGCTTTAGATGGTAGTAAGTGGATATTCTCTAAAGGGAAAATATCACTAAAGAGTAAACATTACTATATACTAAGTAGAAAGCATTTTCTGTTGATATCAATATTATTTTTATGTGTCTTAGAAATACACACATTAAGAATTCCTCAAAACATCATGACAATGGAATATAAACATATAATAGTTTTCAAAAATGAACTTATGTAGAAAAATATTAAGTCAAAGTTCACATGGAAATTAGAAATGGCAAAAATCATGAAGATGATGCACAAAGACTGATGTGTTGGAAAATGCTACCCTATGCCATTTAGCACAATACTTTTTATATCATCCAACATATATTTGTCAATTGAATGTATCTCAAATGCTATTGTTTGCTTATCATCCCAGTAGCTTTTTTTTTTTAATCCTGAGAAAATATCGAGAAGAAAATCATTGTATAAAACAAATAAATAAATAAAAGCTTTCATAACCACCGAAAGCCAAGGCAATGAACTTTGGAATAACAGCAGACCACTGTTCAAATTCTGGTACTGTTATTTTCTAGCAGAACTCCTAAATGTAAATAATTATGTGTTCAGTGCCTCAGTGGTCCTATTTGCCAAATGAAATTGATATGAGGAGGAAAGTAAATAATGTTTTCAGTGTTTAAATAACATTGGTTAATAATAACAATAACAATAATAACAATGTTTAAATAATGTTGCTAGCTTGGTGCCTGGCACCAAGAAGAAACAGCCCAATGTATAGTAACTGTTATTAACAATAAGGGAATCAGCAATAACAATAAAAATTGACATTTATATGGAAATGCACATCTTTTAAATGGCTTTTATCCAACCATTAACATTTATCCAACCCATCTACTAGGTGCCAAGAACTGTGCAAGAGTTGGGGATTCAACTGTGGAACAAGAAAAGCATGACTGCAGGGTAGGTAGGGTAGAGAAATTGAGCATAGAATCGGGTGGCCTATTTTCAAGCCCAAGTTTTGCTGCTTCTAGTTGTATGGCCTTGGACAAGTGACTTACCTTTCCATACCTCTGTTTTCTCATCTATAAAATAGTAATAATAATAATAATAATCTCGTAGCTTTGCTGTGATGATTAAATAAATCCATGGACATTATCAGAAAGGTATCTCTACATAGTTCACTGAGTTTATCTTAGTTTTTATTATTGTAGTTCTTGCCCTCACAAGACTACCATATTCCTCCAATGGCAGCTGCTTTCCAAACTTTGTATTTGCCACAGATTATACCTAGCCACTAATTCAGAGACAAAGGTGTAGCCATATAAGGATGTTTGATGTTTCTCTACTGAAAACATTTTATCACTGAATCAAATCAATTACTTAATATAGATTCAGATAAAGCCAGTCTTATAGTTAGAGTAGAAGGTTACCTACATCATACATTCTCCCAACCACTAGGAAAATTTCCATCATTGTCTTCTACACCTAGAGACTAGAGCACACAAAGATAGACACACACACTTTCTCATTCTGTGAAAGTTTATTGTTAATGGAAATACCAAACAAGGCAACTGCATGCTTCACTCTTGAACCTGAGGTCAATTTGGATCAAGCACTGACCTAAAGTCTTCCGTAGGAACAACTGGCTATCCAAATGCAGCTATACCATCTGTGTAAGAAGGGATATAAGAAGCCTGATTTTTTTTTTGATCCAACATTTTTTTTTTCTTTTTTACCTTTATAGAAAATCCAGACAGGTACCTGAATGGCTAGATTCAACATGTAGATAATGAAGTTGCATGAACCCAGCTCTAGATAGTGTCAGAACTTCCATTCTTTTGATAAGTGAAAACAGCCAAGTCAAGACATTCCAGCCAGAGACTGTGGCTTCTCCCCCTGATGAAAACAACTGCTTCAATCTGGGCTGTGCCAACGCAGCCCCAGACATAAAGGTGATGAAGGGCTGTTTTCAAAGCCCAAAGTCTTGCCTCAGGACCATTTAGAAAACACTGCTGGCTAGGGAGTCATCATACACATAAGTCAATGAAATATTACCCCTAATTGAGTGGGCCATTTGAGAATGCAACCAAGAGCGTGTCCAAGGAGTCAGCACTCCCCTTTACAACTCCCCAAGCCCCTCCTGGGTTAGTATCCATTTAAAGAGAGAGGAAAAAAAGACCACTTTCATCACTTAAGTGTAAATGAATCAAAGTATGATATGGATAGGGGAGCAATCAGGTTCCCCTGATGACTGATCTATTAAAGGGAATGAAGGGTGATTCATTCCGGATGTGGAACTCCCAAAACACACTACTGGGTCATTGATTCTAAACTCTTCAAACCTCCACAAATACAGAGGGATATTTAGAAGGTCAGTTGGCATGGACATAGGAGAATTGGTGGCCTTGACAATGAAACAGTGGGGCGCTGAGTGGCTCAAGTCTGTTGAGTGCCCAACTCTTGATTTTGGTTCAGGTTGTGATCCCAGGGTCGTGGGGTTGAGCCTGTGTTGAGCTCCACACTAAGTGTGGAGCCTGCTTGGGATTCTCTCTCTCTCTCTCTCTCTCTCTCTCTCTCTCTCTCTCTCCCTCCACCCTCTTCCCACTTGTGCACTCTCTCTCTAAAATAAAAAATAAAATGAAAAGGCTTTGGATGCATCAGATTTGGACACCAAGGACAATCCAACTTAGTCTCTCAATCACTCTTGAAAACTCCATTAAGACGTCTCCTGGAGAAACTAATCCCAAAGCCAGTTTTGAAAAGCTAGATATCTCCCAAAACTGAAGAGGCATATTAAAGTCAGCAGTAACAAACTGGCCCATTTTCTTTAGCCCAAACAGTGCTTTGTTATTTTCATTTTAATTTATTATCAATATTTTTTTTAAATATCAGGATGTTTAACTCAGATTTTGCATCTCTTGAAGATCATCTGACCTTCTGTTTCCACATGGTGAGTAACAGCACAAGTTAAGTAATGGCTACATCTTCATGCAACCCCCATAACCTCTATCTGGCCTCCTGGCATGTTATGTTAACTGTTGGCCTCTTCAGGCAACGAGTTGCAACTGCTGTCATGAAGTGCCTGTATAGAGAGAAACCACTTCTATTCCCCTGGTACTGACAAAGAATCTATGTTAAGGACTGAATATGGGCAAAGTCAAAACCATCTCCATTTGGCTTGACATGAAACCCGACCCAACAGATGCCTCATGCTGAGTGGTGACAAACTGGCTGATTTCGATTCTTTCTCTTGAAAAGTATGAGATATCTGTGAAGCGGCTTGAAATAGCTGTCAGTTTTCCATAAGGTCTGCCATATATCCCAGTTTTGAAAGTATCAGAATCCAGAACATTGTGTCCACGAAGGGTGACTAAAAGTCGCAACAATGCCTATTTCTAAAGATAGGCTAAGCTTGTCTCTTTTTAGAAGTATTAAAGACAAAAATTTGTTCCTTCTGCATATCTCAAAGCTCTACTGTCTCTACACTTGCATCCCTATGGAGTAATGTTGCTTTAAGAGGAAGTATAGCAGACTGGTGATGAGCAGAGCCTCTAAGATCCAAATGCCTGGCGTTAAGTGCCTGTTCTAGTCCTTGCTACATGATTTTAGGCAAGTCTCTTTACCTCCCTGAGCCATTGTTTATTCTTGTGCAAAATGAGATTTAAAATAGTACCCACAAAAATTACTTACTTAATTAATTAAAATAAAATAGTACCCACATCGTAGTACTCTTGCAATAATTAAATATAACAACACATGTAAAACACAGTGATTGCCTATACAATATATATTCCATAAACAACAGGTTTAAAAAAAATGCAAAATCTACAATGTGAAACTTTCACCTATATCTTGTTTAAACCTTTTACGTTAGCCTTCCTGTTGCTCCTGTAGACTAGCCAAATATAAATTGTATAGCCCCGCATTTTATACTTTTGTCCCCAAAACTCCTCTTGCTTGAATACTCTTTTTTTTCTAGGTATTTAATATACTCTAATCCATATAGTAAGGCTTAATTCAAGTTCCACTCTTCCCACAAAGCCTTCCCTGACTAACTCAACTACAGCATAAACTCCCACTCTTCTGTAATCCACGCTCTCAAGTGGTAGATGTTTCAAAACTACCCAGACATTGCAATGAAAGTGATCTTGTTGCACACTAACACAGCAACCTCAATATAGCAGAGACAGAATGATGTGCGGCTTTTCCTCCTGCAGTCATTGCCATGTGGATCCATATGATATGGTGAATGTTTCATAATTACCCAAAGGCTTAGAGGGATTTCACCTCAAAATTCCCAGCAGTAAATTCTTTGTATTAGCAGTTAATGTCTGCTTCCTAGTCATTGCAGATACCAATCTTGGTATGATAAAAGTCAAATAATATTAAAATACAAAGTATTTATCACTGATGGGGGAGAAACTATTTGAAAGGAGAGCCAACAGGACTTGTTGCTGGATTAGTTTGGGGATGTGAAGCCAGGAGCAACCAAGGATGACTCCTGGGTTTGCGGAGTAAATGAGTGAGTGAATGGCAGTGCTCTCTCCTGAGACAGGAGACACTGAGGAAGATGTGAGAATTGTGTTGGGTGTGAAAGGAAAATCAAGAGTTCTGGCCATGTTAAATTAGAGATGCCTATTACAAATCCAAATAGACCAATGAAGAGGGAAATTGTGGGAGTCTGGCTCTCAGGAGAGATATTGATGTTAGAATATCAATTTGTGAGTCATTACTATAGAGATGATATTTAAAGCCAAGGGATTGAATCAGATTACCTAGGGGATGAGAACAGAGAGAAAAAAGAAGGCTGAAGAAAGAGCCGTAGGGGCAACTAACCCCACTGAGAAGAGAGAGGCAGTGAGATAGGAGGAACAGCAGGAGACAGTGACACAGCACAAGTCATGTAAAGAAACTTTCAAGAAGTTTCTTGAACTGTGGTCAACTGTAACAAACACTGCTGACAGGATGAGTAAGTCATCAGTCACTGATTATCAGTCACTGATTTTAACAAGACGGCAGACATTGTGCCATTGACAAGAAGGTTTCAGTGGAGTGGTAAAGAGTAACATGATTAGAAAGAAAAGAGAGCGTAGTAAATACAATATAGTAAACTCTTTTGAGATGTTTAGTATAAAGGGGAGCAGCTATGTGTGTGGAAATTCATCCATAAGAGTAAATAGAAGCAAGAAGACCAACGGGAGGCTATTAAAATTGTGATAGAACAAGTTGACCCTTCAGAGGTAAGATGGTTATCCAATTCCACTAAAACCTAAAAAATAAAGTAGTTATACTGCCAATGTTCTGGCATAATGGAGGAGTTGATTTTTTTTAAGCTATATCAGAAGTATTAGAAATAAAGAGAACCCCAGATCATCTAATCAACCTCAACTGCCACTCACCTGACATTTTCGAAGTAGAGAAACTGAGACTGAAAGAGATGAAATCAGGTGTCCAAAGACAGAAAATTTATCTGTGTAGAAATAAAATTAGAAACCGGAATGCCCAATTTAGTACTCTCTCTTCACACTATATGTGTGCCTTGTGTGGAAAACTATAGTACATTAAACCAAAGTCAAAAGGGAGAAATTTTTATTTCATGCAGAAAGACATTTTAAAGTAAAGGTTAAAAATAGGGGCACCTGGGTGGCTCAGTTGGTTTAGCATCCAACTTTGGCTCAGGTCATGATCTCATGGCTCATGAGTTCGAGCCCTGCATCGAGCTCTGTGCTGACAGCTCAGAGCCTGGAGCCTCTTTCAGATTCTCTCTCTCTCTCTCTCTCTCTCTCTCTCTCTCTCTCTCCCCCCCCCTCTCTGCCCCTTCCCTGCCATACTCATGCTCTCTCTCTCTCTCTCTCAAAAATAAATAAACATTAAAAAATTAAATAAATACAAATAAATAAAGGTTGAAAATGGAAATACCTTATGTTCCAATAATTCTACTAGTGAGTATTTACCCAAAGAAGACAAAAACACTAATTCAAAAAGATATTGCACCCCTATCTTTATTGCAACATTATTTACAATAACCAAGATAAGGAAGCAATGTAAGTGTCCATTGATAGGTGAATGGATAAAGAAGATGTAATACACACGCATGCACATACACACATACACACACAGTGGAATATTACCAGCCACAAAAAAGAATGAGATTGTGCCATTTCCAACAACATGGATGGACCTAGCAGCTATAATGCTAAGTGAAATGCTAAAAGACAAATACCAGGTGATTTCACTTATACGTGGAATATAAAAAACAAACAACAATAAAAAAACAGACTCTTAAATACAGAGAACAAACTGGTGGTCACCAGAGGGGAGGTGGGTGGGAGATGGGCAAAATGTATAAAGGAGATTAAGAAGTACAAACTTCCAGTTATAAAATAAATAAGTCTTGGAGATGAAAAGTACAGCATAGAGAACATAGTCATTAATATTGTAGAAAAAAACTAAAGGCTAAAAACATAAGTTTTAAGCTGCAGTTCTGACTTGGCCAGTTATTGTCTACATGACCTTAGTCAAGTTACTTGCATTCTCTAAACCTCAGTTTCTTCATTCATAAAATGAGATAATAATAGCACTTGCCTCACAGGGTTTTTATGAGGATGAACCGAGATGATGTGCATAAAATCATAATGTCAGGCATACACTAAGGACTTAATAAATGATACCAATTAGTACAATTTGTTGCCTTTTAGTAGTTCAGGTATGAATCCAGAGGCTAAAGTCAAATTCTTATGAAGAATCTCAACAACTGAGAATGACAGGGAGAGAAATTGCAGGCAGAGATTATGATCAAAGTCATCGAGGAAGGGATCACAGATCACATTTAAGGAAGAGTACAACACAAAATAATAACAAAACATCATTTTGGGGCTCACATCACAGAGAGTCAAAAGGAAATTCAAATTCACACAGATAAGGAACTTAATTTTTTTTAAATGCTAGTCTATTACATCTGGGGACTTCTGTGATTCATAAAGCACAGCCATGAGCATTTGATTCCTCAACCCTGCCAGATAAGCCAGGCAATTGCTGTTATTATTATGCCCATTTTAGAGATAAACAAATGAGGCTAAGAGGGATTAAGTCCATGAAATCTAATAAGTGCCAGAGCCAGGACCACAGCTCAGGTCTTCAGTATTTCCCATTTAGGTGTCTCATTACATGGGGGGAGTCTAAATACAGCTTCTGTAGCATTTGATGATTTTATGATGTGCTTTGGGATTTATGGATGTTATTTTGTTGGTACTTCTCCACCTCATAATCCACAATAGCAGTGTCTGCCTTTTGTCTATGAAACATATAAAAGTACCCAGAGGTTGTTAAGTGGTGGGTGCATCCAATAAATACATAAATCATAAAAATACAAAGAGCATATGATGGCTGGTTTCCTTTCTGACAAATCTGTTTCCTTCCTGACAAGAGATGCTGCCCTGTGGTTCTTCATGTGGGGAAATAAATGTCATAAGTTATCAGCCATTTAGTATTACGCTGTGTATGCACCTAGAGTCCTATGGGGATTTAAATTTCAAATTGAGGCACATCATTTATGAGGGCTGGCCTAGGCTTGTATACCGGCAAAGTCAGTGGATCGTTTTAAGAGGTTATTTGAGAACCTTCAAAAGTGTCTCCTCTGTCCTCAAAATTATTTCTTTGTCTTGCAACAGTCTCTAAAATTTCCACCTTTATGCAGTTCTTTGGGTGAAGTTATTAAAGGTTTTCCCAGTGTTATTCAGGTATATCTGTTGAGCTATGACATATTAGCTATGACACTGTTCTCAGTGCTGAAGATGAGGCTATAAGCAAAATAGATAAAGACCTTACCATCACAGAGCTTTCCTTCCATTATGGGATGAAAGAATAGACAAATGGCAGTGTTGGGAAATAGGAAATAAACAAAAGTAATAGAATACTATTAAAATACTTTCATTCAACCAATATTAATGAAGAGCCTATTATGTATAAAGTCAGCATAGGTCTTGAGAGAGGTTATCCGGGAGGTCATTTAGAATAATTTAATTTGTTAGGTGAGCCAGCTAAAAACCTCAAAGAAATTCACATAGTGTCAAGCTCTCTATAGTTTCTTGGCTCTCTGTGTCTCCCTTCCCTGCACCTGAAATAATTTGGTTTAGCTCCATCTCTAGGACCAGTCCTCACCATATATGAACAGGAAGGATCTAAGCAATGCCAGTCACCAATTCTTTGGAATTCCCTCCCAAATTATACTGATAATTGAGTTTCTTTCATTTGCTCAAAAAACATTCCTGTACATTAGATGTTAGAGCTACAAAGATGCATGAGGTAATCCCTGCTCTAAACACTTCACAACCTCTAGCAAGAAGAGGAACAAGTAAAAAAAATAAATGAATTGTAGCCCAGATGCTGAAGCCCTATTACTACTTACAGACTTCCCTGCTACTCCTTCTAGATAAATTTGCCATCTAGAATTCCCACCGTCTAGAGAAGTACTACCGAACAGAACTTTCTGCAATGATGGAAATGTTCCATATGTATGCTGTCCAATATTATACCCACTTGCCACATGTCAAATTGAGATATGGATAGTACAACCAAAGAACTGAATTTTTTGTCTTACTAAAAAAAAATTTTTAGTGTTCATTTATTTTTGAGAGAGAGAGAAAGAGAGAGAGAGAGACTAAGTGTGAGCAGAGGAGGGGCAGAGAGAGAGGGAAACACAGAGTCTGATGCAGGCTCCAGGCCCTGAGCTGTCAGCACACAGCCCAGCACGGGGTTCTAACCCAAGAACCATGAGATCATGACCTGAGCATGCCAGACACTTGACGGACTGAGTCACCCAAAGTGCCCCTGTCTTACTTATTTTAATTAATTTAAATTTAAGTCTAGTAACCACATGTGGCAAGTCTCTACCATCTTGGACAGCACAGGTCTAGAATTAAGAATGTTTCCAGGAGAGACAAGTCTTGAGAAGAGATCTCGGAACTCGGGATCTGTGAGGTTGTGGTGTTCTGGTGTCAGACTCTCCAAAATTTTGCCATTGTCCTGAAAGTTTGCTTGGACTTTCCTAATTGGAGGGCTTTCTCTTTCTCCATGTGGTGATTCAGGACCCAGGCACCTTCCTCTGATAGCTTTACAGCATCCTGTAAAATTTTGGTGGCCACTGTGTTTAGGCAGTACATGGAAAGAGAGAAAATAGAAATGTCACACTGACTTCTTAGTAAACTCCCCCCACCCCAAAAAAGGTTCCTTCACATTCCACTGGATATAATGGGTGCAGGGAAATGTAGTCTCTGACTAAGCAACTGCTTCCCAGTGATAACTACACACCATAAAAAGAGGATAACAAATTTCTGGTGGACAACTATCCATCTTTGCCACAACCAACCCTAGCCCTCTGTTGGGATTCTAACATTGAGCTAAGGAAAGCACCTAATACATGGCCCCAAGTAAAAGCTACTGCTCTGTCAGTGAAAATAGGAATAGCATTAATCAAAGTGTCACTGAACTCAATTCTCCAAACAGGACATCAGAGGGTAAATTCATGGCAAACACCTAAGGACAGAATGCCCTTCGTAGCCAAGGAGAAAATGTCTCCTTGCTTGTGGATGAAAGAAATCTGCCCTGTTTGCACTATTCTTTTTCACACATTCATTAAGTGACCCTCTAACAGTCCCCATCTCTCAGCGAGTTGGCTGATAGGCTGAGCTGTGACTGTTTCCCAATCCCCTTTCTACTCTCAATGATCAGCTTCAAAGTGTGCCCAACCGTTTGACAACCTAAGTCCAGCTGGAAGGGAGAATTTAGGAGGTGTGAAACAGGAGGTTCCTTTCATCTCAGTGGCCCTGAAATGCTAAAGTTGTACATGTCAGAACAGGAGGAAGAATTTGAATATTTGTGATTTATGGCTTTTATTTTTGTTTTGGCAGATTCAGCTTCAAATTCAGGTTTCCTGGATGGTGAGACCACACAGAATCCATTGCTCTGTTGTCAGGATCATGAATTATGGTTGTATTGATGACACTGGAACAGTGTTATATGAATATCTTTCCACAAATAAATACAATGTAAGCCCCATATTTCTTGTTGTTCATTAGAATGGCCTGAATCACTAAAGCAAGAACATTCCTATGCCAGACAATTCTTCCCCTTGGAATTCCATTGTTCCTTTGCTGCAAGAACAATTAGATTATCAATGGATACAGTCACTGCTGCAATCATGTTAGAACTACAAAAAATGTATAAATTCACATCAAATCTACATTACGGAAAATGATCAATGATCCCATTGCCATTACTCCATAAATAACAGAAGCTACCTCCTAGAGTTCTTAGAAAGTCTAAATGAAATATTGTATAAAAAATGCTTTGTACTTTTCTAAGATACAATAAGTACTTAGTAAACATTAGCTCTAATTATTATAATTTGGCTATCGAGAACATCTGTTATCCATTTGGATACAAACAATCCAGTTTTCTTTCAAAAACATTTCTACACCAATATTAACCCATATGATTGGGAGTGGATAGCTGTCACCATCTCCAGGCTCCAAAGGTGACCCCATAATCTAAGCCTGAGCAAATAACTGCACAGTGCCTAACCAGTTCAGGGATGAGTAGGTGACCCAAGCCAGGCCTGGTGACAAAAGCACTCCCTGGAGGTATGCTCACTGGGGCATCTGGGAGGCTCAGCTGATTCAGGGTCCAACTCTAAGTTTCAGTTCATGTCATGATCTCATGGTTCTTGGGATCAAGCCTCACGTTGGACTCTGCACTGAGAGCATGGAGTCTCTTGGGATTCTCTCTCTGTTCTCTCTCTGCCCTTCCCCCTGCTTGTGCTCTCTCAAAAATAAATAAACTTTTTTTAAAAATGAAAAACAAAACAAAACAGAAAAAAGTGGTCTCAGATTTTTGTTTCTCTTCCAAGCTGGTAGAACATAAGGTTAGAGCAGGCAGGGGCCACCCTGTGGAGAGGGTGTAAAGTCAACGGAAGGGAAGAAAGAGCTGAGACAGAAACAAACAATAAGACTTCATGATAACATTTAGAACCCTGGGCCTGAACAATTCTCCACCCAAACCCATATGCACCATCCCCCCAAATTCCCCTTTTTCTGTAGACCTTATGTGAGTGGTATTCTGTCTTTTTAATTCTTTTTTTTTTTTTTTTAATAGGCTTCATGCCCAACATGGAGCCCAACATGGGGCTTGAACTCACAACCCTGAGATCAAGACCTGAGCTCAAATCAAGAGTCCAAAGTTTAACCAACAGAGCCACCCAGGCACCCTGGGATTCTATCATTTGCAACATATAGAGGCAAAAACAAGAGCAATTAGGAGAATGTGACAACCACCGGACATCTGTTGTCAGTGAGAGAGTATGAATATGAATAAGTTAAAATATAAAATATAAGTTATTTTGAAGTTTACAAAGAACTTTCATAGTTATCACCTATATCAGGTTATTAATACAAGCTGCTACAACAGATAGACCCTAAAAGCTTAGCACCACAAAGGCTTATTTTTCATTCACATCATAGTCCATGGGACTCAGGTGACTCTTCTCTACTTTGTTGCTACAATTTTGGAACACATGGTCCCCATGGCAGAAAAGGAAAGGGTTGGAGAATCACACATGAAAATTTGAAGGTGCAGTCTTGGAAATAGTGTACATCACATAGGCCCACATTGTATTAGCCAGACTCAGTTACATGGCACCAACTTAGCAGCAAGGGAGGCTGGAAAATGTAATCTCCCTGTACGCTCACAAAAAGGAAACAATGTGGTAAGATGTTATCCTTGCCACATCTTTTGTTTTGTTGTATTCAGTCTCTTACCAGACCGGCAGGAGCCCAGGTGTCTTGACCCAAGTTGGACTGCTGGGTCCCAGGAGCCTAACTAGGGTATGGGGTCAGGAATTGGCTACAGAATATGAAACTGAGGTGAGTGTTCTGAGAGGCAACATCCCAAGGTTGAAACTGAAACCAGCACCAATCTAAAAGCAATCAAAGAGGGTGAGAGAAATCACACACAAGTTCATAGGATGGATCCAGAGAAAACAGATCCTGGTTAGAAGAGACAAAGTGGAAAGTCAGGGAGCAGAGCCTGCAGGAATGCCTCAGCTATGAAAAAAGAGCAATAGACTCTTTGTAAAGTGCTAACAGCCTCTGCATAGGCAGAGAGACAGGAATACTCAGAATATCCCTTTGATATAGGCAAAGCAGACATTATTAACCCTGTTTCACAGGTAAGGCTCAGAGAGGTGAAATGATTTGCCCAAGGTCACACAGCTAGTGACACAAAAATAAGATTGAACCTAAGCCTTCTGACATTCAGTTCATGGTTTGTGAGTTAGACTACTAAACCTACTTAGCCTTCTTCATTCTGCCCTCAGCAAATCCACATGCCTGTTGATAAGCAAGAAAGGAGACATCTAATTCAAAGTATCCAAGTTTCTACTAAGCAGGAAATGCACGGATAGTGTGCATCTGGGTTCCCTCTGTCTCTATATGAAATGGTGTGTGAACCTTCACTGTCCCCAAGACCTGGGGGCTAAGTTGGATGTATTACCCCTATGTCCTCACTGCCTTTGTACATCCTCTTAGTATATGTTACCATGTGCTTTAATGGCTTGTTCACCTGTCTGTATCCCCCATTTGAATGTGAATTCTATGATGGCAGAGACTATGCTTATCTAAAACTTCCTGATGTCCCCCAGATGTAGCACAGGGCCTGGTACACAGTAGAGGCTTAGTAAGTATTTATCAAATTAATGAATGAATAGATGAACAAATATCACTTCTCATACTGTGCTAGAATTTCCAGCTGTACTAGAATTACTCAGCTCTCTACATAGATTTTAATCTTCATGAGGGCAGACACTTCAACCGCCAGAATTTCGCTGAGTATCATTCTCATTGCCCAGTCTCTGGCATAGGAAAGACACTCAGTATATATATTTATGGAATACACAAATGATAAAAAAAATAGTTATAGAAATTTTTATATCAGTTTTATACCTAGAGTCACCTTTTTTGAAAATAAGGCCTACTCATGCCATCTCACTTCTTTAAACTCTTTACTGGCTGCTCGTTACTTTTAGTGTCCAGACAAAACTCCTTAAAATTAACTACAGAGCCCTGCCTGAAGCACTGAACAGGACAGTCCTCTATCTGGGGGTCACAAACCCTTGAGATGCTGCTGAAAGCTATGGCCCTCTCTCCCAGAAAAAGTCATATGTTTATGAGGATATACTTCTGCATGCTGTTTTATAAGGCTGATATGGAGCCCCTTGTCTAATCCTGAGCCCTCCTGCCCTCCTGAGACATATAACCCTAGGCTGGGGGCATCTCAGTGGCTCACTTAATCTGTTCTCAGAGTGAGGAGAGAGGTCAGATCTGCTAAGGACCTCTTTGCAGCTCTTCAAATATGAGGAAGCCTACCCCCACTTGAATGCCAGCTCTCTGTTAGTTAGCAATTCAGAGTGATTTTTCAGAGTAATCCCTCAGTCTCCCATGATACTTGTCTGACAACCCCTTAATCTTGGCAAGAGCTGCATTAAACCAACCTGTCATCATTGTCGCTGCACAGAGCAGTAGCTCTGAGAGAGACACACACACTCACTTAGAAGCAAACTCCTTAACCCGTTAGAAGAAATTAGAATTGGGGCGGTGGGGGGGTGGCTATTGCTCCACAGCCAGCACTCAAGAGCAGCCCGAAAGGGCATGGCAAGAGGGGGCCAGCCAAATTCAGGTTTAAGGTGAGCTGCTTCCACCCTAGGCTGTGTCAGGAATTGTCAAAAGGAAGGTTTAAACAATCACTACTCTCAGAACCCAAGTCCATGCCCCACTGGATTAAAACAAAGGAATGGAACCATGATATGAAAAGGTATCAGGGGAAATTTGCTGAGAATGGAATTTATTTTGACAAATTCAAAGAGCCCTATGGTTACCTTGGTTCTGGAGAAACTGTTTCATCAGTTACTTTTGTGACCTGTGAAATTTTAGTTCTTCTTAGAAGGAAAAGTGGCACTATGTCCAGCTGACACCCCCAATATATTTTGAAAATGTAAAAAAAAAACAACAACAATAAAAATGCATAATAGGTCAAAAAAGTATGTACGGTCAAATCCCTCTCTTGGGTTAACACTTTTACAAAATCCATTGTTTATCAGATAATTATTATAACTGTTTTGACTATCATTTTTTATTTTATTATGCTTTTCTTAACCATCAGGGTTTTTTCTTTAATTGAAGTATAGTTGACATACAATATTATATTAGTTTCAGGTATACAACATAGTGATTTGACATTTATATGCATTACAAAATGCTCACCACAATAAGCGTAGCCACCATCTTTCACCATACAAAGCTATTACAGTATCGACTATATTTCCTGTGCTATACTTTAATCCCCATGACTTATTATTTTAAGTTCGTACCTCTTAATTCCCTTCAACTATTTTGCCCAAAATGGTGAACTACCATTTTTTGATCCTTTATCATGCCTAACCACTTTCAAATCCTTTTTTCCAATATTTATTGAGAGTCAATTGTGGTAAATTGATTGCATATTGGCCCCAATCTTCACCTCTCCTACGCTGGTCCAGGTGACCTGTCCTACTCCCTGACTCCTTGCCCAGGCAATGATTTTGCCAATGAGGTATTAGCCGATGTGAAACAACCAGAGGCTTGAAAAAGCATTTGTGCATTTCCACTTGCACTCTAGTACTCTAACATTACCATAAGAATATGCCCAGGCTGTCCTTCTGCAGAAGGAAAGATATGTGGAGTATATCCAAGTTGTCTCAGGTACCCTCGACAGCTGACCCTCAGACCCATGAGCAAGCCCAGACAAGATCAGCAGACCTATCTAGATAGAGTCGAAATGACTCGTTTTTTTTTTTTAAGTGAAGTGTAGTTGACACACAATGTTACATTAGTTTTAGAGTGCAACATAGTGAGTCAACAAGCTTATACTTAATGCTATGCTCACCATAGATGTAGCTACCACCTGTCACCATACAATGCTATTACAATATACACTGACTATATTCCCTATGCTGTACCTTTTCCCATGACTTATTCACTCCATAACTGAAAGCCTGTATCCCCAATCCCTTTCACTCAACCCCCTAACCCCCTCTCCTCTGGCAACCATCAGTTTATTTTCTGTATTTATGGGTCTGTTTCTTTATTTGTTTATTCATTTGTTTTGTTTTTTCAGATTCCACATACAAGCGAAATCATACAATATTTGTCTTTCTCTGTCTGACTTATATCACTTAACATAATGACCTCTAGATCCATCTATATTGTCAGAAATGGCAAGATCTCATCCTTTTTCTTTTTGTCGTTGAGTAATATTCTATTGTATATATGTTACCATTTCTTTTTTTACCTATTCATCTATCAATGGACTTGGGTTGTTTTCATATCTTCTTTATTGTAAATAACGCTGCCATAAACATGGGGGTTCATATATCTTTTCCAGTTAATATTTTCATTTTCTTTGGACAAATACCCAGTAGTTGAATTGCTGGATCATATGGTATTTCTATTTTTAATTTTTTGAGGAACCTCCATACTGTTTTCTACAATGGCTACACCAATTTACATTCCCACAAACAGTGTACAATGGTTTCTTTTTCTCCACATCCTCACCAACACTTGTTATTTCTTATCTTTTTATTTCTAGCCATTCTGACAAGTGCAAGGTGAAATCTCATTGTAGTTTTGATTTGCATTTCCCTCATAATTAGTGATACCAAGCATCTTTTCATGTGTCTGTGTGCCATCTGTATGTTTTCTTTGGGAAAATGTCTACTCAGCTCCTCTGCCCATTTTTTTTAAGTTTATTTATTTATTTTGAGAAAGAGAGACAATGTGAGTGCGGGAGGGGCAGAGAGAGAGGGAGACAGAGAATCCCAAGCAGGCTCCACACTGTCAGTGCAGAGCTGGATGTGGGGCTCAAACTCACAAACTGTGAGATCATGATGTGAGCTGAAATCAAGAGTCAGATGCTCAACCAACTGAGCCACCAAGGCACCTCTCCTCTGTCCATTTTTAATTGAATTTTTCTGATGCTAACTTGTATAAGTCCTTTATATATTTTGGATAAAATCTCTTATTGGATATAACATATGCAAATATCTTCTCACATTCAGTAGGTTGCCTTTTCATTTTGTTGATGATTTTCTTCACTGTGTAAGAGGTTTTTTTTTTTATTATTTTGGTGTAGTCCCAGAATTAATATTGTTAAAATGTCCATACTATCCAAAGGAATCTACTGATTAAATGCAGTCCTTACCAAATACTAATGCAAAAAGTTGTATGGACCCACAAAAGACTCCGAACAAAGAAGAACAAAGCTGGAAATATCACAATTCTAGATGTCAAAATAAACTACAAAGCTGTAATAATCAAAATAGTATATTATCAGCACAAAAATAAAAATAGATCAATGAAACAGAATGGAAACTCTGGAAAGAAACCCATGCTTATATGGTCGATAAACCTATGACAAAGGAGGCAAGAATATACAATGGGGAATGGACAATCTCTGTTATAAATGGTGCTGGGAAAACTGGACAGCCACATGCAAAAGAATAAAACTGGACCACTTTCTTATACCATATACAAAAATAAACTCAAAATGGATTAAAGACCTAAATGTGAGACCCGAAACCATAAAACTTCTGAAAGGAAACATAAGTAGTGATTTCTTTGACATTAGCCATAGCAACATTTTTCTTTGTATACCTCCTAACACAAGGAAAACAAAAGCAAAAGTACTGTTGGGACTATATCAACTGACTCTTAACATAAAAGCAATAATGTCACATTTTATTGTCTATCACTATATACCATTCGAGTTTTGTGACTAGTTATTACATGGCATTTTGGCAATGGATAGCTGATATACCAACCATATGTCAGGCACTGTTCTAAAATATGGCATAGGGCAGTAAACAAAATGGGCAAAGCCCTTCCTCTGTATTCCAGATTATATTATCTAATTCAAAATGTATAATAATTTTATAAAGTATGCTATATTCCCATTAACACACAAGGAAAGTGAGGCACAGAATGGTTGCTTGCCCAAGGCATTATAGCCAGCAAATGGAGCTAGGCTTCCATCTCAGGCTACATGATGTGGTGGATAAGTCACTGCACTCAGCCATGACTTCTGCATCTGAAAGATATGAATAATAATATACTGCACACCCCCAAGAATTACTGTGAGCATTAAAGAGCATCATGCATGTCAAAGCACAGCATAGGGCTATGTACACAGGAAATTCGAGAAAGTTTTGCTGTACATTATACTATTTCTGTTATCATTATTATCATGGCTGTTGTCATGATGCTATCTGAACTCAGAGCCTAACTACTTAATTCTTTATTATTTTATTGCCTCTGGTCTAGTTTCCTGTGCTCTCTACCTGATCAATGTGTAGATAGAACTGATTGATAAACCTGGTAAATGTCACTGCTCCTTTTCATAGGGAAAGAATCAACTTTCAAAACCTTTACACCTCTGACCCTACAGTGAGCAATAGGTCATTTCTGAGAGGTGCACTAATGAGGGGTTAATATACACTTAGGCTAGAATCAGATAGTTCTAAAGGGAAGAATCAGATACATAAATTGCAGGAGCCATTATAAAATAAAAATACAGGGACTCTTGTTCAAATATTATTAAGAATTTATACCAGAATTATGGTTACATCAGGGTGTTGAACAAAACATGGGGCCATTCTAAGTTAGTGCCTTCCTCGTGGAGTTGTTTTGAAGAATAAATGAGATGAGTACATCCAGTCCTTAAAGAAATGTCTAGCAAAGAACAAATACTCAATAGTAGTGGTGTAAGTTTTTACTGTTATCATTATATGTTTGTCAAAGTAATGAAGGGAATCCCAGTCGATGTGTAAGCCCTTTTCAAAACTCTCAGGCAGCCATTTTCTCATGTGGCTTTTGTAAACAGCTCTGAGAAACAGGCGGAGTGGAGCCTTCTCTGTCCCACAGCTAAAGAAATAAAAACTCAGGGAGTGCTTAGGGATTTTCAGAGGCTACACAGTAAGAGTGATTGAAGTCAGCCATCTGGGGTCCTCCAGCCCTGTAGTCTTTCCACCAAGTCCTCCTGGCTCCAGCTTCATCTGGCCCTGACAGAATTGCCATGCAGACAGCAGTTACTTATTTGGTGTAGTCAGGACCCAAAGATCAGGCTGAGATTAAAGATTTACTTTGCAAAAAGATCCACACCAGAGGCTCCTGATATGTTCCCTCGAGGCACTTACCACCCTCTCACTCGCATTATAATGTTACTATGTCTTCTGAGCAAACCATAGCCTGCCCAAGAAAACAGGGACTGGGATAATTGTTCAGTAGATGATTAGCACACAGGCCCTGGAGTCAGATAGGGAATTTGAATCCTGGCTCTGCTACTTAATAGCTTGGGCAAGCACTTAACCCAGATTATCTCAATATTGACATTTTGGGCAGGATAATTCTTTGTTGTAGGAAGACACTTTGTGCATTGCAGGATGTTTACAACAACCCTAGCATCTATCCTCTAGATGCCAATAGCACACCTGACCTCCTCCCTCACCCCTGGCTGTGTGTCCAAAATGGCAATTGTCCCCTTTGTCGGCAGCGAGGAATGGGGGGTATCACTACCAGTTGACAACCACTTGGAGAACCATCCCCAAGTTTCAATGACTTCAATATAATCTAGAGGTAATAATGATAAAAATACCATCTTAATCAGGTTCTGAGGATTGAATGAAATGATCAGGTACTGGTGTGGCATACGGCCTGGCACAGTTAGATGGTCAATAAATATATGCTGCTATTATTGCAGTATTGGCCAAGGAATGGGGATCTTTGCACAAACTCCATAAGCTTGCTGGATTTAAGGCTGAAAACTCATTTCAGCAAATATGTATTGAGGATCCATTTCCAAAGGCATTTTCTCAGGTACTGGGAATTAAAGTTTGAATAAGATTTAGACTCTACCCTCAAGGAGCTAGTCTACCTAGTAGGAAGCTCTCAGCCTAGACCCAGTTCAAATCCTATCTCTCCAACTTGCATATGTGATTTAGGACAAGTTTGCAGCACTTTTCTGAGTCTCTGTTACCATATCTGTAAAACGGAGATAATAATAAAAATCCCTAAGGGACTTAGCTCTTAACCAGTCAGTTACACTGTCTCCCAACAATACCCATGGTTCCTGATTGTTGAATTCCTTTCCCCTCACCCCACTGCCTGCAGCACAGAGAAAAGTCCATAGCACACCCCAGTGAAAGATGCTACTGCTTACCACGAACATTTATAATCATCCAGGAAGTGATTAGGAGGCTAAATTATGGGGTCAGATGGACTTGGACTCATGGCCTTGCCCAAATCACTTCACTTCCCTCATTCATCAGTCTATATACGAATGCAATGGGGACAACAATGGTACCTTTGCCATAGGGTTCTTGGGAGGATAGAATGAGATCACTCATGTAAAACATCGCACAAAGCCCAGCACTAAGGAAGCACTCGATACCCTGTCACCATGGCAATAAAGGTGTTGAGAAAGGGGAGAGGGACACTGACCAAGAAGGGAAAGAGGAAGATATGGCTCTCCACAGCCTGATCCAATAGCCTTTAGAGAGCAGATGCAGGAGTCCAGAACTCAACTCCCTCCCAGACTGAGGGACATAAACTGCAAACCTTTCAACACCAAAACCTCCTCTCCACTCCAGCCCTTCCTGGGCCAATTGTAGCAACTTCTTCCCAGGCCCCCACCAAACGATTCAAGGGGATTAAAATATGTATGCATATATTTATGAGGACAAGAAAGAGGAAAAGCGTAACTTCTAGTCACAGCCTAAATTTCCTGCCTCCAAAGCCCAGCTGGATAGCACGAGTTCTAACAGAAAACAGCCGCACAATTAGCTGGAGTTCTGTAGCTGTCTGCAGCAGACTGCTTACGCCGATGTCTCGATAGGTGGTCTCCCAGTTCATCAGTTCATAAATAAGTAATTTGAAATGTGTTCCTGAGGGAAATTTTCCTCCTGCTCTCCCCAACAGACTGTACTCATCAGTTTTCCCATTCTCCAGGTAGCTGCCGTCCTCATTTATAATGGCCAGAGGAACTACGCTGTTCTAATTCCTGCTTCATTACAATGTCTAATGCGAGTTTTCACCAGCCTCACAACTCCACATTTCTTTATATTGATAAGAAAAAAAAAACTTTGCATATATTATTTATTGGCACTTTGGAGGTAGCTTTGCTACAGGTTTAAGTGGAATATTTTTTACATACAAAGCAAGATGGCCAAGTTGAGCTCTGGACAGAGGTTTGGAAATGTTGTGGATAAGCTCTCGAGTGGCACATACGTGTGCACTGGGCAGGCATGCACACCCAGTGCACAAAGGAGGCATACCGCACACCCTACGCAAACTGCACACTCCACACACAGGCCAACCATCACCCCCTATTTTACTTCCTTTCCCTTGATTCCTACCCTTGCTGCACTTGTAGACTGGCAGATATTTTGTACACATCTTGATGCATTGTTCCAACCCTATATTTTTCCACTCGAGAAAATGCACAACCAGATCAAAAGCACCTGGTGACTTAGGAAAACCAGAGTCCCCCACTGGTGAAGCTAATGGAGTCACTAATTTGCCTGGCCAATAAAACCAATGATTTCTATACTAAAAGCCTTTGAGTGAAGCCTCCGGGGCTTGCTCCAGGGGTAATGGAGGGGGCTAGTTTCCTCTTAGCCAATAACCTAATTATTTTTTTAAAGCACTAACTGTACCTTTCATTATAATAATGCATATAATTGATTTTACTGATTATGTCTTTTATGACATCTATTAGTCACTGGGAACTATATTTACTTCTTTTTGTTGTTTTTATGATTGTTTAGCTTTGGGGTCTCATAATAGGTAATTAATAAAATATGTTAATCTGAGAGTAATTTACCTAATGAGATCTCCAGGAATGCTTTTCTCTCCTGATAAAGGAATTCCTCAGAAGGCTTTTATGGAAGAAAGCTTTCCCGTGAAACCTTGGCACAATCTGGAACCTAAATTCAGAATTATTTTTGTTTTCCTGGAATCTGGACAGCCAGAGAATTTCATCAAAAAAAATTTTAAATGAATGTCAGGGACTGTCCTGTTTCACAGGAAATTGTCCTCTTCTCCTGCCTGGTGGCAATCATCAACACCCTCTCCCCCAGGACAACCATTCAGGTAGCCATCAGTGAAGTTGGCCCTCCAGCTACTTGGACGGCTCTTTAAGAAAGGGGCTATAGTTTTGAAGGAGAGCTAAATTATTGCAGTCCAAGAAAAGCCAAGCCAAAAGGGTAAGGTAAAGAAACGAAAGAAAATAAAGGGGGTAACAGGGACAACGTTTACACTACAATGTGACTTTTGGCAGAGAAACGCACTATCTGGTAGGAGAGAACAACAAAATCTAGACCAGTTTCTCCAAGGCAGGAACAATTCATCTTTATCTACAAGGGGTGCCAGTGTATTGAGTGGAAATAGCTCATTCTCTGGGATGCTGGTCAGACGTAACTAAGGACGTCTGCAGCACAGAAGGCTGTTGAAAACAGAGTGTCTGGAAGCAGATGCATCTGACTCACACGCAGTCCTACACCTAGGACTTAGTGGACTTGGTCACGTCATTTCTTCCCTCCATATTACCTTTCACTTCCAAATGAAGGAGGATGATGGTACCTAGCCCATTGGATCTGTGAGATTAACGGACACTTGCCTGTAATAAAGGAACACAGAGTTTGGCATTCACCAGCGTTTCTCAACTTTGGTATCCCTGACATTTTTTGCTGGGTGGGGGAATGTCTGCGTTGCACTCTGTTTAGCAGCATCTCTGCTTCTAGCCATAGGAGGCAACAGCACTCCTCCCCTCCCAGTTGTGGCAACTGAAATTGTCTCCAGATATTTCCAAGTATCCTTTGGAAGGGGAAGGTAGACGTAGTAGGCAAAACTGCCACCCCTGAGAACCACTGGTCTACACTAAAGACCCAAAAAACACTAGCTCATTGTTAGGATGATCTTTTCTGAGAATCACCTAGCAGGAGAAATGAGAAAGCTGTTTCTGGGGGTGGGGGTGGGGGTGGGGGTAATACCGTAGGGTGTCCCACAGTGAATTCCACCGGCTCTTGTTATGATCACTGGGAATAATTCCAGGCTTTAGTTTGAGTATCTCACACTAACATGCAGAAACCTCTTTCCAGAGGAGGCCAAAGTCTCCGAAGTACATAGGGAGCAAGTAGGGGTAAAATGACTGCAGGTTATGGATTACAGACCAAGACATGCAGGCGCCATCTTACCTCCAGTTCCTGGAGAGACAAACCAAGCCAAAAACCAAAGGCCACCAATATAAAGTAACGTAGGTCTGTATGTGTCTATATACATAGATACAGATATAGATAGGGGTATATAGATATATCATACACATAAGTTTACAATATGTAAGCACAGAAAACTACAGTGAACTCTGCTGATTGACAGAAAATTGTAAGTTCCTCTACCCATAAAAAGCAAATTATGAAAATGTCTAAAGCCTAAAACTGACCTGCCCAATCTTTGACTCCTATGACACACAACTTTCTCTAAAAACTCAGGTCCCAGATGCTTTTAGAACTCAGACTATTTTAAGTTTAGATTGAAATTCATTTAGAGTGGCTCTCTCTTTTACTTGGTGAGAAAAAGTAACCTTCATGCACTGAATACAGGCTGTGTGCAAGACTCTTTTACAAACGTTATTTCATTTGGCAAACTAGAGCCTGCCAATTTTAGCAATCATTTGATAGTCTCACTCTGTAGAAAAAGAAAAGAGAAAACTGCATGTGTATACATACATATTCAACCAAAAGAAAAACAAACAAAAAAAAAAACAAAAATAAAACATATGCACTTAATACCATAGAAAACCACATAAACACAAAAATAACAGACAATTGCCCAAATGTGTGTTCATACAACCCTCTCATGCACCCCCTCAAAAAAAAGTACCCGATGACATGAAGTAATATACTGGATTTCCCAATAAGCAGAAAAAGCATGTACCTCCTGTGAAACAGGAGCACTCAAAATAAAAATTTTAAATAAAATTTGCTACTTGAAAATTACCAGAGTAGGGGCACATGGGTGACTCAGTCAGTTAAGGGTCCAGCTCTTGATTTGGGCTCAAGGCATGATCTCACAGTTCATGAGATCGAGCCCCACATCGGGCTCCACACTGACAGCGCAGAGCCTGCTTTTTCTCTCTCTCTCTGCCCCTCCCTTGCTTGCACACACCTACTCTTTCTCTCTCTAAATAAATATATAAACATTTTTTAAAAAATTATCAGAGTAGTCATCATGGGAAAAAATATTTATTCTACTTCCTTATACTTCTGTTATAGCTTTGCCTTGTTTTTATTTTCAATCACCTAAATTGGGAATGGAGAGGTAACCACAATTTTTGAGTTATTCAGATCTTTAAAATCTTAATTGAGCCCTGAGACACATGCAAACATTCACATCCAAATTTATAAAACATGGAAACCCATGCCTGTTATCCAGGTGCCTCTTAGCATGACACTTGGGAAGGGCGGAGGGACTCTGTTCTGGCTGCCAGGGGACCTGTATTCTAATCCTTGCTTTCTACTTACTCCTCACTGATACCTCAAATCTCAGTTACTCTATGTGGGGGGAAAAAAAAAAACCTAGACGGTGGAATTGACATGACTTTCAACATTCACTTTAGCTTTGACTGCCTGTGAATCCCACCTCTTGCCCAAGGTCACCCTCAGCTGGTGGCCACAGAGACAGAACTGGAGGTGATTCCACCTCCTAGTTCAAGGCCTTTCACACAAACGCCCCCTTCCTTCTCTCTCCTCCCTCAGTTCCTTATTACTATGCACTTCCGATCTCTTCTCCTTCTCCCATGCAGTCAATCCACAGCCCCTCCCTACCCCCTACAGCTCTGCTCAGCAGGTAGTGCAGGAAAAGATAGCAATGGGGAAAGACAGCCAGGCACACTGAAGGGGTTACTTTGCCCGGGGACCCCTTTATCTGAAGTTGTCCTCAAAAGCGAAAATGAGTTGATTTGCATTTTCCCACTGAAGCATGCAGAGTAGCTGAGGAGTGTTTCTCGTTACTAAGTATCGTCTTCTCTGGTTTGCCTGAGGCCTTCTCTGGGGCTGGAACAGCTCTGAAAACACCTGTATGCTGCCCATTTAAATACATGCTTCAGACAAATCTTTTCAGGGTTTCAAAAGGGAAAGACTAATGCTTTCCCTCCCCAGCATACATTATCCTTCCTGTGAATGCTGAAGGCAGAAATTAACCCTTTCCTGACTGGTTCCTTTCTTGTCTGTCCATGCAATGCCTGCATTCACATTCATGGCTAGAGTTAACAGCTTTCTCCTTTACTAATTCATTCATTCAGTTGGTCAGTCAGTCAGCAAGTATTCACTGAGAATCTGCTGTGTACCAAAGCACCATGTTGACTGCATTTAACCTACAGAAACAACTTTGCTAAGGGTCTTGCTCTGAAATTGCTCACAGTCTAGCCAAGGCAATAACAGGCCTGGACGTACCCAAATATACCCAGATATCACCTGGGGGCCTCATCCACCTCTGAAATTGGTTCAGACAATATCATGGCTTGTTGGAATCCATAGCTGGCCCTATGAGCTCTGCAAAACCCCGGCCTTCTTTCTCTGCTGTGCATTTAAGCCTCTTGCTGTGATTGGGCACCAGCATCTCATGACTTTGGTAATTCTGTGGAAGAACTGAAATGAGTGGAGAGGGGTGGCATCAAGCACCACATGGTCTTCTGCCATCTTGGTGGCTCTTTACCTCATTCTCCGCTGGCTCCCAAAGTCTGGGCTCTCCAGGAGATGGCCTGCCTCACCGTGCACATTCCCCTGAAGTGTAAGCCCACCCTGCTCTTCTCATAGCTAGCACATCTCACAGACCAGTCTTCCTTCCCTGGTATCCGGGGAATTGGGGGAATAAAGTTTTCTCCATCATTTTATTCAAATAAATATAATACAAGCAGGAAAGCGATGGAAGCCATAAGAGTACACTTGGCCCCAGGCAGGCAACTAATAAATATATTGAATGAACATACTTGTTGAAGGAAAGGTTTGGAAAAGGACTATGGATGTTAAAGGGAGGGGAAAAAATGGCTATCATAAAGGATTCAAAGAAGGAAGGCTTTTGTGAAAAAGCACATAGTGGCACATGAGCAGGCAATATTTCAGGTTACATAATCCTTTCTGACCCTCATCTATATATGTTTCTTCTCCTCTTTTCTTCGTTTGGGCATCTATGGAGCTCTTCATGAAATACTAGCAGACAAAAGGATCTTGGAGGTCTGAACACAGGACTCAGGAATCAAAAAATCCTAACGGGTCCAGCAAGAAGAAATTGTGGAGCTCATCTATCCCAATTCATTTGGTTCACAAAGGAGTAGGCAGACTTTCCAAGGTCATGTCGCATGTTAATGGATCATAATGCACTCAACCCTCTCTCTTCTGTAGCAGAGACATCCAGACAGACCTCTGATGTGTTTTATTTGGCTGGTACAGTGTTTTCCCCAAATCTTAATTTGAAGAGTGATCAGCATTTTAAAACCATGAAACTTCACAAAATAATCCAGAAAAGAAATCAATGGTCTGCCAACCCTGGGCTCACACTCCAGCAATGGTTGGAGTTGGGTGGCATGGTCTCCTGTTTGCACAGTCCCCTTCACTCTCAGTTGCCTAACATTCAGCTGGCCCCACTCATCTCCATCACAGTCATGGCCCTATGTCTTTACACTGAGAAGCCCTACTTTTCAGCAGGCTTCTTGCCCTGGCCAAAAGAAAACCATTTAGCATGTCTAGTCTCAAGCAGCACTGTAAGTGATGTGATTCTAGAGGAACTGTTAAATTCAGTAATTTCTCTCACCTTACCCCTAACCAAAACCTAATAATAATAATAATAATAATAATGATAATAATAATAACGTCAATAAATTGCAGGCAAACAAGCACACAAAAAAGCCTTTCTCATTTTCTGGTACTGCCTGAAATCCCACTGTAGCTTGGGTTAAGTATTGTGGTTCTCTAACATCTTGGATTTGGAATAACAGTGATGAAGAAGGAAGTGGTTCCTAGCACACACGTTCATCTACTTTAATATTTTGCCTGAGGGCAATTCTTTACTAAGAATGCTCAGACCTTCTATGTGTACATACACACAATATACAGTACAATACACAATCCCTTCTCTCATTTTCCCTCTCTCTCAAAATCAGCCACATGCCCAACATTGTTGAAATCTGACCCAATCAACAAAAATGAAATTTTCCCCTTAAAAAAGAAAAAAAATACAATAATTTTCATAAAATTAAAACACACAGCAAATATACCTCTTTGAAGAGGAAAATGTGATGGTTTCCTCTGGAGGGTCAGAGAGAGCATGATCCAAAGGAATAGACTTCAAGAGCACAGGATAGCACATTTTGATTATGTAAGTGTGTGGCCTTTGAGAGGCAGAAAGTATAGGAACACAAGGCAGAAAGAAAGAGAGAAAAACTGTCATTTTAGCAGTGGTTACTTTATTGTGATTTCAAGTTAACAGTCGGGTAAGTACCAAAATGCTATGTCCAGAATTTCAACACGTCTTCTTCCTTTTTCTCATTCCCATTGTGAGTTCCAGGAAATGGAGAGAAAATATAATGAAGCATATTTCTTTTTAAGTGGCATGTAGCTGGCCCCTATGTGGATCCTGTTTTCTGGCATCATTTTAATTAGGAAAGGCGAGAAAGTTCCCAGTGTTCCCCCCACCATCCTTCCCTGTGTCTAAGTGAGGGTTTCACAGAGAACTGGCAACCAACACAATTTTGACAGAGTGAACTTCTTTCTCTCATAAGCATCCCTCCAATCCCTAGATAATAACCCTCATTCCTCCCACATTAACTAACACACACAACTTTCTTCCTCCCACCCTCCCCCAGCCCACACTTCTCTCCAAAACGTATAACATAATTGTGAAGGCTAATTATCAAATAATGCTTAAGCCTTTGGGAGCAAGATAGAGGGTTCTAGAAATGTTTTAAAAAGTCCCCAGGCTGCAATAGAAACGTGATTAACTGAAACAAAAATGCCTGGTGAAAAGTTTCAAAACTAAAATCAGTTTAAAAAATTCTTTTATATGTACATGTATTATACACACATATATACATAATAATGTGATATGTAATATATATTGCATCATACATTGTGTGTATATATGTTTATATGTGTGCATATAGATATATGGTATCAGTTTTTTAATAGGTCACAGAGACTCTCTGACACTCTAGGGCAAGTCCTTAAAGAGAGAAATAATTTGAAGTTGATCCATCTTTTTCTAGATACTGGGATATCCACCCAGTGGGTAGATTTCTGCCCACTCCCTCCGCCCCCTGAAAGAGGTCCTCTCAGCTGACTCTGGAGGGAGGGAGGAGAAGTCTGCCTCTAGTAAGAGGAAAAGAGAGAGCAATTCTGGGCAATATAATTCTCTTCCTGACCCCAACATGAGCAGATAGAGGCTGACAGATGTAGCCTTTATCATGGAATAAAACAGGCTCACAGCAGTGTGCCACACACATGAATGTCACATTTTATGAATTGCCGTATTGCTGCACTACACACTGCAGTAAAAGCAGAGGTGGGTAGACCAGGAGGTTGAGAGACAACAACTGGGCCTCCTGCCTCCCATGCCCCCTCCACTCCAGGCACAGGTATTGGTCTTCTGTCTATATCCTCAGAGAGGAAGAAACAGACGGTGGATGCAACGGTGTGGGGGCCAAGTCCTCAGCTGTGCGCAAAGAAGTTAAAAATAGTACCCCAGATGGTCCAGTTTCAACTGTCCTGGGACCCTGAGCAGTTACAGAGCAGAAGGGGCTGGGGGGAGAAGAGTAGGAAGGATTCAGAGAAGTGTGAATAATAACTATGCATGGCCTATCATGCAAAGAACTGCAGGACAGAAAAAAAGCTCCTCCCTCTCCTTTAGTAGAAATCAAGCCTAGAATGCTGATTCTGTGCATGACAAGTCCTGTGACAGGCAGGAGATCCCATCCATGAACTCTGGGTCAGGAAAACAACGAAGGTCCATTCTGAGACTCGATCCACAGATGAGCATTCCATGAGAATCAGCTCTTGATTCAACACTGTAGAGTAGATGGTATCCATGATCTCCTGGGACTCACTTTCTAATTGAAGAACAAGTATGACTTGCCATCTTTACCTCATGCCCCACTGAGACTTCCTGCCTCATTCATGGGACTCAGGCATGATTGGGGATTCTGAACAAGAGAAAATCAGAATCTATTGGAGATCCTCTCCCCACCAATTATTGGGTTAGGCCTGAGTCAGTTGTAGTTGAGGCTAATGACACCTCTTAATTTGCCCTGTTTCCTATGGTGGGATGTCATGCCATCCGAATTAGATACAGTTCCTACTATGGTGTAATGTGGTATTCCAGAGTCCTTACAGCCATGGAAGAATTATGGCACGTGTTCCCAGACCAATTTTTCTTTTGTTGCAGAAAATTATGCTAGGGAAATTATTCTTATTAGGAAGCAAGCATACATGTAGAGTACCCTGCAAAACTCAAATATTTTTAAAGTAAAATGTAAGTCTTCAAAGAAATTGCAGGCTTCCAGGAGACTATTTTGAGCTTCAACCTTATCACCAACCTGGAAATGAGTGTACTTCCCTCTGTTATTAGGGATTCTCTGGTGCAAAACTGTTATGCATATGGTATGCTAAATAGTGGCCCCCCAAAGATATCCATGTCCTAATCCCCATAACCTATGAATTTTACCTTACATGACAAAAGGGACTTTGATTAAGTGAAGGATTTTGAGATAGGGAGAATATTGTGAATTATCTAGGTGGACCCTATATGTAATCACAAGTGTCCTTATAAGAAGAATGCAAAGGAAGATGTGGCTGCAGAGAGAAAGTGAAGTGATGAGGTAGAGATTGGAGTGATACACTTTGATGATGGAAAGAAAGGGCCACAAGCCAAGAAATACTGATGGCTACCTGAAGCTGAAAAGGGCAGGGAAGCAAATTCTGCCCCCAGTCTCAGAAGGGTTCCTTCTGAGGAAGGAACACTTGATTTTAACCCACCTTGATTTTAATCCATTTTGGACTCTTCCCTCCAGAACTGTATGAGAATAAATCTGTATTGTTTAAGTCACTAAATTTGTAATTCAGAAACAAAAGTCCAGGTCATGTGGACCAGCAACTTCACACTATTATAATGAGTGGTTTTTCTCTGAACCATACAGAACACAGGATGTTGGAGGACAATTATTTTATCCCTTCTCCATTAGAAAATATTCTATTAAGCCATAAGTCATGTTTTGCTCAGACTGGCTTCCATGCATTTGTTCATATCAAGAATAGCCTCAAGAGCCATTCTCATCATTGCTATTTTGGGTTCTATGGTGAAACAAATAAGTGAAATCTTCTTAAATTTATATGCTTGATGAAAGTGAGGTTTTCTGTGCCCCATGGGCATTAGTATTTAGAAAAAGCAAAGATTTCTAATCTCATAAAGATAGGAGGTACCAATCTCAGATTTTTAGACTGCATGGTCTGAGTGAAAACAAAAGTTTCAGGACACCAAACTGTCTTTTCTACTGGCCTACTATTCTACTGGAAATGTATACTATCCATTGGGGATTACAGCTCAGTTTTTCCAGTGTCCCCCCTCCCGCCCCTGCAGTAGGAAGAAAATAATATAAAAGACCATGGTCAGTCATTATCCCCAAATCACAAATCAGTTAGGAATAGGTGCACATTTGCCCAGACCTCTTATGAGTTATGGTAAAATCCAAACAATAGGAGTTTACATTAAAAAGAGTCAACAGGAAGATAGGCAAAGAGGATCCAATATACAACTACTAGGAAACCCTAAAGAAGAAAGCAAAGGAACAGAAGAATCTCGAGAAAAAGAGAACAAAGAAAATACCAAAAACTGTAATTCAATAAAGTTTTCCTAATATAATAAAGTGATTTGAACTATATGTTGAAAAAACATACCCTGTACCTGAGAATATTGACCCAGAATGACCAAAACCAAGACATATTCCAGGAAAAAAAAAACTGTATTTAAAAGAAAAGGGGAAAAAAATAGATATTTAAGCAAAAGGAGCATATAACTTACAAGGGAAATCAAATTAATTTATCCTCAGATTTTTTTTGACAGCAAAGCTTTTTGCTAGAAGAAATTAGAGTAATGTATTTAAAATATTCAAGGAGAGAAAATGTGAACTAAGGATTTTTTATCCAGGAAATCACAAGCTGCTAATAACATGTAAAGACTCAGAGAATATTATTCCCATGAGCCCTTCCTAAGGAGTCTTCCAAAGAACAAGTTTCAGTCAGGTACTGCTGGTGAATATCAGATATATAGTTACTTGTAGATAAAAAACTAAATGAGGGTTGAAAGGTAGATAGTCTAGTATATGATTCAACTGCAAATATACTACAAGTATAAAAATTGGGGAGATGATTAGCATATGCAAAAAACATTTTATCTGCTTTCACTAACAATAATGTCAGTAATAGTACAAATATTATTATTCTGAGGATGTTGTATATATAAAGTAGAAAAAAGAAAATGCTAATTATGGGACATTCTAATTCTACCATCTCCCACGCCTCAAAGGATTTTTTAGTTAAAGGAACTATGTAGATAATAGAAGATGTTAAATAAACAATGTAGATATGAATCTGAATTAGACATATCAGTATAAACTCATGGAGTATTTGTCTATTCCAGCTCTTTTCACTAAAAGGGTTTAAAAACAAAGTCAACCCAACAGCAGTGCTCATCTCCAGCATTCAGATTTGATCTTCAAATGACACAGCCCATTGAACTAAACCAGGATTTCTTGGAGAAATGGCTAATTCCAGGTCTTAGGCAGGAAATGTTTATGATGAGTTTGGAACATCCTGACATGCAGTTAGAAGGAAGCTATCAAAAATTACTAGGCTCATGTCAGAAGATCTCAGGAAGCACCTTGAAGAGTTTTCCACTGGCCAAAGATTTGAGCTTTACAATAGATTGAAACTAATCAAATATAAATATATATAAATCCAAGAGATTATGACATATATCTTAAAAATAATAACTGGTCACCTTCTGAAGAAACAATGATCCAACTGTCATCTTGAAAATGGGGTAAATAAAAGGAAATAATCAAACCTCATCCTAGCTATCCTATATGAATTATAGTACTATGTTACAAAATAGTAGATGAGGGAAAGTGTCTCTTTATAAAAGTATGCCAGGTGATAATTAAAAGGACATATAAAATTAAAATATTACTATTTTTCAACTCCCAATGAATTAATGGATGTAGACATTGAAGATCTGCTAGGACTAACATTAAAGAACAACGTAAACCAGACAGAAAACATAATACTACCTTAACCTTGTTAAAGGCATCAGACTTGTGTCAGGACAAGCCTCTAGATTCAGCTCCCAATTTGCAGGAAATAGAGAAGACAGAGGAACACATTGAACTGTACCATGAGTGAGCAGTCAGCAAATCTGACTGTAGGAAACTTGACAGGCTAAATGACCCAAATCTGTTACCAGATAAACTATAAGGAAAAGAAAGATGTGGAAGGAGGAAACCATAAATTAAAAGAGACCTAAAAAACATATCAAGTTTTAAAAAATGGGAAAAACTAAACTATAGGGTTTAGGGATGGCCAGCTGAGTGATAAAACCATAAATAAATGCAAATAAGTAATTATTATAAAAGTCACAATAGTGATTACTTCTGGAGATAGGAAGGGATTGTGTTGGGATGAGGCGTGTGAAGGGGTTATAATAGGGGTGGCTGGCAATTCTATTTCTTGATTTTGGTGGTAGTTATAACAGTGTTCACTGTATAATAATTTCACTAAGCCACACATTGGTTTGGTTTGGTTTTCTGTGTCTGTGTTTAATTTTACAATAAAAATATTTTTTTAAAAAAGAATTAACTGTAGTGGTTATTTGTATTCCTTCTCTCTGGGTTAAATATTTGGTCATGATGATGGTCATGATGAATTAAGAAGCTCTCCCCAAAGCAAGGGCTCCTTTGATTTCTGAAGGAACTAGGACATAATAACTAGTGTCCAGCTATGATCATTGAATTAAGCACTTAGGAGGGCTCATTAAGCTCTTGTTGCATGAAATCAGTGAATCAGTGAGTCAACAGACAATGCAAACACTCCATATTCAAAGTCATTCTGCAGACTTCTACTAGATAGCTCTCCCTGGCTAGAAAAATCTTCAGGAGCTCTTTATTACCTGTAGGAAATGCTTATGCTTCCCAGTTTCACATTCCAGCCTCTTTTCCAGAAACCAGTCTCAACCAACCTTTCCAATCTTAGCACAGCTAGTTTTGCAAATGCTATACTCCAGTCAAACAGGTCTACTTTTAGAATTCTATCTCCTATCTTTCTCATTTCCCTTGCCCCCATCCCTTCCCTGGTACCTTCCCCCTTTCTTTCTACTGACAGAAACTCTACTCATCCTTTAAGGTCTGGCTCTATTCTCATATCTTCTCTAAAGACAGTCCTGATTACTCTTTCCCTGTTGTGCTTCCTCTTTCTTCTGAACCTCAACAATGTCTATTCTCACTTTTGGATACTTAGCCCTTACTTGCACTAGTATTATTGTGAGAGAATTTTTTATCTTTTTAATTTGTTTTGGGCCTGCAAATACACTCGATATTTTCTGAAACTATGTCTGACATTTTTAAAAAATGATTACACAAAGCCTATCACCACATTTTGTGCATCTCCAATCAGCATATGTCAATTAACTGTGAAAGTGGGTGGGCGGATGAATGGGTGGATAGGCAAAAGAACAGATCAAGTTATCACATATTTGAGAGCATTCAGTGGGTATGGGCAGACACATAAGTTTATATACTCAATAGGGGTAGAATTACAGGGGTCTACTTGACTGCAAGGGGTCTCTGGTGAACTACAGGCAGTTACAGATGTTGGGTACCTGGAGGCTGAGATGCTGAAATGTAAGAAGAGAACACTGAAAATATATGGAAGAAACTAATAATAAACTTTCTTTCACTCACAGCTTTGTCCACATCTAGACCTATCTGTGGCAGTTCATGCACTTAAATACTGAAACTTGAAGCAAAAATTTTAAGAGTCCCACTCTATATACTTTACAAAATCACTTATGGGAAGTTTGGGGGTGAACAGGACTATAATTGAGTTTGATGAGAGTTCCCTGTGACCTAAAATCCAGGTATGAATGGTTACGTGAAAAATTAGAGGCCCAATCCTTCAGTTATGAGGATGACTTCTGCATAAAGAAGAAAAGTAAGGTCCCTGAAATGTGTCAGCTGTCCCAGGAAGCTCTGAGCTGAAAGAAATCCTTGTCCTAGTCAGAACACTAGGTCAGCCGAGTAGCACGGTACCTGGAGCCTAATCCTTCTGGTTCCCTTCCTCCAGCTAACCACAGACCTGCCCTCCTTTTGAAGCAATGGCTCCAGGGAGAAATCTGCAGACAGATTGGAAGGGATAAATGAATTGGAGTCTGTGAGCTAAGATGTAAGCAAATATAAATAAACAGAATTAGAGGTGGAAAGAATGGAAATCTCTAGAGCCAACAAACTTCTTTACCCTCGTGCTTTGGCATTTTCCCTTCAAGAAAGCCAGGAAAGAAGAGAAAGGTTCTATCATGGATTGGAGACCTCCTGTGTAATGAGAACTATCCTAGCTGCTTTCAAACATGTAATTTTATTTAATCCTCCCCCTCAACTTGTGTGTCATGCTTGTGCAGGGCCCATGCTAATCTCTGTATCATTCCAACTTTAGTATATGTGCTGCCAAAGCAAGCACCACCTCAACTTGCAAGGAAAGAGTTACCTTCCATGTTTTACTGAAGATGCAAACCCAGATTTAAAGAGATTGAGAGACTTGGCCAAGGCCACACACTTAGAAAGTATAAAAACCAGGATTGAAACTAATGTTTATTTTCCTCCAGAGCCCTGCCCACTACACCCCTAGTGGAAACAGAATTATAGCCTGTTTTAACTGAAAGATGACCTCACCATCATCCCCATTTCACAAATGAAGAAACCAAGGCCAGAAAGGACAAGCAACTTGCCCAGTTCACATGGTTAACTTGTAAGAGGTTCTCAGCTGTAGCCCACACCTTCTGATTTCCAAATAGGAGCTCTCATTATTTGTATCCTTCGAGGTCCTACAAGAATGGCACACTCAAATGGGAGCATTAGTGGGGAGCTTAATGAAGGGACTGTTATGCAAGGGCACATTTAAGGGAAGCCAAATAAGGATGGTGAAGAAATCCAAGTGTAGGAGCTATAAAGGGGGCTATGAACACCCCTGTGCCTGAAGGGACAAGGCCAGGGCCCTTAACTCACTCTGAACTTTGGTAAAGAAAGGCACTGCCAGCCTGCAGGCTGGCAGGGAGGGAATCTAAGCCATAGTACTCTGTTCTCCCTCTTTCTCTAGTCTACTTGTGTCCTAGTGGTGCCTCCCATAAGCTGTACTGGCATTCTACCAAATGCCAGAAGGTGAGGGGTTTCCAAGGCAGCTTCCAGGGCTCAGAGCAGGATAGGAAAGGAAGAAGATTGGACTGGGAGAGGCAAATGAAGACTTCTGAGTGCACTACTACACAGGGATGCTTCTCTGGACCTCAGTCCTTGGGAAGAGTCCTGCCTTCACAGGTCAAAGACAGCAAAAAAACAATAATAAGTCTCTCATGCCAGTCAATGTGGAGCCACGAAGGCATGGCACAGGGAAATAAAGTGCAGCCACAGCACAGAGCTGAATTTCTCACTACCCACTGCATGAGTGTTATCCTAGTCTGGCCAACTTGTGTATGATAAAAGGGGGCAGACAGAAACTCTGTTCCAATCACCTCAGGATCAAAGGCATTGTGTTGGGACTTTTCTGCTTTGGTACAAAGATCACTACTGGCGTTCAAGCAGAGAGTTGCTGGTGTTTCAGATGAGTTTTTGTGGGTCTTTGAGAATTAAAAACAGAAGGGGGAGGAAGGGAATGCATGTGTGCAGGAGCATGTTTGCTATTTATGAGTTCTTGGAAATCAATGCCACTTTTCAAATAAAGACAATCCCTAAGTGAAGGCGGCTTGGCCATCCTGTTAAGGCACATCCCTCCTGTCTATGCCCTGAGCACAGGCATCCTTGCTTTGGTCCTAAATCTCTCCCCCAGGGCGGAGATGCCCCAGTAGGCTTCTGCGGGCCACCCTAGTCTTCCACCCCAGCCTTCCATCCCTGCCTGAAGTTTCAACTTCAGTTTCCACTGAGCCCCCATCGTCTCCCTGATTTGGTCATATTTCCTACTTAGTTTAAATCAACAGTCTGATTTTATCAACAATAATGCTTTATGGAGGTTTATTTCTTCAAACAGACTGTGCTCCTCTTTGCTATAAAGTTAATTTTATGTTCTTTGTTCACTTTCCTAATCTGCAAATTACATCCTCCTGTTCCCTGATTGCTTACTATTGGAAAAACAGCCCCTCTTTGCTTCCAGTTTGAATATTCTCTGCCTTATCTTGATGACCCTAATCTTTCTCCCCCGACCAACCTCTCAAGGCAGCCATGAGTAACAGGCAGGGTGCAGCCTGTTCACCAGCACAGACCCTGTGTGGCTGAGTGGGCCAGGGCTGCATACCTCCCTCTTCTGCTGGCCTTTTTTTCTTCCCCAATCGTTTTTTTCTCAAAGTGTGGGAAGAGGGTCAGTTGCAGCAGGAAGGATTAGAAATTCTGGGAGCCACTCCATGCTCTCAGAAAGTCCTAGTGGGAAGACGGAGAACTTCCGACACTCAGAGAAACAAGGACAAATGCTTCGGAGGCTGACGCTCCGCTGATACCACATGAAAAATGACCTGACTCTTTTGTTGGAAGTGCCTGGAGGGGGAGGGGCTACAAAAGGAAGAGAGATCACTGGGAATGGTGAAGGGAAAAACAGAATCAGTTCTTACATGATCAGGATTTTTAAAGAGGATGGGGAAGAAATTACCCTGCTATCAGAAACGTCAAAGAGAATTAAGCATGTTCCGCATTGAGGGAAGGAAGGAGGGAGAAACAGGCAAAAAATTAAAAAGACAGAGCTGGAAGGGACCTTAGCAACCCCCATGCTTTATGGAGGAGAACACCAGGTTCCCTCAACCAGACCCTGAGTTCCAATAATAGCAACAGAGTCATACATTGATGATAATAATGATAAGTGATATTTGTTTACTGTTATTTACCAAACCAATCCACCATTTTACTGTTGCTTACCATATGCCATGTTCATTTCCATCTCCAGGTCTCTATCTTCTCAAAACTCTAAAAGCTAGTATTTCTTGTGTGTTGTGCACTGGACGCTGTTTAAATGCTTTACATGTCTTATTGCATTTAATCTTCCAAAAACAATTCCAGGAGGTAAGTAGAGTTATCATCTCCACTCCACAAGTAGGGAAACTGAGACACACAGAGGTTGATAACCTGGTGATAGTCACAGGTAGGAAGAAAGGTAGGATTCAACCAGGTCTGTCTGTCTTATGAACCCACATTCAAAAAATATTTAGGGAATCACTATGTGACTCTTGAATTGGTATATTATTCACACAAACCTCATTCCTGCTTTAGTCTCAATGCTCTAGTTTTCTGGGGACATTGCTATCTGTCTAAACCCCTCTAGGCTTCCCCATTTGGGGGCAGAGTCTTCTTTTGATACCCTAGGCCAGACCAGGCCAAAGGTGGAGTAACTCTATAAAGGGCCATATAGTAAATATTTTAGGCTTTGCAGACCACATATGGTCTCTGTCACCATATTCTTTGTCTCTTTGTGTTCTTTGTTTTCATTTTTGTTTTTTACAATCTTTCAAAAACATAAAAAGTCATTCTTAGCTTGAGAGCTCCCTCTGACCTTGTCCTGTGCCCACAAACCTTAGAGTCATGCTTTAAATGTTCCTTTCACACCACCTGTCCATCATAAATATCTTTAGGTTTGGGCTGCATCTCAAAATACCCCCTAAATTTGTTCCAGCTCCCCCCATCCCTAGTCCAGTTCCTTACTATCTCATGCATGCTCTGGTCACCAAAATGGTCTCACCTACTCCCCAAAGCAGCATACCTATCACTGTTAGATCTGTCCTCACAAGCAATCATTCCCTTGCTAAAATACCTTCAAATCTAAGCCCATGACTCTGCATTCAAGGGCTGATTCTCCAAACATACACACATACATACACACAGGGTTATCTGGTCTTTAACAATAATACAGACAGGAACAGTTAACATTTAGTTAGCATTAATACGAGCTAGCCACTCTGCCAGCAATATGCATCATCTCATTTAGGTCTCAACAGAACCCTGTGAGACAGTTGTGATTATAAGCTCAGTTTTACAGATGAGGCTCAGAGACATTAAAGAATATATGCTAGTTCACACAGTCAAATGGTAAAACTAGGAACCGAATTATGGCTGTCAGACTCCAGGGGCCCTTTCCTTAACATCCATCTTTCACTGCCTTTAACATGTCTCCCCCTCTGCCCTCCCACGGCCAGTCCCACCAAGAAACATCCTCAAAGGAACCCTTGATTCAGGAGACAGCAAGCAAGTCACCCACATGATACACATCTCAGCTCTTGCCCCCCAAAGGGAAGCAAGTGCCCTGGAAGAGAAGCCGGTGCCTCTGAACTTAGAGCACCATAAATCGAGCAGGAATGACCCTGGGTACAGACAGCAGGTTCCATCTGATGTCCCTAATAGCAGTCTGCCTGCCAACAAGTGGGCAGCTCAGAGCAGCTGCATTTCAAAGCAGCAGACCAGGGCAAGCTACCAATGTGTGGACCAACCACTCCACAATTTGCCTAAAAGCCACACTGTGTTTCCTGGACTATGGCCACAGGCCAAAACACACACATTCCTGTTTTTATGACTATAAGGTAAGCATTCTTTTAATGGTTCCTTCCCTGTTCCCTCACTCTCACTTGTGTTGCTTTGCTTCTTCCACCTCCTCGCTGCTCTGCTCTCTGCCTCCCTTGCTTCACCCTCCTGCTTCAAAGCTTCCTCACCACTGTCTCACTCCTTGCTTTCCTGCAATGTCCCCATTGCAGTGGCTTTCCCTTCCTTTCAGACCCTTGGTCAGGTTTTCTCTAATTACTAGACTTCCTCTCCTTCTGTTTTCCTGTTTGCCTGGCAGAGCGTCCTTCCCCTGCCTGTGCAGATTCCCGGCTTTAGCACAGACTTGAAAGCTCCACTCCAGCTTCTTCGTCTTCCCCTTTCCCTGCTTGGTCCACTCTCTCTCCTCCACTGCAGCTCCTCTGCATGGCCCTTCCCTTTCTTTCTGGACACCTGGTCCCTCGTGTCTCTCTTGCCCTTCCCCACCCTCTTCACCCTTCACCTCTGGTCTTTGTTCCCTTGTCTCCTGTCTTTCCTCAGCCCTCCCCTCCCTCCTCTTGGGTCCCCTCCTGGTTTCCATACTCCCCCCCCCCCCTTATCTTTGTTTTCCTTCCTTCTGGCCGCTGATAGAGTGGGAGTAGTTGCAGGCTGCAGCCCTGATTTCACAGGCAGACCCGGATGGAGCCAGCTAACATTGCCCAGAGAAAGGGAGTCTCAGTCCCTACATGCAGTTCCCACCCCTTACACACAGATTGGAGCTGAACTTTAAGGGTTCAGTATAAAGAAAGTACCCGGAATCTGAGGGATACAGCTCAGCTAGCAGAATGGAGAAAGGACTATTTTTCCCCCAACTGATCTCCTTTAAATCAAGGTCAAATACCAGAGCCAGGACACGTCATTTTTAAGCTGCAGCCTTAGGGTAGAACCCCAGTGACCATCCCTACACACACACACACACACACACACACACACACACACACACACTTCACTTCTTATTCACTTTTATTAGGAGCAAAAGACCCTGTGACTTTTCAGATGAAGTGTGTGAAACACCCATACTGCAAAATAAAAACTATAAAGGAAACCAGAACCACCACAAAAGGAGATGTTGCTGCCCCAGGGAAAGGACCCTATTCCATCCCTTCTACCTCTTCCCCATCAATTCTTTTCAACTTCAGTTGTTCCTGTTTCTTGGACTGAGTCCCCGGTGGAGCAGAGCTAGTGTCTTTCCTTAGAGGACAGCGCCATCTAGCAGGTGAAATGCCAAACCCTTAGCTAGGAGCTGAGAAGAAAATCACCTATCCCAGGCTTCCAGCTTCTCTTTCTAACTCTCAGCCAGTCAAACCCCAACGATCTGAAACAACAGTTTAACCTTTGGCTTTGTTGGAGCTTTTAGTCCATTTCCAAGCATGCCTATTTCTCCAGTACCTGGTTTAGTTTCAGTTTGTGGCCTTCGTTCCTAGAAAAGGCAAGGAAGTTCTAGGTGAACCAACAGGCTCTGCCTGATGCTGGGGAACTGCAGGTGACTTCTCCAAAGCAAACAAATTGGAACGTCTTAAAGATATATCTGCAGAACTGCTCAGGCCACCTCTGGAATTCTGTGGCAACATTTGCTATTCTTTCCTTTTTTTCCAATTGTTTCTTCCTCCTGCCTTCCTCCCCTCCTTTCACATGTATTCAGTGCCTGCTGTATACCTGGCACTATGCTAAGTTAATTAAGAGACAGTTCCTCCCTCAAGTGTCCCACAGTCCAATGGACTCAGATGTTAGACTCTCAGATTTGCAGGACGTCTGACTCGGGATAAGGACTTTGTATTTCTGGCTGTGCTAAGGGTCTATGGAATAGAGAAGAGAAGACAGGCTTAAGATACCCACCCCCCCCCCCCCACACACACACACACTTCTACCTCTATCAGAGCAGCTTTATTTTTATCTAGGTTTTACTTATTCGATGTCTGCCTAAATTTTATTTGAATAAAGAATTTTGATGCTTGTGAAGAAGTTTGAAAACATCTGCTTCAATCTAAATGTCTCCCTCTACAGATGAGGAGTATGAGGTCCCAAGAAATTCAAGGACTTACCCAAGCCCATAGAATAGGGGAATAGCTCTCCACATTCTCCTTTCCTAGCTCCTTAACAGTAAAATCCAAAACTCAGCAGGTCTTCAAGGCCAGGCTTCTACAAAGCAAATGGGTACAAAAGTAAACTGGTCTGGTTATTTTGTATTTTTGTTTGCTTCTCGCCTGCCAGATTCCGTGTAGGCAAGGATGGTGTATGATTTTGCTAGGGCTACCACAACAAAATATCATTCAGTGGATGACTTTAACAGCAGAGTTTAATTTTCTTATAGTTCTGAAGGGTAGAAGTCCAAGATCAAGGTGTCAGCTGGGTGACTTTCTTCTGAAGGCCATGAGGGAGGGATCTGTTCTAGGTGTCTCTCCTTGGCTTGCAGATGACCATCTTCTCCTGTGTCTTCACATCATCTTCCTTGTACATTGTTCTGTCCAAGTTTTGTCTTCTTATAAGAACACCAATCATATTGAATTAGGGCCCGTCCTATTGACTTCATCTTAATTTAACTACCTCTGTAAAGGCCCTGTCTCCAAATACAGCCCCATTCCACAGTACTAAAGGATTCAAACTTCAACACGAAATTTTGAGGAATACACCATTCAGCCCATAACAGAGGAAATGGTTTTTATTTTCCTTGCAAACCTTGATCAACTGGTAGTGGCTGCCTGGATACCCCTTGCCAAAAAGGCTGAAAAGGACTCTAAAACCAAGTCTACACAGGTTCCACATTGCTAATGTAAGCTACAGGCGTGGGAGTGGGGAATAGAAGTGTGAATGTCCACATGCATATAGACACTGCCCCCTAGAAGCAAGGACATGCCATATCTCAACATAGCCACACCACTGAAAGAGGGTCCATGGCAATCATGCACTCCTCTCAAGCCCTTCATTTTAGAGGTGGGGCAAATGATCCAGGGAGGTTATGCCTTGCCTAAGTCACTCAACTCCTTTGTGACAACATTAGAGCTAGGTGCTGACTTCATATCTTTGATCTAGTGTCTTTTCCAAGACCTCATGTTACCCCTAGTGACATCCAATAAATATTCAAACCTCTATATTTCCCAAGGATTCCCCAAGTCCCCTATTCCTACAAACCCAAGAAGGCACCATGTAGAGAGAACTAAGCCCAAAATTAAAGGTCTTGGTTGGCATCTATGGCCAACTCCATGATTGCACAGACCACTAAGTATTAAAGGATTCTGAGGCTGTATCTAGGCCTTTCCAGAGAGAATACTGCCACCAGTTAGTGATGTCTGCCGTTGCTGTGGGCACAGGACTGGGGAGTGGGAAGATGAATATTACATACATGCTAGACTAGATAATCTCTAAAGTCCCTTCCAGTCAAAAGACTCTATGATGAGAGCGTTGGGCAGGTGCCATGGGTTTCTTCCTTGAACTTAACTAGAAAGTTGGGTTAAGAGACATGCCATGATGATCCTGATGCCCAGACACAATTATGTGACTTAATCCAAGGGCTTTCTGCACAGGCGCCTTCTTTGTCACTTCCTGACCCAGAAGCTCTAGCTACCCAACCATAGTTCCAGTCTCACTGAACTTATCACTGGTAATTCTCCCTGTAGAATCTCCTTTCTGGAGACCTAACTCCTAGTCCTGACGAAACACTGGAAACTTCCATTTACTTGATGCAGCAACAGGCAAGGAATGTTTGCTGAAGAGTGATCCCTCAGCCACTGCAGGTGAGGGGGCATGCAAAGGTCAGCTGGCTGGCTCATGGGCCTTGGAAAAGGTCAACTACAAGAGAATAGATACTATTTTGCAAAGGCTTTCCAACATGCTACAACCTGATATGTGGCTGAGCCATGAGGCTGCTCAGGGAGAGGCACTTTGGAGGAGTTGAAGACGTTTGCCTCTTCATACAGAGAAAAGGAGTCTTTTTCAGGCTCTTCTGTTCCATTCAGCTCACAACTCCCCAGCTCCCTCTTACTTATCCCTCTTGGCAGGCAAGCCTGGACAACTTCTGAAATAGGTATTTATCACCTGGAAGAAAAAGTTCTATGTGAATGGGTATGAGGACCTGAAACTGGCTAAGAGCTCAATGCTGAAGATAATAAGATCTTGATTCAAATCACGATCCTGCCACTTTCTAGCTGTGTGACCTCAGAAAGTTACTTAATTTCTTTTATTCCCTAGACCTCAGTATCCCTGTCTAAAAAATGGGAATAATTATAGTTGTCATAGGGTTGCTGTAAGATTAAATGGGGCCATAGTTACTGGCACCATTATCAGTATAATTAATTCAACAGATATTTAGGGAATACCTATTCTGAACTGATTAGGATACATATATGCATAAAACATTGTTTTTTATTTTACAAAATTTGTAGTCAATCATAATTCAGTTCTAGTATAACATCAAGTGTCTCACAAGATATTTGTCCAAAATACAAGGCAAGAAGGATTAACTCAGCCTGGGGAGCTGGAAACTTCCCTTTACATAGTCAATAATATTTGAGCAGGATTTTGAGGAAGGAATAAGATTTTACTGCAAGCTCTCACCAAAGCATCAACGTATGCCAGAGGAACAAAACCTCTTGTGGAAATTTTTTGCATTTGGGCTGTTCCTAGAGATGGTCAAGTCCCTGGATTTATTCTCTTGGGTCCAGAAGGGAGCACCCCTGAAGTCAGGAGATCTGACCTGATCCTGGCTTGCTGTGTTATCGCAGTCAGGCCACCTTACTTCTCTATGCCTCCATTTCTTCAACAGTCAAATGAGATTGATTTCCCACCAAGAGGTTCTACCAGGCTTGAAACTTTAAGTAAGAGGTGTATGAAAGATTTGGGGAATTAAAAGAGCTATCCAAGCAAATAATAATAAGTAACAAGTGTTTGCTAATCACTTACTACATGCCAGGCACTGTGTCAATCATCTTATCACAATCACCATTACCATCGCCACTTTACAGGTTAGAAAACCTGTAGACAAGGGAAGTGACTTGCTCCAGGTGACAGAACTAATGTCGATGTGTAAGTGAGGGCAAGGGAGAGTGCTCCTCCTCTCCACCTCTTGACATGCTGTAACTATTTTCTAATTATCACGGGATCTGGCTAGACACCGTGAGAAATGGCAGCACCAAGTAATGCCACATGTCCACAACTGGATTCAGGGTGCAAAACAGTGCCTTTCTGGAGTCTAGTGGCTTGCTAACCCCTAAAGAAGCACAGAGAATTCTGGGTCCCTCTGTCCTTTACCAGGGAGATCATAGCCATAGCACATCACTCTTCTTTGACCAGTGGGTGCCAAGAAGAGCTCAATAGCCAAATGCCAAGTTTTGTTGAAACACACCCTGGGTCACTGCCTGGACTGGCAGGAGTCGGCGGCGGGGGGGGGGGGGGGGGGGGGGGGGGGGGGGCGGGTGCGGTGGGCAGGAAGCAGCAACCAGAGCACAGAATACATGTCTGATTCCTGTCACTATGTCACTGGGATCATCCCTTGGCCATAGGCCCCAGTCCCACAAGACACCCCACTGGAGGGCCCAAGGCTCCTGGAAAGAGCTCCCTTAATCCCTACAATGATGCTTGGCAGAACAGAGCTAAGGGAACCAAGACTACCAATGCCTCCATGCCATAAGCAGGAAGGATCAGCTGTGAGAAGCTGACTGGGAGACTGGCTGGGGTTCCCAGGGCAGACCTACTGGGGAGAATGTGGAGGATGCATTGGGCTGCCCAGGGGCAGGGATAACTGAAGCTTCACAGATGAAAAGGTCAGCTTGGGGTGTCAAAGGAATGTTATCCACTGAGAAAACCAGGAGGTAAAAGCTCCCAAGGCAAAAATGGCATCCATGATGGTCCAGAACTGGGAGAGAACCCTGGTTACAATTCTTTTCTACTCTTGAGGAAAAGAAGGAATGGGGAGATAGCTGCTTGTACATAAAGTAAGAGCAGAGTAGGGTGCTGGCTGTCTACCTGCTACCCCCTAAGCATTCTAGCCAGTTGTCCAATTTTCTTTCTTTTTCCTCCTCTTTTTCCTCTTCTTCCTCATCTCTTACTACTACTTCTAGATAAAATTTATTGAGTACTACCTCTGAGGCAAGTTAATGTTAAGTGCTTTATATGCATCATCTTATTTAATCTGCATAACAACCCTCTGAGTATATATAAAGATTTCAGAGGAAGAAACTAAAGTTCAGAGAGGATTAAATAAATTGCCCAAGGTCACAGATCTGAGACAGCATCCAAATCCAAAGTCATACTCTAAACTTTGCACAACCTTGTCTATGAAGCCTGTTTGTAGAGAGGGAGCCCATCAGACGACTGCCTACCAGAGACTGAGCTCCAGCTAAGTTATTTTTCTTTCTTACCAGCTGTGTTACAGTATAAATCCCTGAAGGGAACTTTCTTTAAAAGGGAGGTGTTGTGAGAGTACTCAACTGTTCTCACATAGGGATGTAATAAACTTTCTGCCTTTTGAGGGTTTGAGAAAGAAGCGGTCCCACCCCAGGGGAGGGGGTCAGTGAAAAGAAAGTGAGATCATTGTTCTAGGCTGATGAAAAGGTAGACTTTGAAGTCAGCCCCTAACCAATGATACTATTGACAACTCTGACATTGGAGCAAGTGAGGACAAGCTAAGAGAGCCTAAGTTCCCAGTGCAACCATGACCAGACTTGAGTTGAAGCCTCCCCCCAAGAATGGTGCAGAATTATGCTTTACCAGTCACACCATGGGCCAGTGAGAAACCACATCAGTAGAAGACTGACCATACTCCAATACCCTCCTCAGTAAGTATCCAACAAAGACTAACCACCCTTCAGGCTAAGTAAGTTAGCCCTGGGATTTGGGATAAGTTAAGGGGTGGTGGGAGACTCTGGGTTTCCTTTAATAAGTCATGTGAGGATTTCAAGCAATTACATGGAAAAATAAGAAAATTGATTCTATTTACATACTGAGGTTGCTCCACAAGCAGTGATATTACAGAGTTCTTCTTTGGTGTTTCTCCTATTAGTCTTTCTATTCTGTTGGCAAGATATGACAAAGGAGTAATTGGAATAACTTGCTCAAGAGAGTCATAACTCACCAACACAAGGATGGTTTCGCTCCTCCAATCAAATCAGGGTCATCATATATGGCTACTCAGGCTGTACACTGCTCAACTCCAAGGGGCACTATTCAAATAAAGTATGATGTAAATGGTTTCTCCTGGAGTTATTCAATGAAGAGGCAATAAACTTCACTCTCCCATATTTTAAGGATCAAGTCAGATACATCCTTTTCCACTCAGCCTTCCCCCAAACAGCCCAGCTGACAGGAATCATTCCCTCTTTTGTATACAGTGTACTCCCACAGTATATTCTCTACAACAAGACACTTCCTGCCTTGTAGTTACTGCTTCATGTGAATAGCTTATCTTTCCCACCAGACTATGGTTCTTAACCCTTTTGGGAGTCCTGGGCCCCTTTGAAAATCCTATCAAAGATACAAATATTTCCCCAAGGGAAAAAAGAGTGCACAGACACATGTAATTTTGTATCCAATTTCAGGAAGTTCATGGATGCCCTAAAGTCCATCCACAGCAATTTAGTATGTGGCTTCCACTAGAGCAGAGACAGTATCTGTCTTATTTACAATGGTATCCCAAAAATTAACACAATGCTTGAGACATAGTAGCATAATAAATGCCTGTTGAATGAAGAAATGATTGAACCCTGGAAAGTCCTCGAGTGCAGGGTCAGTGTCAGAGCCATTTCTGTGGCCTCAGGAGAGTTTCCAAGACGGTGGACCCTCAACCATCCTGACATAACATTCAAAAGGCCAGCTGGTAAATCAATGCTCAGTCCCCCTCGGGCTTGGGCACCTCAACCAGCCTTGGCCCTTCCAGGCCCAGACAGACAAGGAAATTTTGCCAAGCTCCAGAGTCTCCACCATGGAAAGGCAATGCCCCCACTTGGTGGGAGTTCTAGGTGCTGAATGGGAAATCTAAGCTGACACAATGACTTTTTGGCCACAAGTTTACGTTTCCCTTCCTTTCTGTCTAAGGAGATAGCCAAGTTTGTTTAGTGAGGTGAATGAGAATGTTAATAAAAATAATAACAGTCCTTTATATAATTTGCAAATTAAACTGTCCTCCACATTTTCACACATGTGACCTCATCTAGTCTTTGCACATCATCCAGTGAAATAGATATTGCCTTCATTTTACAGATCAGGAAGTCAAGGCTCAGAGAGGCCAAGTGACTTGCCCAAGTCACAGTGTTTGTCAAAGGCTAGAACTAGCTTCGAATTCTGTTTCTCTAGAATTCTTTTGCTGACCTCAGGCTGCTATCTGAGCAATTACTGAATCACATATTAAATGTCTTCCATATGCAGACGTCAGCATACACTGAGTTTAGTCTATCTGGGCCATGCCCCAGAGTTTTTCTGCATCAAGCTAGCAAAGTTAATCTGCTCAGCAACTATCACCTGCCACAGGCTTCCAGCTGCCAGAGGCTGGGCTAAATCTGGCCAGGGGCTGCCACTAGGATTCTCTTAAGTCAACAATCAGCAACACAGTGGACCAAAATGGCCCACCCCTCCTCTATTACCAACTGCTGGCCACAGCAACTTCTCAACCACACCTCCTCTCTGCCAAAAGTAGGCTAAGCATGTCCATATTCTTTGGCCACCAGACACGACAGAAGTTGAAGGACTGGAACCTCAGCTTCCACAAAGAACAGTACAAATGACTGAAGGAAAGAAAATAAGATTGGGAAATGAGTCAAAAGACCTCTCAGATCAGGGTCCCCTACTGGAAGGAAAAGAAATCTGTGAGAGGCACTCCACATGATCTTTAAGTACACAAAGGTACATGTCTCTGTGGATGATTTAGACTCTCTTTCTTCTGTCTGTATCAGAAGTAAAGAAAGGTAAGAGCTCCCACTGCAACAGGAAAATTTTAGGTTAAGTGTGAAGAAGGACTTCCCAAATGCAAGAGTGAATGAGGCCATGGAAAGCCCACCCCTAGAGAGCTCCAGAGTAGGATTTGCAACCCTTAGTATCAAATTGCTTCAGGGCAAATTACCTTGCATTAAGATAAAGGGGTATGTCAGCTGACCTTGATACAGGCCTCCCTTCCTAATCTGAAATTATGTTGCCACTGCAAATCATAGTAATACCTTACAGCTGTATAGACTTTACAATGTTCAAAGTCTTTTATGGAGATTGGATCATCTTTGACAATTCTGGAAAGTAGTCTGGGAAGAAATTAGTATCTCCAGTTTATAATGAAGAATGAGATCTTGGGACCCTGACAGGGCAATGCTTCTTCCATCATGCTGTGGAGAGTCATGCATTTTACCAGCTGGGATTTCAGCTCTCAGTAGCTCAATAGACAAAGTCTGAATCCTTATGCCAACCACTTGGATTTCTGAGAAAGCCCAGGGAAGCTCTACACAGACATTGAGGGCTGGGGGTTGGACAGCTGCACAGCCACAGCAGCCAAGAGTGAGAAATTACAGTGACACCCCTTATCTGGCCGGAGCTGCCTGAAGATAAGGTAGAAAATAGTGCACGTCACAGTTACTTCCTGGGTTTGTGTTCAGACAACCACTGCCCCATAGTCCCATTAAAAAAGACTCCAGCCATGAAATGCTCCTCTCTTCCTGTCTTTTTGTCTTCTCTCTGTTCTTTGCTCTCTCCCCAAGCCTCCTTCCTTATCTTACCGATAAGATAAGAGGCATGCTAGTCCTCACCTCTCACCTCTCACCTCTCACTGCAGGGCAGAGAAGCCACTCACATGATGACAGGTGCTGGGAAAAGTCCCTTGCCCCCCAAAATCTCCCTTTTGCAAGAGTTAATGTTCCCAAAATGAAGGGCAGCCTGACATATGTATATTGATTAGTTAAATCTCTAGCAACTTGGTGGGAATTATTTTATCACAATGTCTCCCTTTGTACCAGGAGTGGATCTAGTGATGTATCTAGTCTACAGCGGTGATAGGCATAAAGATACGTGGCTCCAGACCTCCTGGCACTCCTGGTCTGATACACAGATTCCCTCAACTCTGATATAGGAGTGCATATCCTAATTCCTCTCAGTCTCCAGGCAGCTGGGCAGCAGATACAAGGACAGCCTAGTCCCTCATACGAAGTTCTCATTTGTCATTTTCTATGTGTGCTGCATCATGAGAAAGGCTGAGCGCTGATCTGGTGTGCCTACAGCAGTCAAATCCAAGGCTCCTAGAGAGAGGAAGGGAAGGCACTGAAAGGGAAAGACAACCCCAGACCAGAGAATTGGAGAGCCTAAAGATAACTGTTACTTCACAATAGGTCTGGGATTTACTCGACTCTCCACTGCCACCCTCAATCCATTCACACACACACCACAACCCAACTGAAGAATTCCTATGGACTGCCTTTTAACAGAGGCTGACCTTGAGATCAGGGCTCTTGAGAGCCTCTGATCTCCCACTTGCTTCAATTTCCAAGCCAGCTATTTCACTCTTGTTTTGGCTCTCCCAAGATCTGAGGGGTAAAGGGTCCCAAGACCACACAGCACGTGAAAATAAAGTGAATGAAAAGTTAGATCAGGCACCAATGTACCTGGATTTGAATCCTGGCCCATCACCTACTACTAATCCTGCAACCATACGCTTATTACTTAACTTGTCTACCTTCCCTTATCTGTACAATGGGTATTTTAATAGTACTTACATTGTTGTAGTCTACTGAAGACTAAATGAAATAGTACAAGAAGATGCTTATTGGAATATGATAAGCATTCAACAATATTAGTAGCCAGGTCTGGAGGCTTTCCCTTTGGATTTGCAGTACAGTTTTTGTTTTGTTTTGTTTTGCTTTGTGTTTTTACCAAATTTCCCTTTGTGTCATGGAGAGGAGCCTGAGATGCAGGGGAAAGAACAACGCTCTGAAATGTCACCAGAAGTGTACTTTGTCCTTGCTAAAGAATTTTGTACCTCTCCACATCTTCTGTATTTCCTAGTAGAACAAAGCAGACCCAAAATCGGAGGTCTCCCCACCATCTCTCAAGACCAGCCTCTTGAATCAAATTACAGAAGGATCATCTTTTCAAATGCAACTTTGATATCAGACTAGCCAAGAAGATACAGTGCTCTGGTCTTAGTGACACAATTCTTATCTCACTAGTGATTCTTGCAAAGAAAGATATGAAAGTCTCATTCTTCCACAGAAGAGCTTGAGTAGAATTGAAGATTGTGCAGTTCGGGGGAGACTTGCTATATAATATCTGAAATCACTAGACATTTGAAAGCAGAAATGTCTTTCTCCTTTGAGTATTGCATCCTAACTGCTATCCAGAGATGATTTATATGTGCTCATCCTTATTACAGACTACACATAATAAAGGCATGATAGAAATCATATCTGCATAGATTCAGGCAGCTCTGGGAGAGAGGTTGCCAGTTTTGTTTGACAAGACACTCAATCAAGCAAAAAGGTTTAAAATATTCCAGGAGGATCTCACTGCCTGCTCAAGACTGTATATTTTTATCCAGATAACAGAAATCCTAATTGAACACAACATTAGTACTCATTTTTCCTAACTCCTTCTTGAAATAAGAAGCACCAAAGGAAAATTATGGAAATGCTCTGCTTTTGCAGGCTGGGGTTATGAAAGAGGAGAGTTCGCCATTCGGCTGTTCTCATAAACTCAGGCGTGGTCACTTCTTTGAGGGCTTCTAAGCAGAAAGTGAGGTCTGTGGACACCGTTTTCAGCAAGAAACACACACAGAGCTGAGTTTTTCCCTACATTTTTGACTCACTGCATGAAAACTTGCCTTCAGGATTTCTTCATATGTTTAAATCCCTTTAAAAGTCTTCCCTGCCCTTAGATTTATAGGAGGGTCTAAACCAGGGGAGGCAAATGAGACACTTACCCAGGTGCAAAATTTAAGAGGACACCAAAAACTCGGGAACCAAAATGAGTAGTTTAATGCATTTTTTTAAAAAAATTAGAAATGAAGGCCAAAAAAAAAAATCCACAGTGAACAAAATACCAGAATTTTAAATAAAAACAGAAACCCAGTCTATAGTTGTACAATGTCGTCTCACTCACCTCAGCCCTGGACCCACAAAGATTCATTTACAAAAACAGGCCAGCTGGTCTGCAAGTTATATTTCACTGATTTTATTTCTTAATATTGCATTAAAATATTATTCATCTTGATCCCTGCATTTTTTTGGTGCCTACTTAAATTTCACCCAGAAATAAAATGTCTCACTTGCCTTATCCTACTCCTAGCCCCAGAATAGACTAAGATGCTCCAAAACCCTCTAGGAAATTTAAAGACCCCAAATTTACTTGTTTAAATACCCCCTTGCCATCACACCATCCAATGGCACCAAAGACCTTTAATCCAGACTAAAGGTAAGGAGAAGAGGTGGGGAAAAAGCCATCATCCTAGCTTCCAAAAAGAATCTCTTTTCTAGCCATTACGAGGGCTGACAGGTTGATAAAATGTTTCAAGGCATAATGTTCAAACAGAGAAAAAAATTAAAAATGTAATAATAAAGTTAAATGTAACTGTTTTAATGCATAATTCTTTTGAGAGACGAGTTTTATGTTGGACCAGCATTTGAAGTAGCAGTAGTCATTATTAACGGGAACCTCCGAGAGAGAAGATTTAAATCACCAAAGTAATAAAAGCAGAACCAAGGACTAGCACCTTGAAAGGCACTTGGAGAGAAGATTGCATACAAATGCAATTAAAACGATGCTTATAAAATACTAAGATGTTAATTGGGTTCAGTCCCAGAAGCCCCAGCAGTACAGTATGTCAGAAGTTAGCTGGTTTGAAGTTTAAAAAGAGTAGTTTAATTTGTACACCTTGTCCTAATTACAGAGCTTTCTGCAGCCCACGTATCTGTATGGTTTATTGTAGCTTGGAGCTTTGTAAAACAAACACACACACCAGTTAATTGGGTTATTGCGATGGAAAATTGGGCTACAGAACAGCAACCTCTCTTGCTGGCGTGCCTTTACGGCTGGTAATGAACGCTCCAGCCACGTCAGGGAACCCTGATTTGTAAGGTGTGCCGTTTACAGCTTGGTGATTCTGTTGGGCTGAGGAATAGGAGGTGATGCCGTGAAAACAAAGAATCACACCAGATAATGTTCCCTCACGACCATGCTCCCGCCCCAGCTGGCTTGTTTAGAACTTTTAGCACTGCCACCCCACTCCCTGGTCTCTGCCCTTTCAAACATCCCAGCCTGTCTGAAGGCCACATTCTCACATTAAAGCCCTAAGCCCCTGGCATGGAGCAAGAAGAGGGCTCCTCCAGTAGCCCTGTTTTTAGAGCACCTGCAGGGAGACCTTGTGAGGTGGTGGTTTTTCTCCTAACCAGCAAATAAATACGTAATACTATCAAAATAGGATCATTAAATCGGATTAGGAGTGAGTGTGGCTGAATCGTTTTCCAGGAGTCCTATTGGAACGTGCTTCCCACGGTTGGGATTTGGGCCATTTCATGCCTGAGACTGGCAAGCTTCCTTCATGAGAGAGGCCATAAAGCTGTGACATATCACGGGTTATGGTCTCTCTCAGTCACTCTCCCAGTCCCCTTCTACCTCTAGTAGCTAAATGTGAAATGAAGTGAGATGAGAGTATTGGGACTTTTATTCCTATGCCAGCTAAATTATTCATCTCTAGGAGGTCCACAAGTGAGCAACGAGGCAGCAGCGAGTGTGGAAAACAACAAATGCAAGATCCCCAGCCCAGAACCCAGCTAGTCAAAAATATAAGAGGGCCCCCTTAGTCTTTTCCATGACTGAAAAAGAAATATCATCCTATGCCACAACCCAGGGCAGTTTTCCAGATGGAGTCTGTGGTCCAGGCCAGCCAGGGGTGGCCAGCACAAAGCAAACTCAGACAGTCAACACCTAATTCCAACTTCTCTTCTACCTGGGTACAGCGACTGGCTCCTCACAACAGAGAGGACAGTGATCTGACAAATGAAGGCACCTGAAGAGTTGATGTCTCAAAGTTTTCTCCAACCAAGAATATTTGCAGCTTAAAGGAGAATTGCCATGGGCAGGCCACACTTTACACAGATCGGGAGAGGAAGGGCTTGGGAGTCAGGGCTCTCACACAAGGGTTCATCCATCATGCAGAGTGGACTTTAAAACTCTCTCAACACTGAGGATAAACTTTTCAATGCTCTGGGGGCTGTAAAGAATCTTGAAATGCAAAGTCTGTCCAGCCAATGGGTTGACATTTAGGAGAGGCAAAGCCCAAACCTGCCTTTAAGGTACAGGGCTGGTCTGGAGGTTGAGTGGAGTAGGGATAATTATCTGTACCAACAATCTCCCTGGGCCTGAAAATGTGACTTCAAAATGTTTACTTTGGGTTAATCAAAATCCTAAAGGGAAAATTCCCCTGTCCCAAAGCCTGGATTTGTAAGTAAGCCTGGTTATGCTTACTTCCACTTAGCTTGCAGGAGCAGAGGCTCAGCCCAGTGAATAATCCTGGCTCACTCTTACTAGCTTGTGGCCTGGGGCACACTCCTTAACCACTCCTGCCTCAGTGTCCACATCTGTAAGCCAAAGACAATTATATTACCTTCCTCGTGGGGTTCAAGGAGCCAATGTAGGTAAAGCACTTAGAACACTGCCTGGAACACAACAAGCAAATAAATGTTACCTATTATAATTACTACTATTAATATTATTCTTGCCTTACAGATGAGACTTAGAGAAGTTGAGTAATATGCTTAAGGTCACACACACATACACACACACACACAAAGAGGTGAAAGAGCAGAAATTCACATTCAAACCTAGGCATTCGTACCCCTAAACCCAGGATCTTAAATCATTATGGAGGGCAAGTCTTCCTGAGGGGATACCTCTCACACCCCAGGACTCATTTAGTCAATCTGGGTCTTTTCCAACCTATAACCTGGAAGAAAGGGGGTAAACTGGGACATTTGAGAACAGCATGGTGCCTGAGATAGGGTATATCTGAGGAGAGATAAAAAAAATTGCAGATCTGAGAATCCCAGGTCACAACAGACACACCACCCATTTCACAATCTTACCAAATGGGTCTCAACACTGGGAATCAGACTTAAGGACGGTGGCAAGGAGAAATTCCTGCAGTGCAAAGCTGCTGTGGTTTCTGCTTAAAATTGACTTTGAGGTTGTATTAAGAAGCGAGAAAGCGTCAGCAAACCCAACCTCCCTGGCTCTGACAAGCCCGCGGCAGGCAGGTTATTATTATTATTATTTATTATTTGTTGATGGATATTCAAAGCCATCAGTCAGGTCTTCCCCCCGGGCCAGGAAGCTGAGGAGAAACAGCACTGGAAATCTCGCGCTTGGTTTCCAGAGCTGCTCGGGAAGAGAGAGTTATTAAAGTACACTTTGCTATTGCCATCTGCTCTGTGGGGTGCTTGACCCTACATCTGACTGCAGGCTTCTCCTGTCCCTGCAGTACAGGCAACAAAAAGTCATACAAATTGCAAAGAGAGACTCCAGGGAAGGGTGAGGAGGAACTGACGGGAAGGAGGAGAATGCAGGAGCTTGTTGGAGTGGGGATTTCAAACTCTTGTTTTATACCCTCTCTGCCTTAACCTTTCATTACTCCATAACCACCGGACTTGGCAAGACCAAAAGATGAAAAAATTGCCCACAGAAGGATGGATGGAGCTGTCAATGGCAATAAAAGTCCATGTAATAAGAGAAGAGTCACTTGCCACATCATGCCACAAGGGTGAATACTGACCATATTCCTCACCAGGGCTTTCAAACTTTTTTGACCCTGACTATGACCCACAGTTAGAAATGCATTTTACAATATGCCCCAACCCCCCATGCACAAACTCACAGGTGAAACAAACATTTCCCTGAAAAAATACTCACTTTTACCACACGGGATGCCCTCCAATTCTTTCTATAATCTTTTAATTCTCCTTTTTCTATTTTATAATTAAAAATTTTTCTAATGTTTATTTATTTTTGAGAGAGAGAGAGAGAGAGAAAGAGAGAGAGCATGAGTGGGGGAGGGGCAGAGAGGGAGACACAGAATCCCAAGCAGGCTCCAGGCTCTGAGCTATCAGCACAGAGCCCGATGCAGGGCTCGAACTCATGAACCACGAGATCATGACCTGAGCTGAAGTCAGACGCTCAACTAACTAAGCTACCTAGGACTCCCTAATTCTCCATTTTAAAAAAAAATCTTGGTAAAGACCCATAAAATTAATTTCATACCCACTGTAGGTCTTGGGAATAAGAATCCTCGGAGAATGAAGTCAGGAGACCAACATTTTAACAATAAGCACACTGATGATTCTTTTGCACACTAAACTGTGCCTTCAACCCTCAGCTGCCTCAACTTATCTTCTAAAGGAACTATTGAAATCATCCAGGAATTCTCAAAGTCTGGAGGTGGCATGCTCTGTCATGCCTATTCTAGGTCTGTTAGGGTTAATTTTATGTGTCAACTCACCTAAACTGTGGTGTCCAGTTGTTTGGTCAAACACTAGTCTAGATATTGTTGTAAAGGCATTTTGTAGATATGATTAACTTTTACTATCAGTTGACTTTAAGTCAAGCAGATTATACTCCATAACATGAAATAGCCTCAGCCAATGGGTTATGGGCCTTCAGAAGAAAGACTAAGAAGACTAAGAAGAATTTCTTCCCAAAGAAGAAATTATGCCTCAAGACTATAACAAATCCAGCCTGAGCAGCCAGCCTGCCAGCCTGCCCCACATATTACAGACTTGCCAACCCCCACAATTTCATGAGCCAATTCCTTAAAATACATCTGATTTAATGCATTATATATATGCATGTATATATACATATATACAAATATATATGCATATACATATAAAACTCCTAGAAGTTCCTCCTTCTGTTTCTTTCAAGGATCCTAACTGACACAAGGTCTTAAGTCACATTTACTACTATATAAACTTCTTAAAATAAAAAAAAAGAGAATGTTTACTCTGGCCACATGGTGGAAACTAATACTAAAGAGTAGGAAGAGTAGACAAAGACTTGAAATCTAGGTGAGAAACAAGTACCTAAGGTTGAGTAGTGGGAATGGAGAGAATAGGGTGTGTTTCCAAAATATTTATGAGCCATGGTCCGTGAAGTTAATAGTTAATTTCTTAAAAGATTGAAGGAGAGTAAGAAGTACAGAATGACACCCAGGTTTTGGCTTGGTTTGGCAAGTAGAAATAAAAAACAGAGTGGGCAGTTTGGGAAAGAAAGATGATTAATTGAAATTTATACATATTACATTTGTGATGTTTCCAAAAACCCGTAGGTGAATATATCTAGTAGGTGGCTGCTACATATGTCTGGAGTTTAGAATCAGATCCAATCTAGAGAGAGATTTTGGAGTCATTCACTTCATAAATGGGATTTGAAGACATGAAGAGTAGATATGTATATTAATTAAGACATTAGTTAAGACACAAACTGAACAAAAAAACATTGGAGTGGGGGGGGGACAGTAGTATTTATTGGCTCATGTGTTTAAAAAGTGCAAGAATATGCTGGCATTAGATACAGAGGGGTAAGGATGTCCAAATGTTCAAATATCCAAATGTCCAAATATTACCACTAGGAATCAGTCTCTCTCCACCTGTTTCTCATCTTTCGAGGTGGGATAGTGGACACCAGCACTTCCAGGCAGACATCCTACAAGTTTAAAGTTACCTCCTTGAAAAAAGACCTCCTCTTTCCAAATAGATCCAGCAAAATTTCCAGGGCTGCAAGTTTGGGCTATTTTCCCAGCTCTTACCTAGTTCACTTCCCCTCATTCAGGTCTGAGCTCAAATGTCAATCTCTAGTGAAGACTTCCCTGACTCCACTGTCTAAGATAGCTCTCTACCTCACTCATTTAACCTTTATTCTACTTTATTTTACAGCACTTTTCATTGCCTGATATCGCCTTGTTAATTAATTTATGCACTTAATTGTTTTTATTGATCTTCACAACTAGAATATAAACACCACGAGCACCAAGACTATTTAGGTTCTATTCACCTTCAGGATTCCCAGTACTAAAAACAGTACCTCCTGGTACATATTTGGTGTTTGATAAATATGTCTTAAATTAATAGGCTCTGAGCATGGTAGGAGTATTTACACCAGGTAAATGTTAAAAATCATGGCTTTTTCCCCCTGAATGCTGATTGTTAAAAATTCACCAGCATACCAGAATCACATATACTAAGAGTGGGAGAGGTTTTGTTTTTTCCATCATAACAGAATAATTTGCTTTAACTAAAGGAAGGGTGGGATGGATACTGGGAGGGCCAAAACAGCAGATGGCCACCATAATAAAGTTGACCAGGAAGAGTTCATATGCCAAGAGAGATATATCAGAGATAAAAACTTGTAGGGTACCAACATTAAAAGATAAGTGGTTAAGTAGAACCCACAGAGCATATATTGAGAAGAAGCCACCAGAAATTAGAAAATCAAGTCATGGAGTGTCATAGAAGTCAAGGAAAAATTGAATTTCAAGGAAGAAGAAATGAAACATTCTATCTTATACTGCAAAGATCGAGGGAGCCTAAGGTAGTAATTAAAATTTCGGATCCTTATTTGATTGACAAGATGGCAAGATTCTGACATTGACTGGTCCACATTTCTCTATTGGGCAGAATTAACATGTCAAAAGTTATTGAATACAAGACACCTGTCTCTTTTTCTCAACTGTTGGGGTTCTCTGTGCCTACAGAGTAAAAGCGGGCTCTACACTCTATGTGGCTCATTGGAGTACCACTGGCGTAACAGATCTTACTCTCCCCTTGAGTGATATCACCTTAAAACCCCAATTTGGTGGGGATGGAGGAGAAATGGGTGAAGGGAGTCAAAAGGTACAAACTTCCAGTTATAAAATAAATAAATCATGGGGATATAATAATGTACATCGTGGCAACTATAATTAACAATATTGTATTGCATATTTGAAAGTTGGCTAGGAGAGTAACTCTTACAAGTTCTCATCACAAGAAAGAGAAATTTTTGTAACTATGTACGGTGTTTAGATTAATTGTGGTAGTCATTCCACTGTATATACAAATATTAAATCATTGTGCTATACCCTGAAACTAATATAATATTGTATATCAATTATACCTTTAAAAAAATCCCAATTTGGGAATGAAGGAGAAAAGTAATAGTGATGCTATGGAAAGACTTCATATCAAGTTTCCAAACTAAGTTTTCAGCTTAAGCTGGAGACCTCCATCTGTATTGGGGGGGCGGGGGGTGAGTTTTGGGTTATTTGGTTTCTGCAGAACTACTGAGTGGAAAAAAGAGGAGTGCCACTTGATGCAGGGCTGAGTTTGCCAATTGCTCCCTCTTTGCATACCTCATCTTCCCACCCAGATTCCAAGAATTTGATTAGAAACTATAAATATCACTGACCTAGGCAAAAAGACCTAGGTCATAGGTCCCAAAACATAGACTTACCACTATGCTTTGTGATCCTACTTAAGTCACTGAACTGTACTGAGCCTCTGTTTTCTCTTCTCTAAGAATACGAAGGGTTGAACTACAACACTTTAAATGTATCTGCCAGCTCCAAATTTCTGTTTGTGTATCTTGAACTTCTTCTCTATTCCCAAGCATCTACCATTATGTGTAGTGCTCTCATAAATATCTACTGAAGGACTGAAGGGTAAAGAAACAATATATTACCTAGCCATCATATTATCACCAAAAAGGAAAGAGTGAGGAAAACAGAAGGCAAGTTATAACCAAGAGAATTAACATCAGACCATGAGTTAGAAATTCATGGATTCAGAATAAGGGCACTCTGCCTTGGCCCCTATTTGTAAATGGTTTTTTACCGTAAATTCTAGAAGGCCCTCATATATCAGTCTCATTTACATCATGATCCTACCCCACAGACAGTGTTGTAACAAAGCAACAAAATGGTCCTTTCTTTCCTTCAGCATTTCACTGGCCACAATTCTCACTGGAATGCACCCCATCACTGGTATTGGCTAAACTGAAGAGATGATTTATATCATTTAGCACTTTCTGGTGGCAAGCAACAGAAGTTGACTTAAGGGATAAAAAAGCAATTATTGTAAGTCTACTGTGCAGCTTGTGGAATAAAAGGAAGAGCTGGACAAAGCACAAGAAGGACAAGAAACAGGCAGCTCAGGGATATCAGTCACTCATGTTTTCTCAAGAGCACTGCTATCAGATGACTCAGCTTCCTCCTGTCTCTATGTATCTCCGCTCAAGATTCAAATGCTGGGAGGAGAAATTGATTTTGCCTGTTTTGGGTCATATACTTACCACTGCAATCAAAAAGAGCAGTGACTTTTCCCAGCAGAATAGTGTTCATATGGTGTATGTATATGTGCATATATTTATATGTGTGGTATAAGTATGAATGAATATGTATGTGTGTATGTGCATATATGTGTGTATATGTGTAGCTATATCTGTATGTGGTATGTATGTATGAGGCTATACATGAGATTGTATGTATACATGTGTATTATGTGCTTTTATATATATATATATATATATATATATATATATATATATATATATGTGACTGTGCACATGTGCAAGGGAGGACATGCTGGGAAGATAAAGTCCATGATATCAGATATTTTTTGGCAAAGTCTTTAAGATGTTTTTGAACTCCAGTAACATTCCCTACCAGCTATGTAACCAGCTACATAGCCCATTATCTTTAAACATTAGTTAATCCCCTTTATAAAATGTGAATACTAGTACTTCCTTTCAGGGTTGCTCCAAGGATAAAATAAGACAATGCATGTATGCAGTAGTGGTACAACAGGTGTAATAACCCTCATAAATAGGAGTTAATATTCTTACTATCTTATTATCTCTGATAGGCTACGTTGTTCACAAATAGGTCTAAATCAAGTCCAAAAAAAAGGTCTTATTCAATCTCATTGTTTCTTCCCCAAGAGCATCACATCAGGAAATTCACTCTTGTCCCCAAACCATAGGAGGCTACTCCTTCAATCTCATCTCGGGACCCTTACTAATATATTTCTTTCCACCTGGATATCCACCTTTCTTGAAATCCCACTACTAAATTTTCCCCCTTTTTAAAGGCTGGGCTTCAACCCACCACTCCCATTTAGCCTTCACTGGCCCCTCCAGACCTCCTCAATCTCCTGCATAAAAACAACACTTACAGGACAGATGGTGACTGTATCCACCAGTTGTGGCCACCTGGGGTGCTATGTTGAGAAGGATTCTGAGACTGAAACCATGTCCAGAATCAGGAAGAAAAGAATTAGAGTGTTTGGCATGGGGTGCAAGAAGTAGATACTGTGAGCTACGTGGTATATGGTTGGGATGCTTGCCATATTAGTCTTTGATCATGTAAGGTGTTACACTGTTCACTTAATGCTTCATGTGTGTTCCTTCCTTGAAACCAGGGACCTCATTTCATATTTTTTTATTTATGCCCACTCTAACTAGTGGAGTGCTGAGCACAAGGCAAGGAATCAATCAAGGCTGGTGGGAGGATTAATTCATTCCTTGACTGGTAGCCAAAAAGCATGAGGTCATGTACTATAAACTCAGATCATCTGGGGACAATGAGCAAATACAATCCCACAGTCTCCCCAGCAGGGACCATGGGGACAGTGGTGTGATCATGGTTTTTTGAGTAAGACAAAACTGAGCTAGACTCCAGTCTATTGATTAATTGGGTGGCCTAATGGCCAGGTCATGTAACCACACTAAATGTTAGTGTCCCTCCCCATAAAGAATGAGGCTAATAATATCCACATTGTAGGATTATGGAGAGGATTAGAAAAGATCACACATATAAAAGTCTTGGCCCAGTTCTGGGCAGAAAAGAAACATTCAGAATATCTGAGTTTCATTTTAAGATATGAATAATAAATTTGAAAAGAATTCAGAAAGTCATCATCGTGTGGCAATCTGGTTTCCCAGGAAGACAGTCCACACCAACTCCTTGAATCATGCCTTTGGGCGGCATTTATGAGGAATCACCTCTTCCCTCCCACTTAGTCTCCTAGCCTACTACCCACCTTCTACACTCTCACCACCCCCTTTGTAGGTAATTTGGAGCTCTTCTCACTAGCACAACAGGCTCTCTTTATAAAGGAGGAGTGGAGACTGGAATGCTCAAACATGTTTTCCACTGAATCAAGCCTGTATTTCTCAGGCAGGAGCTAAGCATACTTAGACATGTGGAACGTCAGCCAGGATCAACAGAGACCCTGGATTACCCTTGCTTATGTAATTTTCTGGGGAAATCCAGGGCATTAAAGTCACTAACCACCCTGCTTCAGTTGAAATAGTGTCTCCTTCTAGAGCCAAAAGTCAATCTAGAATAAACCATACATTCCAACCCATAGATGGAGCATTTATTTTTGAAAACAGCTACCATTTACTGAGTGCTTACTATGTGCTAGGCACTATGCTAAGAACTTAATAGACATAGCCATACTTTACCCTCCCAACAAACTCAAAAGGTAGTATGAACTACTGTTTCTCCTTAAATCTATATAAACCCAGTCATTACCACTGTTTCAGTGGTAATTAAAATGCACAGAGATATTACTGCCCCCTGGGCTATATCTCTGCCCTGCCAAACACTCAGCACAATCACCAGGAATCCAATGGAGAGAGATGCCCAGGGGCAAAATTCCCAGTCTTGCTCCAGAGCCCCCAGAGATTTCCTCCTAGAACATCCATTAGCCCTGGCAGGCGTTGCTGGTGTAAATCACCACCCAGCACTAGATGAGAATATAGTTATTATAACAATTGCTGCATTGCATGATGCTTGTGCCATTTGGAAATGTAGGTCTAATTAGCTCTAAGCTGTAGAAGATTTGACTATGGTAGTTTCATTTTGGCTTAATGCTCGGTGCCTGGTGTAAAATCTGAATTTATTACTCTTTTTTTAATCATTTCTGCATGGCTCAACCAGTCGTATCAAAACTACTGCATGTTATAGACTTTAAAAAGTGATTCCCTGTAGGCATTTTAAGGTATAGGATCTATTATGGGAAGATATATATTTGACAGCATTCTGTTTATTACTCAGTTCCGCTACATTGTTCACGAACCCAGTGAAAGATGTTCACAGTGGTAAGTAACACTTTATTCCAGGAAGAAGAAACGCAGGGCAACTTCCTTCGGTAAGTACTAGAATCAGTGTGTGGTGCAATTATAGGACTAATGGGCAAATGTTTCACACACTCCATCAAGATCCTCAAAAACAAGAAACTGCTTTAGTGCTCCGTAGCCCCCTAGATTTTGTCCAAGAATATTTTTCCATTAAAAGTAGTGTGTCTCAGCAATGGATAATCTATGGTACATTTCTGAACATTTTAAAGGACAAAACCCAGGTAGTGTCATCCTTCCTAACCCAGTCCCTGAGAATAGCTGTTTGGAAATACGAAAGGAAGACATCCTTGTTAGTCTTTTTATATATATATTTCTTTATTTTATTTGTGCCATAACTAGTCCAGAGTTGGGGCGAGCATCTGGGGAAGGTAACCCAAAGGTCTGACCTCACCAAGCTACCAAACCAACCAACCCTGGCACTTCCTACCTCCAGAATTCTTCTTAATGTGCAATAATCCTATTGTTTAAACCACTTTCTGTTGGATAGTCAAAGCATCCTGATTAATCACTAGAAATAATACAATATTCCATCCTCAAACTATACAAATAGGTAGAGAAGAAAGAAAATGTACTTGACACATAGACCTAGATGCACATCTTTACTCTGTTGGTAGCTTTTTTATTGATTTATCTGTCTCCCTACTGTACTGTAGGCCTCTTGAGGATAAGGAATATGTCTAGTTATTCTTTATCTGTAAAGAGAATGTCCTAGTCTTTTACAAACTCAAACATCTTGATTGCAATCCAGGCTCTGACACTTACTAATTCTGTGATCTTGAGCAAATGATTTAATTACTCTAACAACAAAAAAAAAGTAACAAAAAAATAGTACCATAACACCTACTTTATAGAATTGTTGTAAGATCAACTAAAATAATCCATGTAGCAAACTACTTAGCCTGGTATCTGACACAATGTAAGAATTTTTTTCAAAAGGCAGTTAATAATACTAGTTTTGTATAATTACCACCTACCAATTTGATAAGAAATCGTTGAATGAATGAGTGAATGAATGAATAAATTAGTGAATAAATGGATGAATGAATAATAACTTTGCTTATGTTGCTTTGAGTGTTCCATGAGGCATAAATCTTGGAGTCTTGAGACACTCAAAATTAACTTGGAGTGTGATATAACTTTTTAAAGTTATATTTTATATTTTAAAGATATATTTTTAAAGTTATATTCAGCTGGTTTGTATCAAGCTTAATGGTTCCATTTTTAAGAATCTCTAGGAAAGATTTGCCCAAAAACAACATGTTCCCTTCTTAGGAAATATTCTCACTTGATCTTGTTCCCAAGGGCATAGAGCAGAGATGCCTCCCACTCTCTTGTCCAGTATCAGCTTTCTAAAGCTCAAAAGCCAGCTCTGGCTTCTAAGGCTGGTCCTCTGCTAACTCTGCCTATGTCCTCTGCATTTCTCCACTCTATCTCCTGGCTTTAAAAAGCAAATATTTTAGAACATCAGTCACATTTCAATCACACATAGAGGATGCTGTGGAACACCACCCAAACTGACATATTCATTTCCATAGTTGCTAGGAATATTGGCTCCTTCTCTGGTAGCAGCCTACAACCAATGACTGCTCATTTCTGCAATGTAAAGGTCTAGCCCCCTTGCCTCAATTCAGCGCAACCCAAGGACTATGACAGTCCTGAGGCCACAGTCTCTGCTGTAATTACCAATCCGTTCTACATCCACCTCTATCCAATCCTACTACCTCACTCCCTCACAGGTGTTGCTCCTGCAAACACATCCCCAGAAAATCTCTTGCACACTAGTTTCAAAGCCTATTTTCAGGAAATCTGATCTAAGACAGAATCATTCTAAGTGCCAGAGATGTGGCAGTGCATTTTTCTGGAAGCTCTGTTACACAGGCATGATTAGTTAAATCATTGGTGATTGACAGTTAAACTCAACCTCCAGCCTCTTTACCCACCCCCCAGGAGGTCAGAGGTGTAGGAGTGAAAGTTCCAACTCTCTAACCACATGCTTAGCCCCATAGGCAACTGCCCCCCATCTTTAGGTGCTTTGGATGCATTCCAAAAGTCACCTCATTAACCTAACAACAGACACCTTTATGTTCTCATCTCTTAGGAAATTCCAAGGGTTTCAGAAGGACTATGCCAGAAACTGGAGCAAAGAACAAATACATATATATATATATAGACACATAAATGAAACTTTAAATAGGGAGCTAGGACTCAAGGTCAGAAGAGGGGTCCAAGCTAAAGATATGATTTGGTCATTATTGGCATACAGATTGTACTGAAGGCCGTGAAACTGATGAGACCATCAAGTGTAAGTGGTGACAGATAAGTCAGGGTCTGAGGGCACTCCAGGATTTAGAAATCTAGGTGATGATAAGGAACCAGGAAATAATACTGAGAAGAAACAATGATGAGGTAAAAGGAAAACCAAGTGAGTATGGTGTCCTGGAAGCCCAGTGAAGAAGTACTTTTAGAAACAAGGTGAGATCAACTGCTAACAAGCTGAGCAAGATGTACCCTAAGAAGTGGCATTTGGTCTCAGCAATATGGAACTGAATCACCAGTAACTTTGACAAGAGTTGTTTTCGTCAGTAGTAGAGATGAAAGCCTGCAAAAAGGGCTCATGGAAGACCAACAGAACAGACGCTACTCCAATGACACAACTGCCTAGAGCTCTATGCTAAGACTCTGAAATTAAGCCGGAGTTTAAAGAGTGCTGTGCTCAATTAGTGATGTCGGCCATGAGTGCGAGATCGAGAATTAGTGGTATATAGGATACATTTTTACTATTTTTAATCCAGGATATAGAGTGGCTCATTCCATATCTTTATTATTTTTATTTATTTATTTATTTATTTATTTATTTATTTATTTAGCTATCCATATCTTTTTTATGCTGTCACCCATTTGGGGCACTCATTAACAGTTAATTCAGTATTGTCCCATTAAACTTCAGCTTTTTCAATGTCCCAATATTCTTGAATAGAAAAAGATGTTTTATTAAATTCTACACCCTAGCTGGATAGTTTTAAACCAGTTGCCGGTGTGCCATTAAAGTGATTTATGAGAGTCCTGAAAGAACTCTGTGTGTCTTAAGAAGATAGCACATCTCTCTGAATAACTAACTTACTAAGCAAAGAGCCTTCAAAAGAGTAAAAAAAGAAAGAAAAAAAATCAACGTTTGACTATGTGATGCATACTTCCATTTCCTGTCTCCTTCTTCCCTGGGAGTCAGAACTAGATAAGAGAGATTTTCACATATTGATGTATTTTGTACAGTTATTCTTTTTCATTGAAGGTCAAATGAGGCTACTTTATCAAATGGGCACAATGTACAGTAAGAGAAACTGAGAAGAACAAGAGGTGTACAGAAATATTAAAATTTAATTCAATGGCCAACTGATTCCCAATATGACCACACTTGCTTCAAGTCTTATATTTTATCCTAGTCTCCAAAAGCAGTTCTTTGTTACTCAATCCCTTAGGAACATATTTCCTAGAAGGGTATTTTCTATGGTCTTCAAAAGTTAATTTCCCTTTAAATTTGCATGCCTGCATTCTCACAAATAACTGCTCAGAGTTGGGAAGTGTCTTGAGTTATCTTGTCCAAATATCTACTCCCTATGTGAATGAATCCTAAGTGCACTATCCCTGACAGATGGCTTTTGGATCTCTGGTTAAACACCTCTGGTGATGGACAACTCACTTCCTTGGGAGAAAGCAGTTCCCTCTAGCTGTCAGACTTTTGAAATGAGAGTTGAAGGAGAATGTGGACATTCAAATAATTGAAGGGTTATGCACATAGGTGAGTGTCTTTTCTCACACAATTGACAAGTTTACATAACAAGATGTTCAGATTCTTTGGTTACCTGAGGCTGACTTATTTTGATGCCTCTCTGATTTCTGAGACTCCAAGACAGAGTAAACATTCTTCATTTGTCAAGTAAATGTCCTCCAACTATGCCCAGACTTAAGAAGGTTCCCATTAAAATGAACTCAGGACTGATTTTTAAATGTCTTTTGTTCCTGGGCTAGCACAGAGGCATGTGGTTGGGAGGGTGGAGGGACAACTGGAATAATGACCTCCTAGTTCTCTAATTATGGCACCAATAATTCCCTTTATATTCTGGTGTTTTGTAGCATGTTTATGGTTTTGTCTTATTTCATCTTAAAGGCCAAACAAAAGCTGACTCCAATTGCTACAAACTCATGAGGCCCCAGCCACAGGCCTCAAGCAAGGAAACAAACAAATAGAATGCATGGGAACCCAGTTTCTTAGATTAAATATGACAATGGTGTAGAGTCCATATGTCTCAGGAAAAAGGGGACATTGAAAAAGTCTCCAGGGTGCTCTGTCAAATAAGGATCATCCAGGATCCAAGCAATTGTTCATTTTTCATCCTCAGTGAAATGTCATATGGATTCCGTCCCTCACTTGTGCTTAAAGATGGATGGCCTATTGTTTAAGCCTGGTGTTTTTCATTAATTAGTTCTCTGCCAACAAAGCTTTAAGTAAAGTCATTTAATTTGGACTTTGCCTACTGGATTATAGAAAATCAGTATTTATTACTATTTTTCATTAATTTTTATTTTCCATAGGACTCAGCCAGTCAAAGAGACTAGGGTTTTGAAATTTTACAAACCAATTCCCCATAGATAACAGAAAACATTGGATTTATTGCCCCAAGTAAGCAATTTTGTAATTTGTGCCTAGGTATGTCCAGAAAACAACAACAACAACAACAAAAAAGAGCAAGAAAATGAAAAACAAAATTTGGCTTTTTCCACCTGTGGAGGGATGAACTAAGAATGTGTTTTAGTTAATCTGTGGATTCTAAATGCTTCTTTCCAGACTCAAATATCAAAATGACATTCTCATTCATTCTGGGGATGGTGGGAGTTTGGTAAGGAGTGATTTTTTTTTTAAAGGCCAGCAAGGCAATCTGGTTATATCCATCATTACCCTTAGTTAATGACCTACTTGTTAGTTAGCAGCTGCTGTTGCGAAGGAAAGGTACCTGGTTTCTAACAGTAGTACCTCATTGCTAGTTGGAGTGAGAGTAATCAATGGCCTGTCTCAGGGCCATGTGGGTGAGTGAACCTAGCCTGAAAAGAATGCGCTTTTCTTCAGTTACCTAGAAGGACTGTAGGTCTCTCCCTTGGAAAAAACTTAGAAAAAGAGCAGTCCACGTATAAAGTTATCCTAAAACTGGGCAGAACTATTTGATAGAAACAAGGTTATAATGAAAGCATTTCCTTGGAAAAGAATATAAAATATAATTTTGACAACAAAATGCCAATTATTTTCATTTCTAGTGAGAAACTAATCATTGAGCAAAAAGAAAATATTCATACCGGTATGATTGGGACATTCTCCTCTTGTCAAGCCACACAGAAAGTCAAACATGAGGATCAAAAGGGGGCTTGGAGTTCATGAAATCAGAAGAGAAAAGAATGGATGAATGGGATCTTTACTAGCATCCATCTGATGGTGACAAAGATGTTGACAATTGGACCATAAATTTTCAAAGTCCCTCAGCTAGAATTCTTTATATTCATTGCCACTAGCCCTAACCTGTAACTAAAGCTGAAAATAAACACAAAACTAAAATCAAGCTCTCCTACTGGTCTTTGAGCAATCCGTGGAGAATTTGGTTGCTTCCTTTCCAGGTGATTTGGAGCCAGGGAGATAGCCAAGTTCCAAAGCACAAACACTGACCTATGTATTCCAAACATTAAAGACAATGGAAATATAAATTAAAAATGCAATCTAGGAACCCATCAATTAATGCTCAAGTCCTTGAATTTATAGTGATATTTAAAAAAAACTAATTGGTTACCTTCAGAGGAGGATAGGAACCAATTTGTCATCTTTATGGTAAATAAGGAGAAACAATTAAGCATAGCCTCAACTGTACCACTGGGTAATCAAAGAGTAGATGAGGGAAAGCATCTGCTCATAAGTTTTCTAGCTAATAAATGCAAGGGAAATGGTAGAATTAGACATCACCATTTAGTAATTCCCAGTAAACTAATGGATCCAGACATTGAGCATTGGGTGATGTTAACATTTAAAAAAGAGCAAAAATTGGGACACCACGTACCTCCTGGTGAAACAACTCAATGCCACCTGCCAAATGAACCTAAAATTAATCATGTCTCAATACAATTCCCAACTTGTAGAAAATACAGAGGACAGAGGAACATATTGAACTGTATAACGAATGTATAATCAACATCCATATCATAGGAAAACTCTACAGGTCAAAAGGTAAACTGTAAGAAAAAGAAAGGACTAGATGAGAAACATATACATTAAAGGAGACTTGAAAGACATGTTATTTTTTGAATGGCCAAGATTAAACTTGAGCATCTTGAGATGCTCACTTGGATGATAAAACTATACAGGACACAAGGAAGTGTTTATTATAAAAACCAGGATACAGTTTACTTTGGGGGTAAAGGAGGGGTGAGATTGGATGGGGCAGATAGCCTTCTGGGGTGGATGACAAAATTTTATCTCTTGACTTCAATAACGGTTAGAAGGGTGCTGCCTTATAACTTATTACACTACATAGCTATTTTGTGCAACTTTTCGTATCAGTGTTCTATTTAACAAACTGAACAATCTACTCTTCCTCTTTCACTTTGGTTTTGTTTTATGAGTACTTGGCCTGAGGAAGACATCTTACCTCTATAAGAAACTCAGAGCACCTGGGCCACTCAGTTGGCTAAGCATCCAGCTCTTGATTTGGGCTCAGGTCATGATTTCATGGCTGTGAGACTGAGCCCCATGTCTGGCTCTGTGCTGAGTGTGAAGCCTGCTTGGGATTTTCTCTCCCTCTCCCTCTGCCTCTCCCCATCCCTTCCCTCAAGATAAATAAGTAAACATTTAAAAAAAGAGAGAAAGAAAGAGAGACTCAGCCAATCAGCCAATCATTCAATCACTGCTCAATGTCATGATATTTTGGAACAACTGTGTGATGGGTTATGCCCTTTTTAATCTGATGGTCTGGATTTGACTGAAACCTCTTGAACTAATCTGGCCCAAAAGCACATTTCTAAGAGGCCTTCCAGAAATGCAAACCCAACCCAGGAGCCCTAGTAGGCTATCTCCTAGTGGTGACAAATAGGACTGATAGTTTGAGATGGCCAGAGTCATTCTCTTGAATAGTCATCCTTCCCATGGACCAGTGTGTCTCTTGGGAAAAAGAGGGTGACTTCAGCTTCTTAGCACATTATCAACATGAAGAAAAAAAAAAAGAACTTATCAAAGCCAATCAAGAAATTATACACTGTTTAGGACAACCGCTCACAGTTATAACCAAGTGACAAAGCTACAAACAGTTCATAAAAGCCTTTCAGGGCATGTAGTAGGGTGGGGGAGACAGGATGGCTTCAACTGTATCCATTTTTACAGATCCTTCTCCAGCCCCCTTCTGCTGCCTGAACAGGTCTTGGCTGTATACGTGCCTACCCTGCCTAATAAAATAAGAGCTCTGGCACTTTTCTTGGATGAGCCCATCTCATTCCCAGGAAGTTTTCAGTGAATGCCTGGATAAAAGAAAACTGGTGCCTTGAAAAGAGAAGTGAAGACCTCAGCTTCAATCCCACGAGATCTCCCTAATGGTTTTTTTAGCTCCCTGACCCAAAATCATTTCTATTATTTTCAATAATAATGATTATAAATTATTTTTGGAGTTCATGACTCAAGAGCACTTGAGACTGGTTTATATTAAATTGGCCAATAAAGCATCTTGAGTTGATTCAAATTGTGAAAGGATGCAGAAATTTGGGACTATGGCACATGGGAGAAGAGGGAGCTATTGGAAAAAAATCTCCAAGCACAAAGCACTTTATAAGTTTTCAAAGTACTTTTAAAGTCAATCTGATATGTAAGTAAAAGCTAACAAAACTGCACATATATATCCCTCACCTAGATCACATTCACATTGGGCATGTAAAATCCAAGATGCAAGATTTTATGGGAGCTGGAAGCCATAATGTGTCTGCCTCTCAGGAAGCTGATGAGACAAGACTTTTGATGACCTAAGCCAGTGGCACCCTGGGGCATAGACAATTGCTTTGACGTATCCAAAGCCCTGTAAGGAAGTTTCAATTCCATTCCTTAAGGGGAAATGTCCGTGGACTCTGTGATAATAATCCTTGCATTAGAAGCCCATTTGTCCAATATCCTCAGTTTATCAGTGGAAGAATTAAGGTCCAAGGAGGGACATACTTGCTTAAGGTCATTGAGGTAAACACTAATTCTATCCTCCTCTTCTTCTCCTTCTTCCCAGACGGCAATTTTTTTGAGTAACCACTTGCCATACAGCTATGTATTCAGAAAAGGGGTCCACTGCTACCCCCAAAAGGAATGAACCATGGCTGGCCAAAGACAATCACAGCCACATCACTGCCTTAGTAGCAGTGACTGGTTAGACACAGACATGTGACCAATCCTAGGCAATGGGATCTGGGGATAGTTTCCAGGGAAATTTCCAGTAAATACTTTCCTCAAATAAAAACAAGGGAAAAACCAAGTGCCTGGGTGGCTCAGTTGGTTAAACGTCCAACATTGGCTGCTGTCAGTGCAGAGTCCACTTAGGAACCTCTGTTCCTCTCTCTGCCCCTCCCCTGCTCATGCACACATGTGCACACTCTCTCTCAAAAATAAATAAACATTTTTTAAAAAGAAGAAAAAGGGCGCCTGGGTGGCTCAGTCGGTTGAGCGTCCGACTTCGGCTCAGGTCATGATCTCGCGGTCTGTGGGTTCGAGCCCCGCGTCGGGCTCTGTGCTGACAGCTCAGAGCCTGGAGCCTGTTTCGGATTCTGTGTCTCCCTCTTTCTCTGACCCTCCCCTGTTCATGCTCTCTCTCTCTCTGTGTCTCAAAAATAAATAAAATGTTAAAAAAAATTTTTTTAAAGAAGAAAAAGAAACACATAGGAAGAAACACTCTTCTTCTTCATGGGATACTATGTCTGCCTATGACACCTGAAACTTCTATATCCACCATACAACCATGACAAAAAAGGCCAAGCAGAAAGATGGCAAACTCTAAGTCCTCAGTGATATAATGAAGCTGTAAATCTGGGCTGCCTGTTATGCATGATAGGAAATAACCTTGTTTAAGTTACTTTTTTGCCGTACTTTCAATTTCTTTCAACGTAAAACGTCCTCACTGTTACAATCTCTCAGAAAGCTCATGGTAAAGCTAGGATTAGAACCAGATATCATCATTTCCAGGCCAATGAAAGCCTCCATGTAAGGCGTGGTGAAGTCTGTTAGCAGCTATATCCGTCTAGGTTATGTGGCAGTAAGAAACAACCCCAAATCTCAGTGGTTTACTACAGCAAGGTTCTATTTCTTGCTTGTGTAACATGTCCATCAGTGTTGGCCAAAGCTCTGCTCCTGGGACCTAGGCCAATGAGTAAACTCTTTTCTGAAATATTGCTGATTTTGTGACAAAGAGAGAAACAAAGCATGCCAAACCATGAACTGGCTCTTAAAGCTTTTTCAGAAATTATGTGTATCACTTTCAGTCACATGCCATTAACCAGAGCAAGTCACATAGTCTAGCTTGATATCAATGAGGAAGGGAAAAAGAACAATTTCTTATGTAAATACTACATTTAGTCTGTATTCAATTCTTCTAAGAAATAGCTGAGCACCCTAGGGTTAACTAAAATGGGTACTGAATTATTTTGATAACATCTCTAAACTTCAGGATATTTTAGCAAACACAACTGCCATGCCTTTTTTATAATAAACTCCTCTTAAAATATCTTTTGTTTTAGCATGATTACATGCTCATTAAAACTCTTTCCATAGTGTATTTTGTGTATACACTGTATTTGTGTGTAATAGTGTATTTAGTGAATATTGCTAAGAGAGCAGATCTTAAATGTTCTGACCACAATAAAGAAATGGTAATTTTGTGATGGGAAGAATATATTAGTTAAAGCTATGGTCGTTATCATTTTGCAGTATATAAATGTATCAAATCACCTTATACCTTAAGCTTATACAATGTTACATGTCAATTATATCTCAATAAAGCTGGGGGGGGAAAAAGAGAATAAAAAGGTCCAAATCAGTGAAAGATTAAAAAAGATAAAATGTCTTGCTTTCCCAATTCTACCCACCATAGATAAATCACTAATAATTTGGTATATGTCCTCTGGTCCTTTTTCTATGTACGTTCACATCTGTATACATATGTAGATTTATACATATATTTGTGGCTTATTGCAAAGAAAAATACCGTTTTACACAATTATACATAATGTCATGAACATTTTTGCTTGTCAATATATAGCTAATTACTTTTCTTTTTGATGATTGCATAGTAGTACACTGTGTGTATGTACCATAATTTATATATCATAATTTCTTTCAGGATAGACATTTGGTTATTCTCACATTCATCATCACAAATAAGTCTGTACAGAAGTACTCATTAGGAGTATGCAGATATCTATATCACTCTTTTATATATTGGTATAGATATCTGCATATTCCTAATGAGTACTTCTGTAGAATAAATTCCAAGAAGTAGAATTGCTGGAAGAGAAAACATAAACATTCAAAAACTTGACAGGTATTGTAAAATGGTCCTCCAAAAAAAGATTATATCAATTATACCTTTGAACTGGTGGGCCTACTAAATCCAGCCAACAGTGTTTTAGACAGTGATCCTTATAGACACACACACACACACACACACACACACACACACACACACACGCAAAGTGCTGCGTTCATTATATGTAGTCAGTATAAAAAGATTCTGGACATATTTATAATGGACCCCTTTCCTCAAGGAGCTTAAATCTAGTGAGGGAGAAAACAGAGACATATGAAAATACTAAAAATACATAAATGCTTAGTATAAGAAACTGAATCAGGCACAGTCTGAGACAGCTGCAAGGAAGCAGATGTGATAAGAGAATGTTCAGTGAAGTGAAGGGTGTCAGTGTAGGGACAGAAGAGCTTTTCAGAAAAGAAGCAATGTCATCCATTACAAATGATAGAAGGAGGAGCTGAACCTTGGAAGACTGTTGCAGATGGGGTTGATGACAGCACTGGGAGAGGAAAGAATAGCTTGTATGGGCAAATGAGCTCACAGGGTCGGTGTGCTGGGCAAATCACATTAGGGTCAGAGTCTCTTTTTCAGGCCAAGATTTTACATAACTAGATCTGTCCTGGGTAATTGTCTGTAGACTCTCTTAGCAACAGGGAACTGGTCTGAATGGCCAGTCTAAATAAGTGAGACTAGAAGAGTTCTACCTTCTTGCTTAGAGTCCCTAAGCTATAAACAATCACTATATCTCAGCCTTTTGATCCCCTAGTGAAAAAAAATAAATCCATCAACAGGATAGAGCCAAATCCCCAAAGGATCTGGATTCATAGTCCCCTCCTGAACACCTTAACCTTTAGCTTGCACAACAAATAGACTACTGGGGGTATCATTAGGTCCTCTGTGAGCTTGGTTTCATGGGAGAGACCAGAACCAAGTTCAAGCTTAGGGGTCAGGATACAAATGCACGAAGCAAATGCTCCCACATCCTCCCTTCAAGCCCAAGACATCTCTGATTGCAACACTCTTTTCCATTAGATCTAGAAAGCCCTCAGAATCCTTCTCAACACAGCCTTCCAAGCAACTATTACCAATCAAATGGAATGGGCATGGGCATTGAAGCCCATTTGTCATCCCTGATTTATAGCAACAGATTAGTCCTTTCTTCACCAGTGTTTTCTCCCACCTATTACTTCACCAAGCATAAGCCTTTCTCAGAAGAAACCATAGTCATTAGGACCTCATACAGACCTAAATAGCCCACACCAGGAAGGGGGGAAGCCACCTTTACCCATTATAGCATCCACTCCTCCAAGCCCCCACATCCAAGAGGAGTTCCTTCAAAGATATTAGCTTTTCATCTGTTTTTACCTCTGCCTAGAGGTGGTCACTTCCACTCATTATATCAACAAATATTTACTTGAGCACCTACTATGTTCCAGGTCATGTTCTACAGACTGAGGCTACAGCAGTGAACAACATACACAAAACCCCCGTGCTCATGGAGCTTACTTTGAGGGAAAAGACACAGATGAGAAGCAAGTGGGCTGATACAAATGCTAAGGGGACCCCAAAAATGCAGGAAAGGGGAACAGGCAGCATTGGATGTAGGGGGATGGAGAGAAATTTTAAAAAGAAAAATCTGAGCCTGGGTGGCTCAATCAGTTGAGTGTCCAACTTCAGCTCAGGTCATGATCTCATAGTTTGTGAGTTCAAGCCCCACATCAGTCTCACTGCTGTCAGCACAGAGCCCACTTCGGATCCTCTGCCCCTCCCCAGCTCATACTCTCTCTCTCTCTCAAAAATAAATAAAACATTTTAAAAAAAGAAAACTTTACTTGGGAGATGAAATGTAACTAAAGACCTGAAGAAGGTGAAGAAGCATGCCATTCAGATATCTGTGGAAGAGCCTTCCAGAGAGAGGTTCTGAGGCAGGAGCAGGTCAGGAACAGTGAAGAGGTCGATCCTACTGGACAAATTGGGGAGTATAGAAGATGAGGCAGAGGATGAAGAAAGGGGGTAGATTTAGGGGATCAGGGTTACAGATCATAAAGTGTTTCATAGTGGGGATCAAAAGAAAATCTCTGACATAGATGGTTTCTGACTTCACCAAGTTTCTATTTATAATGGAAGATAAAGAGTAAATACAATATTATAAATAATTCACTCTAAATGTAACAAATGTAGCACATTTGTAAAGGGGGGTGGGTGGGTTCAAGGTGCCATGGGAGATATAACAGGACAACTGATGGCATTTGGTGATCATGGATGGCTTCCTGAAAGATGGACATCTAAGCTGAGTCCTGAAGGGTAAGGAGTTTTCCCAGAAAACAAAACAAAACAAAACAAAACAAAACAAAAAAAACAAAAAAAAACAAAGGAAGAAGAATGTGCCAAGCAGAGGGAACAGGGTGTGTTTAAGGAGGTTGGAGGTAGAAGGGCTATGTCCTCAGAGCACAGACATCAAAGGGCAGATGGGTATGCTATCAGTCTGAAGAAGCCCACAGGAATCAGAACACTCAGGGCCTTGCAATGTTTAAGCGTCTTCAACTTTTAAGCAAAAGAGGAAGTTTTTGAAACGTTTAAAAAAATTTTTAACATTCATTGATTTTTGAGAGACAGAGAGAGACAGAGCATGAGCAGGGGAGGCGCAGAGAGAGAGGGAGACACAGAATCTGAAGCAGGCTCCAGGCTCTGAGCTGTCAGCACAGAGCCCGACATTAGGGCTCAAACTCACAAATGGCAAGATCACAACCTAGGCTGAAGTTGTATGCTTAACCAACTGAGCCACCCAGGCACCCCAGTTTTTGAAAGGTTTTAAGTTTAAAGTTATCAGTCTTACCTTTTTTGTGAAAAGATCTCTCTGATTACCATGTCACCGTCCATACCAACCTCTTAGATCCTTGAGATGACACAATAAAGCAAAATTGTTTTTAAAAATTGCCCTTGCTTCTTTTCTAATTAATTAGCACCTTGAAAGCCCACTTTTCCTTTCTGAACTCCCTTCCTGACCAGTGGAGGTGACCAGAGATCAGAGGAGCAGCTGCTCTCCCATTCCTTCTTGTAAAACAAAGCCTTGGCCACTCCTTACCTGTCCTGAGACAGGTAAGTCCCCACAGACGTTTTCTAAAGCAAGACAGGACACACATGTATGAAAATACTTCTCTGAGAATAAGGAGAAGAAAAATCTGGTTTACTCTATTTGCTCCAGGCTTTTTCCGGACAGAAACTCAACAGATCAAAACCATTCCAAACTGGGATGAAACCATATGGTTTCCAGAATCACACATTGTTTTACAAAGTTCAGTGGTTGAGACTGCCTTTCTCTATTGGTGGAAATAAAGCAGACTTTTTCCATTTGCTATTCAGGGTCAATACCTGCAGGTTAATTAATTCATTTGTTCCCATGTAGACAACATGTAAGGTGCCACAGGTGATCTGGAATATACAAAGCATCAAAGACAAGATTCCTTCCTTCTGCCTGCAATCATCTTGAGTTCTGTTTTTCTCAAAAAGCCGTGAATTTGTAAATCTTCAAGCAGCGGGAACATGTTGTTTTCTTGTGTTCTTTGTATTCTACAGTCTTGGTATATTCCATACTCTAAATTAGGCCTCAAAAATATTTCTGATTAAAAATTTATACAGCTCATGACAGCCTCTTTCTAGAACATAACCCCTAACTAATTCATGTTCACTTACCCTGCAGTTTTCTATTTATAATATTTTACAATTTCTGTGTATTTGTATTATAAATTATTAAATGACATCAAGGTTTTTATTTTGATGAGGGAATTTTTGATGAATTTGACAGTGTAATTACTTCAGATACTGCTCTGGATTGCTGGGAAAATATTTAATTTTATTTACCACGATGAATAATTAAAGCATGCGAGTGGTGGGCTCTCTTGCTGTGCCTTCTAGCTCCTTACTTCTCTTTGCTCCTAATTAAAATAGTGATGCTTATATGTGTAGTGCCTTAAAAGACATAAATTACAACTTTGGGGCAGTGGGGAAGAAGTGGGTATGGGATAAGACTTGAGAAACATAAAGTAAAGAGGAAGGAGGGAGATGATGAAAACTTGGCTGTGTTTAATTTCATGTTTTTCTAGTAAAAGTAGGGAGAGGGAAGTGCAATCTCCTTGTTTATTTGGTGAACTACTCTCCCAGTTCTAGAAATGTCTTATGTGCAAGCTTCCTTGATTAAAACAGCAGAAATGGTAATGGAAACAAAAGCAACAAAGAACACCACAACTTGCATTTCTAAAGCCCAGAAGATTCCTGATTATAATATGGGATATCATACTGGGTTCATGGATTACATCTTTATATGATTTCCATTTGGTTATCACAAAACCCCGTTATGGTACACACAAGGCCAATCTTAATAGTCCTACCTGGGGATGAGAAATTTGAAGTTCAGTTTGATGAACAGCCTAGTCCTACATCACTCACAAGTACAAGGTCCCAGGTTTCCTGACTCTTAATCCACTGGGATTAAGAAATCAAGGAATAAACTTTTTCTTACCACCTGATCTTAAGTTATCCAAAATACTTGTTAAAAATAAGACAACATTCCCAAAATAGAGTCATTATGCTAAGCCCCATGTCACCAAACCAAGACTTCATTACAATTTTGGCTCTCCCAGAGATGGAATCTTAAACCAGTCAATCAGGGATCGCCTGATCAGCATTAGTTAGGTAATCTGCCCAATTGATCCCTGCCATCCGGTAGAGGAAAGTTACCTTGCAATAACCAATCTGCTTTTTTGCATCCTTTTTCCTGCTCTCTTCTGCCTACAAAAGTCTTTCATTCTGTACAGCTCTTCAGAGCCCCTGTCTTCTAGAGTGGATGCTGCCTGATTCATGAATTTTTTTTAATAAAGCCAATAATATCTTTAAATTTTACCAGTTAGATTTTGTTTTGTAACATAACAAACATGTTACTAGGCATTCAGTATATTTTACCAAAAGACAATTTACATATATATATATACACATGTGTGGGTATGAATTTCAAATGCCAAAACACTTGAGACATCAGTGGAAATAATACTAAACTGTTGATCAGTACCAATCACTCCTCTACTCTAGATCTCAGTCTCCTCATCCAAAAATGGAGACAATATTGGTATCCATCTCTTAGAGTTATAAATGTTTAATAGGTAGTGCAGAGAAAGAACTCAGTAAATACTAGCTGTTCCTAGTTTTCAATGGCATATAGAGTTAAATATGGTACCAGGAGCACCAACCACATCTTAGCCTTCTTTGTATCACAACCTCTAATACGTTGTGGGTTATTCAGTAAATGACGTGGATGGATGGCTGAGGGGTTTTTGGCTATTCCATGACCAGACTGAAGGCTTCCAATTACATCATAAGGTCCTTGAGGGCAGGACATTACCTTGTTCTTTTCCTCCATTCAGTATATTGCTTGAACACAGATGATGCTTTAAAAAAAAATGTCTGCTGAGTTTTACTGGAATAGAATACTCAGTATCATCCACACACAGCCGAGAAGGGTTTGGCAGCAGCTTTTCCCAGGAGTGTTGCCTGAGGCAGGGGCTGTAAAAATCCTGGAAGTGCTGAAGCCACCTTAGTAAAGAACAGGGCATTGTTTGGGGCCAGAACCCCTAGTGAGTGAGGTCTTTTCTAATCAAAGGCCCAGTCACTGGCGTGTGTTCCACAAGCCCCTGGGGCCCAGCTCTCATTGTGTGGCAGGGCCACTGGAGGTGGGGACGCCCACCTCCCAGACTGTATCGATTAGCTGCTCCATCTGCCACTCTGCAAACAAGCTGTACGGTCCCCCATTGGATGAAAATGTCACCCATGGTAACAGATCCTCACAGCTGGCGTCTGACCACAGGACCCTCAGGGAGGGAATAATCAGATCCTGAAAAGCAGTCAGCCCACACCAAGCTAAATGCAAAATGAAAAATAAATAAATGTCTATTGTAATCTCTTCCCTCCCTTCTCAGCTCCAAGCACCAGATATTATTCTCAAGTTGCACTGCCACAGCAGGGGACTGTTGGCCCTCAAGGTAGGTTGCTTGAGGGTCCTATGTATAGTCTGTGGGAATTATAACTCACAGACCTCCCCTGGCTGGTTCTGGAGCTATAGAGAATGCACTGAAATCCTGCTCTAACCACTCCAGATTTCAGTTCTTTCCTAGGAGATCTATCTCTCTTCAATCTCTCTCCCCACCCCCATCCCTATATCTATCCCTGCCCTCTTCCCTCCCTCCTCCTTCCCACCCTTCCTCTCCTCTCTTTGCTTTCTTTTTCTCTCCTACACCCAATACTCCCTCTTCTTCCTGTCCCCTCTCTCCTAATTTTGTTCTTTTTGCACAGGACACTCTTCCTCGTAGTCTTTCCTAGATTACTTCTACTCCTTTTTCAGACCTCAGTTTAAACATCTTTTCTTCTGGGCATTCTGACAATAACACTCCCCCAAACAAAGTGAATATCCCCTAATACTATGCCCCTCCCACTCTGTGCTTCCCCTCTTACTCTTCAGCTGTCTCTTTGACTAGGAGTGGTAACCTTGTCTGTCAGTTGACTATTATGTTCCCAGCACCTAGTACAGTGCCTGGCACAAGGAGGATGCTTAATAACTATTACATGACTAAACAAACAATGCCAGGTACAAAATAATTCTTATAGGGCTTCTGGATTTTCTGAGACTCTGAAGATATCCATGCCATGAGATTCTCTTTGTCAGTTTCCAGTTACTGAACTAGCCTAAGTTGAAAATCAAGAAATTTGTCAGAAGGGCTCACAAAGGTAAAGGAAGCATTGCCATTTTGGACTAGAGTATTCTTTATAGTGGGGGGCTCTCCTGTGCATTGTAGTTCTACCCACTGGATGCCAATAGCACCTTCTGCCCCCAATTGTGACGATCAGAAATGCCTCATGCCGTAAGGTGAGGATTCCAGAATAACAGGAAAAAGGTTCAGCTGCTCATAGCCAGAAATAATGACAAAAGTCCACTACATTTCTCCTGTTAGACCAGGGGTCCCCTGGGAATGATTATGCCTGCCTCTACTAGGGTGTATTTACAACGTCTGGAGATATTTCTGGTTGTCACAATTAGGGGCAGGGGATCCAAAGCCCCCCCCCCCCTCCACAACAAAGAATGCTCTAGTCAAAAATGTCAATAGTGCAACTATTAAGAAACCCTGATCTACATGGATATGATAAAGTTTCCACTAGATATTTTAACTTTTCACTTTAAAGCCTGAACTATCTACTTCTTAGTCTTAAATTCCAAAGATACACCAGGCTCCTTGCTTTTTTTTTTTTTTTATGCCAGCAGATACTCTTTCATCCTGTGGATAGTTCCTGGCATGAACATAGCAGGCTGTCAAGAGACCCAGTGAGGCATCTCTGGTAGACAGCATTATGTAGTGTGATTAACAGTATTGTTATCAGCATTATTAACAGTATTCTTTTCTGGTTTCAAATCCAAAGTCTGCCACTTTCTAGTCATGTCCTTGGACAAGTTACTTAATTTTTCTGAATCTTAGTTTCCTAATCTATAATATGGAATGATAATATACCCACAGATGATAATCCAAGGAAAGCACATGACACATTACTTAGCACAGAAAGAATATTAGCTACTATTTTATTCATGTGACAATAAACAATCGAGATTTTGTAACAGAGTTTTCACTGACTCATAGTTACTTTCCTTTTTTGACAAGTGCACTGGCTATTACTATTTGAACTATGACTAATCCATAGCTGTAACAAATGCTTCTGTATAGATGAGTGTTGCCCCTGGGCACAGAGCTGTAGAGGTATGAGAGGGCAGGGTGTATTCTGGCCCAGGTGAGGTTCCTAGCACAGGAGGAGCTTAAAGTGCATGGATGTGGGGGAATGGAGGTCAGCAGAGCTTAGCCATACACTGAGGACAGATCACAAAAGGCCCAGCCAAGGGGTTAAAAATTGATTTCTTGGGGATCAGAGGCAAACAGGGACTTTAATTAAGCAGGTGAGTGGCAATCAGGTCTGTCTTTTAGGAAGCTGCAATGGCAGCATATTGGGAGTTGTTCACTTCCCTCATTGTAAACCCTGTTTTACTCTCCTAATGGTGGCTCTTCATGTTCAATTGGAACAACTGAACTGAACTGAAGAGGCCGAGATGGGAAAATGCCCACCTCAATTACCACCCCTAGTACTATAAATAAATGCCACCTTTCTGCAGGCAGTTTGGCAATGGGTCTTAGGTGTCTTAAAATAGGCACACCCTCTTACCCCAAAAATTCCACTTCTAGGAATCTATCCAGAGGAAATCATAGAAAACGTGCACAAATATCTACCTATAAGAAAACTCATTTTCAGCACTGTTTTTAGGAGTAAGAAGATGAAAACCCTAAAAGTTCAAAAATAATTAATTGGTTAACTAAATTAAGGTACAATGACTTGCTATAGAGTCATGAAAGCTACATTAGTGACATGTGGGAAAATAGGTTACAAAAGACTGCATAGTGTATGATGTCTTTTCAAAGTACCTACTTACACACACACACACACACACACACACACACACACACACGTCTTTTCATGTTACAGATATCCTTTTGTCCCAGCAAATTCTTTCTGGCAATTTATCCTTAGGAATGAATGAAGGTAGTAATAGCGACATATGTAAAAGTATGTATATATACACATAAACCTACATATATGCACACAAAATAGTCCGGAAGGGTAAAGATACCAAGGTATTTAGTGCTTGCTATGGATGAGGGGATTATGGGAGACTATTTTATTTTCTTCTTTTTGCTTTGTCAAATTTTCAAGTGTTTCTAACAGCATTTATTATATTTATAATGGACTTTTTTTACATTAAGAATAATAATAAAGGCAAAGAAAGGTCATCCCCTATAATTATGCCCAGAAAAATTTTATAGAATATTTGATCATCCTGTAATTTTTGAATGACTAGAGGGAGACGGGCTGAGCTATACTTTGAAAATTGTTGTTGATTTTCCTTAGATTTCAGTATAAATTAAATTTGTTGTCTACTGAGTTTAGTGTGGACTGAGCTGCCAATATCTGCTTAGCTACATCCTGAGTGATGTGCCACTACAATGAAAATGGAACCTATATGATTCCTTTCCTCAAATTACTCATAGTCGATCCAGGATAAATGATATATGTGAAAGAGATACTAGGACTAATTCAAGGCCACTCATGGTAAAGTGCTAAATCATAAGGGAGAGCTGCTGAGTTATACAGAGGTTCAGAGAAGGAGAAGATAATTATGTATTGGAGGGGTCGGGAAAATCTTCACACACAAAGAAGATGGGATGGCAGAAAAGAGAAGAGCGGCAGCATCAAAGGCATAAAGGCAGGAATGATCAGGGTGGGTTTCAGAGACAGCAAGAGGCCAGCTTGGCATAAGCACCGAGTTCTAACTGAGGGCCGAAGGTAGTGAGGACCAATTAAGGAGGAGCCTCCGTGCTGGAGTCAGAATTTTGGACAATAATGTATGTGTAATAAGGCTCTGGGTTAAAACATAACATGGAGATAGTGACTTAAAAATACCAAATATGAACAAGATGTTGATAGTTTAAGCATTAACCATCTAGAAACTACCTAAAAGAAGAAAGTAATACAAGGAAGGACATTATAACCTCTTTTAAATGAGCCCCCAAAACCCACTCTAAAAATATGTTTTGGGAAAAGGGGTAATAGTGGTCCTTTCAGTAGGAAGTAGGCTTTATGAATCCTCAGGAAGTGGCAGGAGAGAACTGGGCTTAAGGAAAGGAAAGTTCATGCTGACAAACGGTGGTTGAGAAATTTGGATGAAACCCTAAGTGTGGAAAATGTGTTTCAGTCCCCAAAATGCAACTTCTGTAATGAGTAAAATTCATTATCTTAAACTTTTGGCTATGATGTGTAATTGTTAACCTCTACTGCTTTGGTTCAAGGCTCCCTTCAGTAAAATATATTGTTTGCCATCAAAGCTGATGTGGATTAGAAGCTGAGCATGTGCCCTCCCTTTTAGGTTATATTAATATACCAAAATCGATAACATGCCATAGCTTTCAGAAGTAGTAATAAAATACCTTAAAATATTCCCAGAATATGTCTATAAATTATTTGTTCAATGTACTTATGTTAAAAAGGTTGTCAGTTACAATGCTCTGGAAAACTCTAAAATTACAAGCCATCGTATTTGTATTTGATAAAGCTCTTGCTGTTTTGGGTCAGAGAGGGTTATGCTGTGGGGGGAAAAAAATCATTATTTTCCCTAATAAATAAATTACTTGCCTATATTTCATGTATCACTCAGGCCAGCCAGTATTGAAGGTTTAAATAATAAATAACAAATAGCTCCATTCATTTATTAATAATGATGCATCACGTGTGTGTGGGTGTGTATGTGTGTGGGATAGTATGTGTGTCTCGAGTACATGAGTTTCCCTTTAGAGCCTTGGGGTGACAGATTGAACAGTAGTCATCTGAAAGGACAAAAAGTCATGCCTCTGAGATCATTACCATTTTTCCAGGTTGAGGAAATCATCTAGTGATAACAGACCTTTCCACTCAGTCAGTACCTAATGTAGAGGACCGTGCTGGGATAAAGTTCTTGAAAGGCACAGAACCACCTAATGCCTTTAGCCTAAAATTCCTTAAAGGGCTCTCCTAGTATTAACTCTTCTCAATTGGATCGCCAAGGCAGAGTTCTAGGGGAAAAAATAGAGGGAAAAGAAGACAATCAGACTCTCTTCAAAACACTCTCCTTTTATTTAGTATAAGAAAGGAGGTTAGCCACATCTGCTTCAGGCAGTTTACATCACCATTAGTCCCAGTTAATTAACTGACCTCACAGATGTAAGTATCAATCTCCACCATATTGTCACAAAGTGACCCTCACGATTCCCTGCGATGCTACTCCTTTCATTTGAAACAGACAGAGGCAGGTTGAGCCAGGGTACCCAGTCCCACAAAAAGCCAGCTAAGAAATACATTGCACTACATTCCATTCCCAAAGGAATACCTGGACCAAGGAAACGACTGGAAACAGCTGGACCTTGCAATGAGTTACTGTTGGCACTAAGCCAAAGCAAAAGCAATCAGCCTTGCGGTGAATCCTAAAACAGATGGATCCCCTCCGTTTGTCCTTCCCTTCTTCACACACCTAGGGCAAGCACAGGGCTTGGCAGGAGCTCTGGGGACATGCACATATATTTAAAAGGACATAAGTCTTAGAACTACTCTTTTAACATAAATTGCATACCTTTTTTCTACATTATTTAGCTCAAGGGCAAAAGATCTTTCACCTCTGAAAATACATAAGAAAAATCTGGCCTGCTCCAGTGACCTAGCTAATTGGGCCCGAGAATGCTGGGTGGAAGAGTCAAGTTCTGACTACTGTTTGGGGTCTGTTGCTGATTCCTTTTGCCCCAGGTAAATCGCCTCTCATTCTTTGCTCTCTTCTTTATGTGACCCTCACCACCAAACAGCAACACAGAGCAGGGCACAGCAGGCTGCCACACCATCATCCTTGTTTAAAGAACAAGGTCAGCTCCTTGCTGTGAACAGATTTTCCTCTGTGGAAACAGGTTCATGTTTATCTTTCAAGTTCCAGCAACAAACTCAGGGTCGCCAACATGTGCCGCACAGCTGCTGCGGTGCCTGATTTATGAACAAATCTGCATATAATTGTGTTGGTTCTTTTTTTCCCCCTGGCCTATATTTTTTCTTTAAATAAAATGGCTTAGTCCAGGCTGCAAAAAGCCCCAATTCTAAAGCCATATAATTTTATGGACAAGGGATGGGGGTAGGAGTAGGGGAGTTCTTTTGTATGGCACCTGAACTCATTAAAATCCTAAATTCCATAATTTTACACTACCATGTGCCACAACTGAACAGCCTAATTGCTTACCGTCTTTATGAGAACCACAAATGGGGCAAGAAAACCAGGGAACAGGTGGGAAGGCCACACTGGGGTTTGGGTCCAAGCCCTGTCAAGAGGTGGTGACCAGACTAGAACTGGATGATTTTGTATAGTAAGAGACTTTACTCTTTACAGAGGCCTGAATTTAGCCAAGTCAGTGGTGGTGTGAGGTATGTGTCAAAATTAAGAAATTCCCAAAATTAGACATCTCCTTATAGTGACCACACAGTTGGGGTTTTTAAAGAAAGAGAACTACAGGATAGGTAAGAATCAATGGCTAATAATATTATCACTGCAGGTTCCTGGACACAAATAAAGACTGGATCTTACAATTTAGAAAAAAAAATGATTTGGACTTCAAGAAATCAAGTTCCTTCCCTGGCCCCTCATGACAGGATATGGTGATGTGGAAATTATGGATATGAAAATTCTTTAGCATCTGTTCTGTAGATAGTAAAAGCAATTGATGGGCTAGAATGACTGGTATATTCGGCATCTTGGTTGATCACTTTGCTTTCCTCACAAAGGAAACTAGTCCCTTTGAAGAGAATATTATAGTTTGGGGATTGTGGAAAAGGGCCCAGAAATGTAAAATTAGGAAGAAATTTTCAGCATTTTCTTATCTGCCAATTGATAGCAAAGAGCAGGCCACCCAAGTTTCAATTGTCACACCCCATTCTAAAGACTGGACAAGCAAGCTTATTTTCTTTGCTTAAAATGAAGGAAAAATTCAACATATTTCCAAAATTCAGTACTTCTTTGAAGCCTCTAAAAGCTTCACCTCTGAAAATTAAGAGTGCTAGTGTTAGACTATCAGCCTAGGTAACCATGAGATATGAGAAAGCAAGTTGATGAGATCCAGAAATGTACTAAATTAAAAGAGGTTGGAAGGTGACCAAAACAAAACAAAACAAAACCCAGGGAAATTGACAAGTCCATAGAGGTTAGCAGTGGAAGCTACAGTGAAGACTTTTTCAGAACCTGAGAAAAAAGTCTAATATGAATAAAGTAAGCATTAATGGTAAATGAAGGGTTCAATGGATGGATGGATGGATGGATGGATGGATGGAAAGATAATGAGTTAAGAAGAAAACTGCTGATGAGATACAATCTCAAAAAGGAGAGTCCTAGAGGTGAGAGTGGAAAAGGAGTAGCCATGGGAATCCTGATGATGATCACAATCAGAAGTTGTTGAGAACACTGCTAGTGAATCCTGTCACCTAACTAAGAGATCGAGATACCTTACCAGAGATCTAGTAAGGCCTAGAATTAGGGGTAAGCTCTTACTCCCAAAGGAAACTTTCAGAGTGAGCTCCCAGGTCTAGCCAAAGCTCTGGCCACTCAGCGATATTTCCATAAGCACTGCCAACTTCTTCAGAAATGTGCAGAAAGATCTTCTCTCTAAATCAGAGGGACAGAATGTTTCAGGCTAATCCTCTGCAGAGGCCTAGGATCTCACACCAAGAACATAGTGTTTTGCATTAGGAAGTCACTGAGACAAAGTGAGGTCAGATGGATGTCTGGTGTGCCAGGCAGTCTGTGGGGGTACAGAGGTCTCTTATTTAAGCACACTAATTAGAAAGTAAGACTGATACAGGAGAAGAAACATTAGACAGGGAGTCCTGCTTCTAGCTTTGCTAATTCCAAAATTAGGCCAAAACTACGAAGTAGGACAATTCTTTTTGTTCACTTTCCTTCCCCACCCCTCTCTTTCTCTTTCCTTCATTGCTCTCAGAATCTGTTTCCAGGTACTTGTCCTCACGAAACATCCCAGACATTCCTCACCATTGACCAGTTCAAAACTATGTAAGAACTTACTTACCATTAAGTATTTTGCATTCATTGCTTCATCCAACCTTAATGACAACCTGGTAAGGTAGATACCATAATTATTCCCATTTAGCAAATAAAGAAACTGAGGCTCAGCAAAATCATATGATGTGATTAAAGGTAACCTTGTCAATGTTGATGTTTCACATCTGGTCACCTGCCTTCCCTACTTGTGCTTTGTTCTTATGGATCTCCTCGCTCCTAAAAGCTGTGACTTTTTTTTCAGACTACAAGGTTTTTGTTCACCCAGGAATGACTCATGGCTTGTTATACTCTGCATAATGGTAATGACTATAAAAGCATTTCATAAACCATAATAGCATGTGTGTCTGCGTCTGTGTGTTGCATCCATTTCTGCTTCTGTTTGGTTTCTGACTTTGCCTTTCTCCTGGATGCATTCACCTGAAATTCAGAGTCCCCAACCAGAGTAATGCCCACCTCCTAGGCTAGTCTTCATACATCTGCAGTATGCCTGAGTGTTCCCAATTCTAGTTCCTTTCAAATTTGGAAATGACCTGGGGTCATTTCTGTGCTAGACCTAGTGGCAAGGTGCTGGCTTGCTGATTGAAATTCTTTATGAAGCATCCTCTTTCCTAGCATTCTATGGCTGTCTCATATGTCCCTATGTCCTTTGCACTGATTTGTACTGCCCTTTAAATTGTCCCTATGTACCCTTTTAAAAAGCTTGAAATAGCCTTTCCTATCATATGTTTATATCGCCAACAACAAAATTCTATTGTGTCCAAGGAAAATGGACACATAATCATAGCTAATACTACTTGAGCATTTACTATATTCCCAGCACAGGGCTAAGCATCTCACACATTATCTCATTTACCCTCATAATATCTCTGTGAGATATATAGAATTGTTATCTCCATTTAATGGATGGCAGAACCAAAACAAAGAATGTACCTAAAATCACACACAACTAGGGGCACCTGGGTGGCTCAGTTGGTCAAGCGGCCGACTTCGGCTCGGGTCATGGTCTTATGGCTCATGAGCTCAAGCCCCATGTCGGCTATGTACTGACAGCTCAGAGCCTAGATCCTGCTTCAGATTCTGTGTCTCCCTCTCTCTCTCCCCCTCCCTCCCTCTCAAAAATAAATAAACATTAAAAAAATGTAATAAAAAAATAAAATAAATAAAATAAAATAAAATAACACACAACTAAGATGCCAAGCAAAGGTTTATTTTTTTTTTATTTTTTTTTAACGTTTATTTATTTTTGAGACAGAGAGAGACACAGCATGAACAGGGGAGGGTCAGAGAGAGAGGGAGACACAGAATCTGAAACAGGCTCCAGGCTCTGAGCCATCAGCACAGGGCCCAACGCGGGGCTGGAACTCACGGACCATGAGATCGTGACCTGAGCCGAAGTCGGACGCTCAATCGACTGAGCCACCCAGGCGCCCCTCCAAGCAAAGGTTTAAATTGGATCTCATGTGTGTCTCCAACGCCATATGCTCTTAATTAGTTAATACAAGAGATACTTTTGTTATTGTTGTTTTTGTTTTTTGAGAAAGAGAGAGAGAACACAAGTGGGGGAGGGACAGAGAGAGAAGGTAAGAACGAATCTCTGTGCTGACAGTGAGGGGGGCCCACCCAGGGCTTAATCTCACAAATCATGACCTGACCTGAAATCAAGAGTTGGATGCTTACTGACTGCCACCCAGGCACCCTAAGATAATTTGTTTTTATTCTTTGAAATGAATGAAGGCTTTCCAACTCCAGATTCACCAGAAGTCTCCTGGCTCCCAGATCAAGCATATTCCCAGAGGGGAACTACACATAGGACATCTTGTGCCTATGCTTTGTGTCAACTGGCAACTTGGTTCAAGGTCCTATGAAACCACTGTTTTCTGGTCACCAATCCATGAATGTTGACACACAGCTACTGTCAGAAATTAGAGAGCAAGAGAACTTGTTAATACAACTCAAAGAAAAGAACCAAATGCAAGTGGATCTCACACATAAAGGAGAAGACACATTGTAGGTTGTTTTTGTTTGTTTGTTTATTAGTCAATAGGACTCATCTGCTTTCTGGATATCAGACCCAATATTTAGAAGCCGGAGTGTCCCATTCTAGACTCCTGTATCCATTTCAGTACTCCTTCTGCCCATCAGTTTACTCCTTAAGTGGCAGAGTATTTTAATAAACCCATTCATGTCACAGAAACAGTATACAGTATCTGCATCTAATAGTGTTTGCTTCAATTCAACTGACACTTGAGCAAGTGTTCTGAAGTCTGACCTCTTAGGTTAAACCCCTGCTTCATCAACTTTTTAAATCTCCCTAAGCCTTAGCTTCCTTAGCTGTCATGAGTATCCAATGAAATAACGCATGTAAATTACACTCAGATGCTAAACTAAACCAAACCAAAAATAAGAATAAACCAAGAATAAACCAAACCAAGAATAAGTAAATCAAGGCAATGAGAAGGCCAAAGTGATGCTGGGTAGTAAAGCTGTACTTCTCTAATTTTTCTGCCACAGCCAAAGGGAAATTAAAGGGCAGAGAAGAAATAAAGCTCATCTTTTCCTAGCCCTTCTAAATGGCGTTAGGACTCAAAATGGAGTTTCTGTGAAGGGTTGGCATGTCTATCTCCTTGTCCCTGCAGGTCAGTGAAGCATAAGCCCTTCAGGCAAGAAGGGAAGTGTTTCAGCCATGGTCAAGAGCCAGGTCTTATTAACCAAATTCCTCCCTCTTTTAGAGAAGGGAGCTCAGGAAGGAAATGAATAAGTAAACAGGAAGGGACGGGGTAGTATGAGTTAGTGGAGAGTGTGAAAATTCTGATGTGTTTTCAACAGAAAGCCAATCTTTCGGCTATACATACCAGACATCGTTGCCTTGGATGTGAGTTAGGACAATCGTGTTGTATAAAATAAACAAGGGGAACAAACAAATCCAGAGCTGTGAAACATCCTCTTCTGGAGTCCATGAACATCTCCCATTGCCAGTTCGGCAGTGGCAGAAATCAGCATTTCACCGTTTAAGAGCCCATGAAACCTCCAAGTAAGAACAACTCGTTTCCTGGCTCTCTTTATTACAATTCCTTCTAATTTAAAATTTATAATGAATGCGAACAATAATCAGTTTGTAAATACTGTTTTTAAGTTCACTAGAGCTTTGCCGAGATATTCCTTCTAGGTAACAAGTATGTGGCTCATTACTCTCTCATTAGCAAGATAGAAATAAAGATGCAAAAAAAAAAAAAAAAAAAGGAAGAAAGAAAAGGGAAAAAACACCCACTCCAAAGATACTGTTGAAGTCTAATTGCCTGCATGGAATTCTTAATAATGTTTACTAATGCCTTTTCAGCCTTGCCAATTTTAATGCTCATTCCAGATTCCAGGTGTGACGTCTGTGGTCCCTGCTGTGATCTTAGCAAGTGAGTTTAGACACCTAGAATAGCAGCTTTGGAGAGTTTTTAGCCCCATCTTATGTCCCCAGAATGCAATCACACCCAATGGGGCTTTAAAAAGGAAATCTCAAGCAAGCTCTGGCGTTTTTATTTAAAATTAAATCTCTAATTGGACAAGGCCTGCCCTTTACCTAGATAAGACACGATGACATCTCAGCCAGTCTCATAGAGGGCAGAGCTCCAAGAGTGAACCTTGTACTAGACATTGCAAGTGGCTAAGCATTTCCCCCCCTTATCTCCTAGAAACTCTGGACATGGTAGATTATACTCTTTAGACACATAGATCCTTTGTAATCTCATTTGGCATTCTGGAAGTCAAAAATCAAATGGAAAATATTCTACAGAGATGAAGAGTTATAGCAAAGATTAGCTTCTTGAATCTCACCGCTGTTAAAGCAAAGAATAACAAGAGGACTTTCAGTAAGAAACTATAGTAGTTTGGGGTGGGGTGGTGTTGGGGGAAGCAAGGCCTATTGGTTTGTGGGTTTTTTTATTCTAAACAACAAGTGAGTTATTTAGGAATAAAATTTAGGAAATAATTCATTGACCCTTGCCAGAAGAACTTTGCATGTGAAGAAACTAAGGCAGGGAATTTGTAAGTTCACTGCAGTTTGGATCATATCCACTGGAGGTTTATCCTCACGATTCCATCCTGGCCACCTTTCTGCCTCTTTCTCCTGTCGTCTAAGAAGTTGAAATGGCCTTCCTAAGCCCATAGGATCAGGCTGAGTGTGAGGCTTTCATTTTGGGGGCTAATTTGGGGATGCAAATTTAAAAGGAACTTACTCCATTTCCTTTATGCCAGTGAGCCTTTCTCTTACAGTTTTATAGTGAGAAAGGAAGGAGGAGAGGAGAAAGCAAGTCCTAACTCCATCAAAATTCCTTGTAATTCTACTGTTTAAAGAAAAACTTTTGGAACTGACATTTGCAGGAGTCTGCTGTTGATTACAGGGGGGAACTAAGCAGAGAACTGTGAATAAGGTCCTGCAACCATGTTCATAAAACAAGATTGAAAAAGTTACAAAAAGCCATAATATCAAAACCATCATGCAAAAAATCGGACATTGTGCCCAGATATAGAATCCATTCCTCAAGCAGGCCAAAGCCTCCAAAGGGCAAGCAAAAGCTCCTTTCAGCCCAGGATGGTGAAACAGACTTGGGCTAAGGTTCTGCCATCAACTAGCTGTGTGATCCTCAGCCAGGTGTTCAACCTCTCTGAGCTTCAGTTTTAGGATCTATAAAATGAACAGGTTTAACTTGAAACCAGGTGAATTCTGCTGCTCATGTTTGAACCCTGGCTCTGCTACTACTTAGGTGTGTAACCTTATGCAAGTTATTTAACCAGGGTGTGCCTCAGTTTCCTAATTTGTGAACTAGGAATAACTATACTACTTCCCTCACAAGGCTGTTGTGAGGATTAAAGGAAAAATAATACAGGTAAAGGGCCTATAATGGTGCCTGGAATGCAACAATCAGTAGACACTGGGTGCTGCTGCTACTAAATGTTGCAAAATGGCTGCAACTCATTGAAACTAACAGATGCAAGAAGGACAAAGCAGTAATCTAAGCTGATTTAGGGTGAAAAGCTTCTGATTTCCTGATGAGTTGGCCTCACCACTAATTGACTCTTCCAGAGACTCAGAAATGCTGATCCCTGCCTCCACAAAGAGGCATTTTTACCTGCTCCTCTTCCAAAACACATCTGCAGATACTAACGTTTGTTTTTTTTAAGACTATAAGTTTTTTATTTAAGAAATTTTACCTGTGATTCCTTCCACTCCCAATCACCACAGTTCCTCCAAAGTCGGAATCATAACCTTCAAAATAGCCCTTTTATTTTTTTAATGTTTATTTATTTTTGAAGGAGAGAGAGACAGAGCGTGAGCAGGGGAGAGGCAGAGAGAGAGGGAGACACAGAATCCCAATCAGGCTCCAGGCTCCAACCTGTCAGCACAAAGCCTGATACCGGGCTTGAACTCACGAATGGTGAGATCATGATCTGAGCCAAAGTCAGACACCCAACCGCCTGAGCCACCCAGGTGCCCCTAAGACAGTCCTTTTAAAACGAACCTTCAGGGAACCTGGATGACACAGTTGGTTAAGCATCCAACTGTAGATTTTGGCTCAGGTCATGATCCCAGTTAGTGAGTTCAAGCCCTGTATCGGGCTCTGTGCAGACATCATGGAGCCTGCTTGGGATTCCCTGTCTCCCTCTCTCTCTGCCTCTCTTTCGCCCTGCCTCTTTCTCAAAAATAAATAAACACACAAACAATTTTTTGAAAAGAAGAACTTGTGTTCAATCCAGTTGTCACTATCAGTCCAGAGTTCTTTTGGTTGGGCTTCTTTGATCACCACTTAAATATGGACATACTTCAAAATTCCCCACCTGTGGGAATGCAAGCTGGTGCAGCCACTCTGGAAAACAGTATGGAGGTTCCTCAAAAAACTAAAAATAGAACTACCCTACAACCTAGCAATTGCACTACTAGACATTTATCCATGGGATACAGGTGTGCTGTTTCGAAGGGACACATGCACCCCCATGTTTATAGCAGCACTATCAACGATAGCCAAAGTATGGAAAGAGCCCAAATGTCCATCGATGGGTGAATGGATAAAGAAAATGTGGTGTGTGTGTATATATATATATATATATATATATATATATATATATATATATATATATATAAAATGGAGTGCTACTCAGCAATCAAAAAGAATGAAATCTTGCCATTTGCAACTACATGGATGGAACTGGAGGATATTTTGCTAAGTGAAATTAGTCAGTCAGAGAAAGACAAAAACCATATGACTTCACTCATATGAGGACTTTAAGAGACAAAACAGATGAACATAAGGGAAGGGAAAAAAAATAATACAAAAACAGGGAGGGGGACAAAACAGAAGAGACTCATAAATATGGAGAACAAACTGAGGGTTACTGGAGGGGTTGTGGGAGGGGGGATGGGCTAAATGGGTAAGGGGTATTAAGGGATCTACTCCTGAAATCATTGTTTCACTATATGCTAACTAATTTGGATGTAAATTTTAAAAACTTAAAAATAAAATTAAAAAAAATTTTTGAAGATGAAAAAAAAGAGATATAAATCTTTCCAACAAACCTACAAAGTAAGCATATAATTACTCACTTTAAAAATAAAGAGGGGCAGAAAGAATCTAAAAAAAAAAATCCCCACCTATAATCTTTGGGATCCAATTCCTTTACTTTAAGGCCATATTTAGGGTCAGAGTAGATGAATCTCCCCGGTTTTTAATGTCAGACGCCCTGTAAACATGAATGAGTTCAAATCATATTCACCCCTGAACTATCACACCCAAGAACTATACAGATTGTTGGAACACGCCAATACCTAAGATTGTAAAAATCTGACTATTAGATCTTTCTCAGAGTGTCAGCAGATAGATGTCTTGTAGTTCTTTCCCACAGATCTAACACATAGTTCTGTGAGTAAAGGAAACCACACATATCCTCTATGAGGCGTTTCCAATGATGTAGGTCTACAGAAAAAGCCCCCTCAGGATAGACCTCCACCAAAGTTTAAATTCCAGGTTCCCAAACCACACTTGGCAAACACCAATTCCTGTCCTGGTATAGCTGCCCTCAAAGGCTTTCTGCATGCTCCTTTCATAGAGAAATGTCTAATTCTAAGCTGGCTTTTTCAATTCATTAGCTATATGCCCTTGACCAATTCATTCCATTTCTTGACCAATTTCTTTTTCTGGGGAAAAACACACACACACACACACACACAATATAACATCAGTATCTTGCATGGCTTTAGAGATGAGCAAATAAGGTAATTAAATGCTCACAACTACCATTTATTGAGCCACTACTAGGTGCTAGGCACTGTACTAGAGATTTTACATATGTTATTTCAGTTAAATAATCCTCACAACAATCCTAAAAGGCAAGAATTAAATAGCCCTGTCACTTACCAGTTGCTTAGGTCAAAAATCTTAGAGTCATTTTTGCATCTTCTCTATTACATTCTATACCAATCCATAAGCAAATCTTGGCTCTACCTTCAAAAAAACAGATTCAGACTAATTCTCACCAATTCTATCTCCACCACTCTTCCAGGAGAACTGCAATAGCCTAGTTTGCTACCATGTTTGCTTGGCCCCGTTTCACCTGCTCCCCACTAGGAGTCACAGCAGTTGTGTTAAGAATGTGATGTGCCTGGTGGCTCAGTCAGTTAAGCATCCAATTTCAGTTCAGGTCATGATCTTGCTGCCTTGGGTTCAAGCCTCGCATCGGGCTCTGTGCTGACAGCTCAGAACCTGGATCCTGCTTCAGATTCTGTGTCTCCCTCTCACACTCGGTCTCTCTCTCAAAAATAAATAAAACATTAAAAAATTTTAAAAAAGAAAAAAAAAGAACATAAGTTAGGTCCATAGTTTACAGGTCAGCCTCTGCTAACATTTGCAGGAACCAGGGCAAGAATTCAAATGAGGGTCCACATACCATATTTAATTTTTTTTAAGTTTTAAATCAAGATAAAAAGTGTTTTTAAAATATTTTTTTCTAAAGAGGTTAGAGTGGAAGAGAGCCAAAGCATACGAGACTCTTAAAAACTGAGAACAAACTGAGGATTGATGGGGGGTGGGAGGGAGGGGAGGTTGGGTGATGGGTATTGAGGAGGGCACCTTTTGGGATGAGCACTGGGTGTTGTATGGAAACCAATTTGACAATAAACTTCATATATTGAAAAATAAATAAATAAAAATAAATAAAATATTTTTTTCTGTTATCTACTTGATAAATCCATAAAATGGTGAGATCTAAAAATATATGTAAATCAGGGTGCCTGGGTGGCTCAGTGGTTGAGTGTCCTACTTCAGCTTAGGTCATGATCTCATGGTTCATAGGTTCCAGCCCCGCATCAGGCTCTGTGCTGACAGCTCAGAGCCTAGAGCCTGCTTTAGATTCTATGTCTCCTTCTCTCTCTGCCTCTCCCCTGCTCACACTCTGTCTTTCTCTCTCAAAAATAAACATTAAAAAAAAATACATACATATACATATATATATATATATGTAAATCTATGGCCGTTAAAATGACTAAAAGTATAAATCTATGATTAAATGCCTAAAAATTGTCAAAATATCAAAGATTATTCAACTTAATTGTTATTATGAATATTTGGCTGTTTGGATGAATAAGAAGTAAATATGTGGATAAATTATGAATTATTATGTATTCACTCCATAAGTTTTTCTTGTCTTAACTTTAACAAAATTAATCATCATGTCATAATAATCTAGATTTTCACATCATTATGTTCTATTGATAGCAATAATCTAAAGTATTAAAAGGTAATTATATTGAAAGTATATAATATTTGAGTAAACTTTCATTAAAAAATTTAATTAATATAAATAAAAAGAACAAAACACTTAAATTTTTGTTCGCAAAAATGCTGTTTTTATCCTGAAATATTCAAAATTATTTACTAAAATTAAAAGGTGTAAGGTTAATTATAGTAATTAATGTCAATATTTTAAATCATTTAAATAAAGCTGAAATCTATTTATTTTTTTGAAAAATTAATTAAATCTATCAAATATTATTATTAAAATGAAACCATTTGTAGATTTGGCTTGAAAGGTCATCTAGTCACCAGTATAAAGACTCAGAATCACTCTGTTTCACGCTTTTCACCACTATATATAAAAATATAGATACAAATTTAAGAGTAATATGGATTTCTTACTAGTGCAAAATCTTCCTCAGCTACCCCATGCAACTGTGTTCATGAATAGTTTCAGAAGCATATTTTTGAATTTGAGGTGATGCAAGAAAAGAGATGTTTCACACAACTGGGAAATAATTTTGCACTTCATTATGCAAACGTTTTTTGATATCTGAGAGGAAGAACTTATCAAATAAATTTGTCTTTTCTTTTACCTAAATACTTCATCTAGTCAAATCCTTGCCACACTCCAAATTTGTGTCTATTTACAAAGTCAGCAGCAGTAAAGTTTCACTCAAAACTTTACAGCATTTGGATACATTGCTGACCTTTTGTTTTGAGGACACAGGGCAAGAGATGTGGGAAAGTGTTCCTCTGGGGCCTGAACAGAGTTAGCTGCAAGAGTGGATGTTTCAAGTTTGGGTTGCTGTGTGTTAACACTGAATGCTGATTCACAAAGAATGGAAGCCAGTGTGCTTGTTAATAAATTGATGCTTTCTGTGATTGTGGCACTTAGGATCTTTTAATGCTCTTGCCTGGGGATAAGGGCAATACCGCCTATAGGTCCCATATGATCTGGCTCCTGGTTATCTCCCCATCCTCTCTTGTCCCTCTCGTCCGCTACAATGTCAATACAATGGGATTTGAACTGCCTTCTTGCAGTTCCTTGATCACAACAGCCGTGTTGAACACCTTCAAGGACTTGCTGTCTCCTCCATCTGAAGTGTCCTTCTTCTAGATATTGATGCAACTCACTCCCTCCATATTCTGTTTCTGTTCAAATGTCATGTTATCGAGGAGGCCTCCCCCTGTATCCACTATCTAAAACAGTATTCTTAGCACTTTCTATTCCCTTACCCTACTTTATTTTCCTCGTCAGACTACTAATCTGACATTAAATATATTACTTATTCCTTTATTTCCTGTTTTTCCCAGTAGAATGTCCTACTTTTATTCACAAAATCCAGTATAGCACATTCTCAATAAATGCTTAGTTATATGGGAAGCACTCAGTAAGTCTTGATTTTTTTGTGTGTGCTCTTCTTGTTTGTTTTTTTTTTTGATTTGTTTTGTTTTTGGTTTTTTGCTAGTGGTGGTGGGTTTGTGGGGGGGGGGGGATTTTGGCTTTTTGGCTTTGGCTGGGGAGAGATGTTCTCAGATGGGATTCCTTAATCACTGTAAGGAACAACTGGTTCTAGTTTCTCAGACTTGAAAACAGTAGAGATGCACCAGGTGTGGGTCTAACTTATTACCCCCAAATGAAAGAGAGAGAGAGAGAGAGAGAGAGAGAGAGAGAACATAGATGACTAATAACATCTCAAAGTCACGAGAAGAGAGTAAATAACAAAAGCTATTACCTTTAAGAATAGATGGCTTTTGCAAGTGATCCACACCTCCAGGGGTTATCACTGTTGGATCTTGTTAACTGATTCCCTGCACTTTCCCCTCCTTAGCCACACCCTTTCTCTTATAAGAAAATTGAGGTCGCCTTCCTTCTACATTCCTTTTTTCCTTTTCCTACCACTTACTGGAGCATTGAGCATATGCCAACCACTGTGCTTAGTGCTTGCCATGTCCTGCTTCATTTAACCTTTACATCCACCTATAAGCAGCTGCTATTGTTATCCAAATTTTACAGATGAGGAAGATGACATTCAGAGAGAGAATAACTTCTTTCAAGGCTAGCAAGTATAAAGCCAGCTTTCTAAAACAGTTTTGTTTCTCCCCGAAGTCCATGCTCTTAACTACTATAACTTCTGCCTCCCCAAATTCACTTAGATTCTTCAATTCAACCAATATTCACCAGAACCTTCTAACGGAAGGATGAGGTAGTTGCTACGGAAACACAGGATAAGACACAGTCCATATCCTTAGATCTAAAAGGAAAGGCAGGATTTTCACATGCCAAACCAAGAACAAAGACTACAGTATATGAGTTCTTGGAGACATGAGGGTATGGATAATAAGTGCTCTCAGAAGATGGGGCAGGGCGGGAGGGAAGAGAACATAACAGCAGACTTTAGTAAGGTGAAGAAGTTAAGAGGGGTGAACATTTGAACCTTACCCCCAAAATATGGCAATACAGTAGAATACTCCTCTATGTGCAGAGATACATGTGAGGATGATGTTTTCACTTATTTGTGCATTTATTTACTGCGCAAGATTTACTGATGTCTTATCAGGTGCCTGGAAAACTGCCGGGTTCTTGGCAGACTAAAATAAGTGCTTTGCAGGGGAAAGAGAACAGTGCTTGGCCAGTGAAGAGAACAGATCTGGGCTCAGTGAAACATGGGAGGCTGCCTTCCTGGCTCCAAAGATCCCATTAGAAAAAAAATGTGTTCAGCATTCTTTCAGCATACTACCCAGAGTATAAGAACATTGTGTCATCAGGAACCACTAAGTGTACCCTGGAGACCATCCATCCAGTACCAGGTCAGATTTCAGAGGTTCTTTTTTGGAACTGCCCTGGTGAGACAAACTACAGTAGTCAAAGGAGCAGGTCTGAATTTTGACCTCAAAACATGAGTTCTGTATCTCTAGGTGAATAACTTAATCTTCTTGGAGCCTCCTTTTCCTCAATTATAAAATATAGAAGGTAATTCTCACTTCACAGCGTTGCAGTGAGGATTAAATGACATAAGATCTATAAAAATGCTGGCACATAATTGGAGCCCCAAAACTTAATAGTTCCTTTCCCTTCTCCATTTTCCTTAGAAAATAGTTTCTTGCTTTCTGAGCAAGGAAGTGTAAGCAATTGTGGTCTGATTTTTTTCTGAAACTGTAAGTTTCTTGATTTCACCCACCCCTGCTAAGTGATTCCAACCATTTAACTTCCTTTGCAGGGTCTTACCCTCCCTGAGCTCTCTCCAACATTCCCCTAGCCCCCAACCCACCCCACTTACCTTCACCTGTCTCCTAGATTCAAAGCTTCAGCTTCCCTACCCAGGGTTAGAATCTGCATCAAGTGTCTTAGACCTATTTGAGCTCATGTAGCAAAATCATTATAAAGGGTGATCCCCTGCTTTCCCCTGTAATAATCAGGCTCCCTCATTGGGATAAATGACTTGGCCATCAGGTTTATAGTTTACCCATTTGGGAACTGGATTATTGCTTCATAAAACTGTGCTACATGGTACTATTATCATTTAATTATATTGCCTAAAGAAAAAAAATAAAGATTGCCTTTTTGAGCACTACTCTCCAGTACTACCAAGTTTTGTGGGAGCTGACTCCTTCAGCACATTTCCTGCCCTCAAATATCTTTACAGGTAAAAGGTCATTCTGTTTGGCATGCTCTTCTTTGCTGGGCACCTCTCCTCAAAAGAGTAGTTTGATCTCTTTTTTAACATGCTATTTCAAATCCCCCAGAAAAATGTGCTAGACTTTATGGCAACATTTTCCTTCCCAAAAGCATTATGTGTCTCATGGTCCTATATATATATGTGTATATATATGTATCTATATATATATATATCCAGTATATATATATATATACTGAGTCCCAACACTCAGTGCTAGAACTGAACTTCCTTGTATGCTACATGATTTTTAAAAAAGCACCTATGGAAATTGTTTTTACTGGTAAAATGTCAGTAGTTCCCCCTTAAAGATCCATTCTTTTGGGTTAATTTATTTTGTTTATTACAATTCAATTGCAATGGAAGCTGTCTTAGGAAGGGTGGAGTGGGTGGGAGTGCAAAAGAACCAGGATCTGCTTTTAGTTGATTACTGTGGAACCTGGTGGTATTCCCCAGCTCAATATCTCTCCACTATCAATGGATTTGAAGTTTTTGAAAAGCTGTTACCCTGGGAGGATTAATAGAGTTAGTTTCATTTCCATTTTAGTATTAATAAATTTATCATGTCTGATAGGATCTTTCAAGAGACAATGCAAGTATTGATGATGGGGAAGCAAAGATGAAATGCTTTATGCTCAGCTCCACAAATCCTGCCGTGGTTCGGTGCAACTGTGGGTTATACACCATGGAGCAGTAAGTAAAATGTGGACCCATGAACTGAGTAAAACTTTGGGGAAGAATGAAGTCAAGAAGGGTTTGAATACCTGGTCACTTCAAGGTGCTTGAAGGAAGAGGAGAGTTTGTATGGATCTAGGGAGAAAGAAGAATATTCCAGAAGAGGGAAATGATGTAAGGTGAAGTACTAAGAATAAACACGAGCTGTGTCCTGGATGGCTTCCTAACTGGTCTCTTGCCCTCAATCTGGTCTCCACACTGCAGTCATAGTAATCTTTCTAAAACACATATATGATCTTCTCTTGACCCTATTAAAATCCCTCGTCATCTTCTCATTGCACTCAGACAAAAGTCCCAAATTTCTAGTACATGGACCAGGCTCTGTGCCTGGCACACCCCTCTCTCTAGCCTAATCTTGCACTGTTTTCTCCTCACTCTCTTCTCTCCACTCATAAATGCCAGAAAACAGAATAGCATCTTAATAATGGCTCTCTCGGAGTCATCAGCTTATGGGTAATTTCTGTATTTCTTTTTGCTTGTCTTTCAGTTTCTAAATTTTCTACAATGAACCAAGATTATGTTTTTAGTAATGATAGTATTTTTTTAAAGGGAATGGGAAGTGGCTTAGGAGGCAATTTTGCCAATAATACTGGAAGCTTTCAGGAGGGCAAGCAGGATAAAGGCTAACAGAATACAGGAGACACAGAGCTGCAACAATGAAACTGCCTAGAAGTGACAGAAATCAGGGAAGTCCTGGGGGCAGAACACAAAGTAAGGCAAAACTAAAAGTAAGGTAACATATAACACCTATTCTTCAGAAGAGCATCTGGAACATAGGGGAGACACAGAGCAGTGGTTTGGGAGGGAGGCAGAGTTTAAGTCCTTTTTTTGTTGTTGTTTTAATTTGATTTGAAGATTCTTTTCTTGTTTAACTTCTTTAAATTTAAAAAAATTTTAAGTGTATTTTTATTATTTATTTTGAGAAAGAGAGAACACATGCATGCACCTGCAAGTCAGGGGAGGGGGCAGAGAGAGAGAAAGAGAGAGAGAATTCCAAGCAGGCTCAGCACTGTCAGTGACATCCAACTGACTGAGACATCCAAGAGTCCCTGATTTGAAGATTCTTAAATATGTCTGCCCGTTAAGTGAAATGCTCACCAAGAGCACTCCCCGTCTCTGCCTATATCACATGTGGCTTCTCAGTTGTTGTTTAGGGGATGATCTTCAAAGGTTACAAAATATTTTAAACAAACTTTGTTTTCAACCAAATTCAGCCAGGTTCCATTTATTAAATAAATAAATAAATATCTGTAAATGAAACTATCATAAAGATGAAGGTGGTTGGGAAAGGTCCATCTATTATCAACAAATGACTCAAGTCTCACTATGTCCAGCCTGCTTTATTATTTGTTGTTTCTCTAATTCCTTTCAGCCTCCGGATCTCTATATTGATACTAATCCACAAAAGTGATTCCCAGTGACCTCTGGAGGCTTTTCAATCCAGCTCACAGAGATTCTATGAGTTAGGGGCTGGATAAATACATATTTGCAAAAAGCATTCCCCACCGGCCTCAAGAGTTGGAAAGGGTTATTTAATTACATCACAAAGAGGCTAAAGAAATAGATGGTTGGTGTCTTCAAGCTACATGAAAACTCCAAGAGCTAGCTATTCCAAATCTTACATTTAGAGCAGGAAGCTGAAGCCATGGGGGTTAGGATCTGTCCACTGTCCTCCACAAAATGACAGGTGAGCCAGGGTTTGAGAACACAGATATTCAATCTCTCAACCCAATGTTCTTTCTATCGGCCATCATTTTTCTGACAGTGCTCCTGACCAAAACAAACATCTCTCTCCTAACTCTCTAGAATTCCAGAGTTCCTGGAGAAATGGGCCTGATGGAGTTCTCTTTAGTATTATTATTATGGGGCGCCTGGGTGGCTCAGTTGGTTAAGCATCCACCTCTTGATGTGGGTTCAGGTTATGATCTTGCAGTTTGTGAGTTCAAGCCCCACATCAGGCTCTGCACTGTCAGTGTCAGAGCCTGCTTGGGATTCTCTCTCTCTCCCTCTCTCTCTGCTCCTCCCTCACCCCAATATAAATAAATAAACTTAAAAAAAAATCTTAGAAAATAAAAACCTGCCTTGGAAATGATAAACATGGCCACAAGCAGAATAAATTCCCAGCATTGTTAGAACCAGAGGCATCCCTTAGTGTTATCTGCCTATGTCCTATGTGCTGTATATCAATGAGACCTCTACACTTAATGGACTAAAATGGAATTACACATTAATTAAATGTGTTTAACAGTCTATTGGGCAGCACAGCTACTTCTGTGGTTGGTTGGTTGGTTGGTTGGTTGGTTGGTTGGTTGGTTGATTGGTTTGTCCAGACCCTCAGAGCCAGATCTCATGCTCAGGTACAAACAGCTGGCTGATGGATAGCCATCATGTCCATGTGCCCAAGTGTAGTAAGAAGAGTTTCCTCGCTGCAAGTGGCAAAATCCTGCCTGAGGACCCTCCCTACTTCCTTTCCTTGGCCCCCTACAACTGTTTCTAGGCCCCTCCATAGACCCTTTATATTTGGTCCTGCTTCTTAGGAGTTAGTCTTCTTAACCTCTAGCATCTTCTCCGATGACCAAATGACATCATGAGGTCAGCACAGGCCATAAAACTGCACAACTAACTCCTCTAAGGAAGCAACCCTGAGCTACAGAAGAGCAGAAGATTTGCACATCCTAAGAAGAATGTGATCTGATGTGGAGGGTAGGGGATGTGCCTTGGCTTTGTGCACCTTTTTCTTTTCAATTGGTCTTGTTATGACATAGCCCAGACATTCAGTCACCAAGAAGAGACAGCCTAAAAGTAATGTGATGAAACTGTTGTCTTTTAAAGGGTGAGCAAATGCATTTAACGATTAAGTTACCAAGGCTTTGATGAGAGAGCACCAGGACCTCAAGGGGAATATGGTCCCAAAATCATAAGCAGGACTTCCAATAGGTTAGCCCCATCCCCTGCCACCTTCACCCTTCCTCCTCCATGAATTCAACCAATTCCAAAGCCCATAACCCATGGAATGGAGACTGTGGTTTGGACAAAAGAGTCTGAACACTGGAAAGTTCAAAAGTCAACCTGGGTCAGTCAATTACAATAGACGTAAGTGGCATCAAGGCTCCTAAGCATAGTTAAATCTGACTTTGGAGGACCTGCCACCAGGTGCCACCTCACAGCATATCAGGACAAATAATCAAAGATCTTTAGTCATGGGGATGGTGACCTCGTACTCCAGATTCATCTGATTTCATGTAGTTCTATTATTTTCAGTAAGTCAGTTGATTTCTAAATTATATCTCATGTGTATGCAAACGTGAACCAGAAACCAGAATAGTATAGTGATCAAGATAACAGATTTGTGAGTCAGAAAGACAAATGTCATTTATAAGCTTTGACTCTGATTAAGTCTCTTAACTTCTCTAAGCTTTATTTTCCTCATCTGTAGAGTAAGATATTCTTGATATTTACCTGACAGGATTGTGGGAAAATTAAAGGAGAAAAATCACATAAAAACTAAAAAAACAGTATTTACTCAATAAATATCAGGTATCATTATATAAGTAGACATGATTTTATTTTTAAACCTTTATGAGACCTTGATTAAAAATAAATTCACCTGGGTGACCACCTGGGTGGCTCAGTCGGTTAAATGTCTGACTTCAGCTCAGGTCATGATCTCATGGTTCACAAGTTCGAATCCCACATCAGGCTCTGTGCTGACAGCTCAGAGCTTGGAGCCTGCTTTAGATTCTGTGTCTCCCTCTTTCTCTGCCCCTCCCTTGCTCATGCTTGATATCTCTCTCTCTCTCAAAAATAAATAAAAACATTAAAAATTTTTTAAAATATAAATTCTCAAATCTAATAACACTTTGACTACAAGATCTAATTTTTGATTTGGAAACTAGTCATAGTAGATAGAGATAACTGGAAGAATCAACATGTAAAATGTAAATTAATCAACAATGCTCTTCTCTATTAAGTACATCATTTCTGTAGGACTCTAAATCTATCCATCAATTGCTTTTCCTCCTTATAAAAAATGCAATGCAAATCAACAAGGAAAGATAATAACTGAACACAGGTCAGGAGAACTTAACCCAGGTCTGTCTCTGCGATTAGCTGAATAACCTGTCCTTGACATACACTGTGAGATTTGGTGGCCTCTTATATAAGATAAGGTTTTGGGAATGTACCTGAAGGTACTTTCCAGCCCTAAGGTTCCAGTGATCACTCTTTCAGTGATTCAATAAGATTCATAAATGGTAGTAAAGGGTTCTGACATCAGTGATTGACTTCTCCTCTTGGCTGTGCAGAAGGCTACAGGCCAGATGAAAAACAAGTATCCAGACAAACATGGGATGGAGTAAGGCAGCACTGACAAACTCTGCAAGGCGTGCTATTCAATTAGCAGGATGGCAGTGTCCTGGGCTGAGTCTATAAGGCAGTAGTTACCTCTGCAGCTAGTCCTCTGTCCCCAGGAATGGGGCCTCCACATACCTATCAAGAAATTACCCATATCCTTCCGGCACATGGAGTGTTGGCAGCAAGGGAAATCCTGGCTCTAATCCAGGCCATGAGGCAAACCTCTTCAATATGAGAGTAAGCCCTCAGCTTATCCCAACATCATTGTTCCTGGAAATAAAACTATCATCAAAATGTCTTCAAATGGAGTGCAGCCATGATGCAGTCCTTGAAAGTATGGCAAATAAATGTTTCTCCAGATGCAGTGCTCAACCATGAACCAATAGCAATTATCATTAGTTCATCACAACACCAAGAACCCATATGAAGCCTCAGAAGTCTTTTAAATATCAATGAATTGTATGTGCATCAAATTTAAAGCCTACTTGTCATAGCTAATACAATTTTAAATTGGATATAAAATAATATATATACAAACATGATATTAGCTATGCTTTTTTTAAGTTTTTTTATTTATTTTTAGAGAGAGATTGAGAACACAGCAGGGAGGAAGAGAGAGACAGAGAGACAGAGAGAGAGAGAGAGAGAGAGAGAGAGAATCCCAAGCAGGCTTCACACTATCAGCACAGAACCCCATGTGGGACTTGAACTCACAAACTGTGAGATCATGACCTGTGCCGAAATTGAGTCAGTTGCTTAACTTCCTGAGCCACCCAGGTGCCCCTAGCTATGCTTTTTAAAACATGATAAAATACTAAGATTATCTCTGGGTGGTAGAATTACAGGTCTTTTTTTCTTATATTTTCCAAATATTCTGCAACTGACCTGTATTACTTTTATACTCAGAAAAAAATAAGAGTTTAACAACAACAAAATCACCTTGACTGTTCTTTGACAATGTTTAAGAGAGACTACCAAGCTTGTCCATTCATTTGGGAGACTAATTTGAATGAATTGAATGCTACATTGAATTTGCTCCTTTGAAATGTCATTCCTATGACAGACAGTTTAAATCAAAGAGTAGTGTAATATTGCCAGAAAAATAGAAAATCAGAAACCCTAAATCCTACTCCTAGTTCTGCTCTCTAACTAGCTTGAGATTGTGACCAAGTGACAGCTTCTCTGGGCCTCAGAGTATGGGACTAGAATCAAATCACCCATGTCCAAATCCTGCCTCTTTTGCCTTCTACCTGTGTGACCTAAGGCCAGCAACTTAATCTCCCTGAGCCTCAGTTGCCAATTCAGAAATTGGGAATAATAATTGTCACTGCTTCCCAGGACCATTGTAAAAATAAAATAAGAGAGTCTATGGAGGCCTTTGGCCTCATGCCAGGCACTCTGGAAGTGCTCAGGGAACACTAGCTGGAATCATTATTATTACCTTTCCTGTCCCAAAGCAGAAGGAAAGCAAACATGTTTTTGAGGGGGGCCTTCTGTGGGAGGAACCATGTCTCTGCTCTTCAGTGCTTTGCCAGAGGCCTATCCAGTTCTTCCCCACAGAAGCCCAAACTCTCCACAATGACCAAGTTCTTTTTGCCTTCCCTTGACACTCATTTATTTCCCACTCTTCCTCCTAAGCAGCTTCTGAGATCATCAGGTTTCCCTGGGGGAACAGGAAGGGGGTAAAAGAAAGCATGTGGTGCCTGCTGACATCCATAGAACATCAAGATGACCCCTCTTACCTTTAAAAGAAATGGTTTGCGTGTGTGGCCCAAGACAAAGGGAGTAATGTTGACTTTTACTTGTTAGACACTATCTCGGATCTCCTGGGTTTGTTTGATGAATTGTTTTGGGTAGATAAAATATCCCTGTTCCCACTCTCCCCGATTCTGCCACTGGGAGCAGATTAACAAAAAATGTGCTCTTCACATCGGAAAATGCAGCCCTACAAAAACAGTTCTTGAGGGAGAAAAATTTTTTTGTCTCTGCTGATAATGTTCCCACGCTTTGTGGACAGCCCATGCTGGCCTGAATTTGGGGTCACCTTCTCTCATTTGGAAGTGTCAGGAGGAACTTAGGGTTGAAGACCCTACACACAGTTTGCAGCTAATGCTTCAACGGATGGAAGACAGGCCCAGGAAATCCATGGGGAATGAAGAAGACCAACCCCTACCCTCTGTGACTCATGAGCCTACAACAGAAAAGGAAGGACGAGAGTGACCTTTGGCTACAGGAAAAAAGAGCTTAGAGAAAACACAAATAACAGTTGCAAGAGGCTGTATAGCCCAGAGGTTAAATGTATCATGGGCTTTGAAGTCCAACAGGCTTCAGTTCCCATTCTTGACACTGCCCCATACTCAGGCAGGCAACTTCGCTGAAGCTTAGCCACACAGGGGAGAGGAAGATTGACCCCATAGGAGTTGTTGTGAGGCCTAAAGGAGTTGATGGAGACCAAGCACCTGGAGGGTGAAACTGGTGGCTTTATTAATAATATGTACATCTTTGATAGAGGTCTTTCTCTAGAATAGGAAGCATTTTCCCATGATAGCAGATAAGGTATAAACAGTACAATGGAGAACCAACACAATGCTTGCACATGGTTTTCACTCTGTAATTGTAGCTGATATTATATTAAATTATAAAGGCTGGTGGTTATTGAGCAGTACTATGGACCAGGCACCATTCTAGGTGTTTACATGCATCCTCTTATTTGAGTCTTAGAGAAATCATTATAATAACAAGTGTTACTATTATTACCGCCATTGTATAGAAAACCGAGACTTATAAAATTGCCCAAGGTCACTCAGATAGTAGATGGTAGAGCTGAAATTACCTATGCACATACATGATCCATTTCATGCATCTTATTGGTTGTGGTCACTAAAGACTTTAACTCTTTTCTTTTAATGTTTATTTTTTGAGAGAGAGAGAGACAGAGCATGAGCAGGGGAGGTACAGAGGGAGAGGGAGACACAAATCTGAAGCAGGCTCCAGGCTCTTATCTGTCATGACAGCACTGAGCCTGATAAGGAGCTCGAACTCATGGACCACGAGATCATGACCTGGGCCAAAGTCAGGTTAAGTTGGCTTAGCCAACTGAGCCACCCAGGCACTCCAGACTTTAACTCTTCTCTATAGAAAGATGTTGGGGTGACCTTTTATCACATATTAGCCCTTCATCTATGATCAGACTCACATCCCACATTTGCACCACGTCTTAGGTTGGGACGCTGTTAGCAGTGGCTGGAAATTATACTGAAAAGTTTCTCCAGCCAAGCCCTCAAAACCTCTTAATCTGTACAAACATTTAATGGTACACCCCCAAAACCCTCACAGATCATCACTCAGTGCCCTCCCCCCCCCCTTATAAAAGAGAAAACAAGGTCTGGAAAGGTGAAGTGACTACAACAGAGACATACAGCCAGCTCCTAGCCTAGCCAAGTCTGGAAGAATTCAGCTCTCCATTCTTTGCTACCATTTCATGCTCCATTACCTCTAATATCACAATCTTCCTTGCAAATGAAATGTGGGCTTTCACCAGGGTTAATGATAACAGTTGGTAGTCCACTTTCTATCCCTCGTTCCCAACACATGTGTCCATGTGACAATAGGGGAGCCTCCACCATAAATCTGACAAGCTGATACCTGCCACCATGCCAATGAGGATGCCCATTTGACAGTATCACAAATCTATCCTAAGTATAAGGCATCCCTCTCCTTCCTCTCACCCATTTCCTGTAGCCCACCCTTGTCTTCTTGCTGCCTTGTTGAGACCATGCTTAGCCAACATGCTAAAGCATAAGTCCATTGTGAACGTTTCTTTTCTCATCTACAAAGACTTTTGTTAATGGGTTCTAGGATGTAAGGAGCATGAAGAGGATGAATGCTCACCCATTCATTTAGTAACTAAATAAATATTTATTGAGCACCTATTATGCAATAGGCATTGGACCTGAGTGCTGGAATATAGTAAACAACCAGACGTGATCCCAGATCAGAACCTATAGCCCAGAGGGTGACACAAATATAAAATAGGCAACCACATCAACAAACAAAATAATAACATGCAATGAAGGACAACAAATAAGATGCAGTGGAGAGAATAATAGAAGAAGCTCAGCTAGGAGCAAGGACTCAGGACAAGGCCTCTCTGAGGAGGCAATCTCTGAGTACATGCCCAGGGAATACTTGAGCTCTCCATGAGAACATCAGAGACTTCTCTCATAATTCTGTCCCTAGCCACCCTTCCAGGTTTTCAGCTTGTCTCAAATCATGTTTAATATTTTTTAATTGTAAAAATAAGATGTATTCATTGTAGAACATTTAAAAAATCAAAAAAAGATAAAAGAAGAAAAATTGTTCACAAACTCATACTTCCATTAGTGCTATATATATATATATATATATATATATATATATATATACACCATTATAAAAAAGAAACTTTCATTATATGGACATGGTAAAAAAAAAAATCCAAGGCATGAAAAATGTCTAATAAAAACTAAGTTCTTCCACTCTATTCTTCCACTGTGGCCACTACCACCCCCAGTTTTATTCCCCAGAGTATCAGTTTTTTGTGTGGACTTGAAATATATACATTTTTTACCTAAAGTGATATTATTCTATAGAACCTATTCTGCTTCCTTCTTTATTATTTAACAATATATCCTGAAGAAGCAAGTATATATAATTTTATTCATTTTAATAACTATTAATGCCTATTTTTACATAGCTGAGACCACATCATATAATAATTTTGCATCCTGCTTTTTTCACTTAATATTACATCATTAAAAACTCTTACTTCATTTAAAATTATTTGTAAAAATTTAAAAAAAACATTTTAATGACGGCAAAACATTCTACTATATGAGTAAACCATAATTTACATAAACATTACCTAATTATGCATGAAGCTGCTGCTGTGTTTTTTTCTACTTATAGAATCTTGCATTCATTTCTATAAAAATTTATTGAGACCTCTTATGAACCCAGCATTGTTCTCTAGTCTACTACAATATACCAAAGATGGATATGATATGCATATTAATATCCTTAAGAATACAAAGAATATGCACTGTGCTGTATACAACAGTTCTCTAGATGGTCCCATCTGCCAGCAGCCTAAGTCAGCTCTGCTATAGGCAGCAAGACTAATGCCTGTTTCTTGCTATTTTTGCTCTCTGACTTACTCCTCTCACCACTGACCTTTGCCTACCAGGAGTAATAAAATAGAGTCAAGGGCTCAGAAAAGGAGGCAAAGGAGACCTCTTTGCCAGTTTACATTCTAGACCTCAATCTTCTTCTGCTTTAGGCAAAACATGTCCCCCATGTGGCCCAAAGGATTCTACATAAGGTATGAGGCTAAGCTCAAGATGGTAATAAAATGTCCCTTTAAATGGCTTTGTTATGGGCATACATCTTTTAAGAATTTTGCTGAGGAATGGCTGAGACCAGACAGAATTTGGATGCCTACAATACCTCCACGAGACAGTTCCCTATCCATTTGCACATAATTACCAGCTCAATGTATATGACCATGGGTCCTGGAGCCAGAGGGCAACTACTTACTAGGCTAGTAATTTGACGTTTCTGCGGCTCCAATGACCTCATCTTTAAAATGGTGATAATAGGGGCACCTGGTAGCTCAGTCAGTTGAGCATCCAATTCTTGATTTTGGCTCAGGTGATGATCTCACAGTTTGTGGACTCAAGCCCCACATTGGGCTCTGTGCTGTCAGTGTGGAGCCTGCTTGGGATTTTCTCCCCCCCACCCCCGCCCCTCCTCTGCTCTCTCTCTCTCACTCTCTCTCAAAGATAAATGAATAAATGTAAAATTTTTTAATGAAATAAGTAAAATGGTGACAATAGTAGAGCCTACATTGTTGTATTAATGTGAGAATTTCATGAGTTGATTTCAGGTAAGTAATTTAGAACTATGCCTGAGATGCCATAAGCACTTAATAAACGTTTATTGTTAGAGTTTGTAATAGGCGAAAAAAGAAGTTGAGTGCTTAAGTTTAAAGAAAAAAAAAACCTAGGGGCGCCTGGGTGGCTCAGTCGGTTAAGCATCCAACTTTGGTTCAGATCATGGTCTCGAGGCTCTTGAGTTAGAGCCCCACGTTGGGCTCTGTGCTGACAGCTCAGAACCTGGAGCCTGCTTGGGACACCGTGTCTCCCTGCCTCTCTGCCCCTCCCCCAGGCGCACGCGCGTGTGTGTGTGTGTGCGTGTGTGTGCGCGCGCGCTCTCTCTCTCTCTCTCTCAAAAATAAATAAACATTAAAAAAAAAACTTATTAGGGGCACCTGGGTGGCTCAGTCGGTGAAGCGTCTGACTTCGGTTCAGGTCATGATTTCACAGTGTGTGAGTGATGGCTGAAAAGAAGTTCATATGGTTTGATCTAGTCCTTGATCTTAACAATTCAACACATTAAGCAGTGTTTACTACTTTATTCTGGCCATGTTTCCCCTAGTCCCATACTTAAATATATGTTGAGGAATGTTAAATATTTACAGTTGATTTTGTAAAGTATTTCATTCCTTTTGGACTTCTTCTGTAATGCTGTTGGAATTTAATGAGTTTAAAAAAATTTTTTAATGTTTTATTTATTTTTGAGAGCAAGAGAGACAGCACAAGTGGAGGAGGGGCAGAGAGAGAGGGAGACACAGAATTCAAAATAAGCTCCAGGCTCTGATCTGTCAGCACAGAGCCTGATGCAGGGCTCAAACTCATATGGACTTATGATAGAGGAGATAGTATGTATCATTTCAACCATCCAATCATCTAATCATTTCAATTATCCGATCTTATTTTTAACTCCTCTAGGGAAGAATTAGAGTATAAATTTCTCTAAAACGCATTCCAAGCAGAAGGAATCGTATTAGACAAGCATAAAACCATGGAAGTATACTGTGTGCCCAAAGGAGGACAAATGGCTCACTGGAGACAATATTAGAGCATTTTGCGTGGTTGAAGCCAGAATCTAGCAGAAGGAGATGATCCTAGAAAGACTGGAATTGGGTCAAAATATTCAAGGCCTCTAAGGCCACAAAGAAGTGATTGCATTTATCCAACAAATGTAAGAAAAAAGGTAACTCTTCCTATTTTCATTTTAAATAGTATATATGGCCATATAGAGAATGTATCAAATGGCAGAAAAATTAGAGGCAAAAGGCTACCTTAAGGTTGCTAAGAATCTAGGTCAGAGATGATAAAAAATATGATGTCAGATGATAGAAAAGTCAAAAGGGAGAGAAGAAGACATCAAAAGACATTTCAGGGGAGCCTGAGTGGCTCAGTTGGTTGAATGTCTGACTCTTGATTTCAGTTGAGGTCATGATCCCAGGGTCATGGGATCAAGCCCCCTGTTGGGCCCCGTGCTGAGCCTGGAGCCTGCTTGGGATTCTTTCTCTCTTTCCCTCTACCCCTCTGCCCTCTCCCCCACTTGTGGTCTCTCTTTCTCTCTAAAATAAAAATAAATAAAAATAAAAAGACATTTAAGAGATAGAAGCAAAGGGTTTTAGTGACTGTTTAACGTCACAGGCAAAAGGAAAAGAGAAAAGAGTTAAAGTTGTTCCAAATCATCATGTCAGAAAGATAAGTGATTAGAGAACAACACAGTGAAGTGTTGGTGGTTAGGAAGCATTCATCACGAGTGGGAGTACAAAGAGGGTCACATTCTGGTGGTGTTGAGCAGAATCCCCAGGCATCTAAGTCACTGGTTTCCCCTGGGATCAGGAGACACCTGACGTGGAGAGAGTTGTTGAAACAAGAGATTGAGGATGTGCGAGAAACAATCTTTACCCATTTGACTATTGTGCCAAGTGGTCCTGCCAATAAGAATCTCACTTCACTGCCTTCCAATGTGGTGACATCCTCCCAAACACTCCATAGCCTCTTTTTGCTTCCTACCAAAAATGATGTGTCATTCCTCTGTAACTCCATGGTACCCAGCATGTATCACCACACAATATCATAATTATCAGTTCCTCTACCTATTTTCCTCTAGACTATGAACTTCTTATTGGCAAGAAATATGTCCTATTTATCTCCATAATATTTATACCTAGCACCATGTCCAGCACACAAGCTATAATCAGAATTCTATAAGGCAGAATCCCCTCATTGCCTCATACACAAAAATAATCATATGCAGCTGCATTTGTCCCTCACAGATAGCTGCAGTGGTAATGTTCTTTGACCTGTTGAAATTGATAGAAGGAGGTGTATAGTCTGACAAATTTTAATCAAGACACTCAGATGTTGTCTGCTGCACTCTAAATGCACTATAGACCCATCTGCCTTTTCTTATATTCCTGCTGCAACCATTTTGTTATCTCTATTTCTGGAGTCCCACGATAATTTTTTTTTTAAACCTTTACCATACCAGTACCCAGAAACATAGCAGCAAAGAAAGTAAAGACCAAATTCAAAATGAAAAGCTGATGACAAGCAACATATTTTTCTGTTTTAATTATTTTATTTATAAACCTGTTAGAGATCTGAATGGATTGTAAAGAGTATACCAGGATTTCGAGATTTAATTTGGGTTTTACAAGCAGTGAAAGCAAATGAGGCATTCATCTCAAAGCAATTTCTCAACTGGAATTATTGTACTCGGTGCACTGACAAGGAAACCAAGACATAGAATAGAGAAATAAACAGTCCAAAGTCACAGGCAGAAACTGGGGACAATAAGAAATGAAATAGAATTCCTGAGTCTGAGCACAGACCGGTGGCTCTTAACCTTAAGTAGGCAGAAAAATCACCTGGTACACTTGTTTTAAATGCAGATCCCTAGGCCCCAGCCCAGACCTGGTGAGTCACACTCAGGAAGCTACACTTTTCCAGGCTTCCCCAGTGGTTCTTATGAACACTTAAACTTGAGTGCCACTGATCCAATGGTTAGGGGTCAGAAGCCACACGTGGGAAGCTACTACACTTGACTCTTCAAATGGTTCTGCTCTGTTTGGCTTAATCAGAAAGCCACACTGGCAAGAGTCTAAAGGAAGTCAGCAAGAAGGCATTATGGGAGGCTCCTCCCCAAAAGCCCTTTGGATCGCTACCACATTCTGTCTTACCAAGCCAAGCCTGACAAACAAGAACCAGCCCCCCACCCAGACACACACATACCCACTTCCACTCCCCAAGGCCACTGTGTAAACACAAAAACTTTCTCTTCAGTGCTGCTTCTGAAGAACAACTGGGACGGGACAGCTCCCCTTTCCCAATCCTTCCTGCAAGGTTTTTTGGTTCTTTTTTTTTTTTTTTTTTTGTTCTCTGTACAATTAATTAGCTAATAATTTTTGCTTCTGATCCATTCCTCATTAAAAAGCTGAATCCCCAAGTTGGAGCTGTCGGAACAAAGGTGGGAGAATTTATGTCTTAATTTTGGTTCATTATGGCAGGAAGCCTCTTGCTCCCATCACTCTCTCTCCTCAGCCCCTCCTCTCCCAAGCTCTGAAGGCTCTGTGACCCTAAATGCCTCTCGCGCAGCAGCCGCCATGGAGGCACTGTCTCTGCCCTTTATCTTCCGCCGCCTCATTAAGAGAAATGAACCTGAGTCTGAGAAAGACGACACAGGGGAAATAAAAATGTAATCCCTTGGTGCCACCTATAATGAATTGTTATGAAAACCATGAAAATATCTGTCTGCGGATATTGTTCTTTGATTTGAAGTCAGTGTTGTAAGCGGTAATTTTTGTCATTAAAGCTGTTAATCTGCTCAGCGCTCCTCATAAGTTTTTATGAAGAAAAACAGCCCTGCTGCCTCCCTGCTCATCGCAGGGTACTTTGGAGGCCAACACACATGCAGAGCACTGTGGAATAATTAGCTTTAATTATGGCTGATACTGCTGTCTGTTGAAAGTGGAGGGACTTCATGCTGCTAGTCCTGGGGATGCGGCCTGCCCAGCCTTCGCAAGGCTGGAGGAGAAAGGCCTCCAGCTTTGAATCTTGGCTCCCAACTGCAGCCAACATTGTGCACCACACCCCAGGGCAGATGCACTCTAGACACCACATGCTCACACTCAAACATGAACACACATATCTATGTGCACACACACACACCCATACACATACATACACATACATACTCACACACAGCCCTCACAACATACGCACACTGGCAACTTCATCTCTCTCTCATCCCCAGTCCTCATGCCCAAAGTCAACCACCACAAACACCAATACAATCCACGATCCACATACACTTCTAATCACAACTTATGTATACCAAGTCATGACAAGATATGCACCAACTAAGACACCACAAAAACTTAGCATACCCAACCAGCTACACCAACATAAACATTCAGCTATATCACAGGCATATGCCCAAGCCCTCAGCCACAACCTACACCAACCAGAACACGCATTCACCCTCCATGACATATGTACCTTGATGTATAAAGCAACCCAAATCAGACACACACCCAACTATGAAACACATACCAGTGCATTAGCTCTAAGAGACAGCCAGATCAATCTCCCACATTATGTGAAAAGCCTAGTAATAAGCTGTGGAGGAGTAAGTGTTCTTGATCTCAAAGAACTCACTATATGATCAGAAATAAGAATCTAGACCACAAGCAACTGGCAATTCATTTAGCATCTATTAATGCACGGAGCATTGATTGTGTGTCAAGCACAGACCTAGGCACTATGGGGATTTCACCAGTAAATAAGATATCGTCTGTGCCTTAACAAGCTTGTGGTAGGCACTGACTGCCTTTCAAGAAAGAATTTGTCCCCCCTGCTGGGAGTGCTATGTGCAGAGATCCTTTAGCTGCCCCCACTCGGGAATATAGCAACTGCAGAGAGCTGCCTTGCCCAAGACCACTCCCTGCCCAAGGTGGCCACAGCCAGTGACTGATAACCATAGGAGTGTAAAAGCTTGGCCATTTTAGTCAATGCCAAGCAACTCTGGCTGGTTATAGCTCCCCTCGTCAGTGGAGGTTCTAGTAACGTCTACCTACATCTCAGGTCTGTTTCTCCCTCAGCCCACTCTTTCATCTCCCTTTTACAGTTGTTAGTCCAAAGGGCAATCCCTAACAAACATATTACCTTGCTCAAGCCCACCTCAAAATCTGCTTCCCAGGGAACACAGCCTGTGGCAGAGCTAAAGTCAACACCATCAGGGCTATGTATTAAGTAAGAGCATCAGAATGTAAGTGCTAAGGGGACTCTTTGGAAAGAGGGAGGAATTAAGCAGTAAGAAAAGGATTTCAGGAGAAGGTGAGATTTAAACTTGATCTCGGGGGTGCCTGGGTAGTTCAGTCAGTTAAGCATCCAACTCTTGATTTCACCTCAGGTCGGGATTTCAGGGTTGTGAGATCGATGCCTGTGTCAGGCTTCACACTGAGTATGGAGCCTGCTTAAGATTCTCTCTCTTACAGGGTGCCTGGGTGGCTCAGCTGGTTGAGCATCTGCCCTGGGCTCAGGTCATGTTCTCACGGCTCCCGAGTTCAACCCCCTCATCAGACTCTGCTGTCAGCGCAGAGCCTGCTTCGGATCCTCTGTCCCCATCTCTCTCTGCACCTCCCCGACTAGCGCTCTCGTGCACTCTTTCTCTTTCTCTCTGTCAAAAATAAATGAACATAAAAAGTATTCTCTCTTCCTCTCTCTCTGCCTTCCCTTACTCGTGTGTGTGTGTGTGCATATGTGTGCACGTGTGTTCACACAGGAGCACTTGCACACACCTGGAATGATACTTAGCATTACATAGCTGGGGAAACAGAGCTTTTTAGAGAGAAGCAACTTGGGCAAAGGGAAAGGAGCAGGAAGTACAAAGTGTGTTCTCACCTCACGGAAATGGTAAGATATAAGAATGAAACCAGACTGTGGGTGAGCTTGAATTGAAATTTTTTTCAGGAATTGCATTTCACCTGTTAGCCCAACTGAACTCAGTGCTTGGCACAGCAGATTAATCACAAAGGTTATGCGCCCCAAAAGTACATCTAGCATGGTTACTATTATAATCATGGAGTGGGGGGACATTATAAACTGAGGAATATTTAAACACGTAGAGAGCAGGTTATGGTCATATCCAAAAAGGCTGGCAGCCACGGCCGTATTAGAGTTCTCTCCCTGTGCTCCTCCAAGTCATCCATCCAACCATTTTTCCATGTCTATTGGTAACATACTATGGATGAGTCACATTCCAAATAACTTCCCTCATTGAGCTTAACTGCTAGTTGTGAAGACAGATAGTAAACTGAGAAATTTGCAAACATATAGAAATAATTTTGTTTCATTTGGGATAGTGATGTGAACACAGTGTGTAATGTGAACCAGTCAGAAGATTCAAACTGACCTAAACTGGGTTAGGATAGCAGTCAAAGAAGTTTTCCCTAAAAAATTAAAATTTTAAATCGTGGGACCATTTTAGTACTGCAAAGGTGAATAAGATCTGTCTTCTGAGAAAATGGAAGGGGGCAGAGATGCAAAACTGTAGGACTGAAGACATTTTACCTATTTCTCAACTTTTTCATAGGAAAGCACCTACATGGAAAAGTAACTAATTTCATTTGCTTTGTTGTTATGACAAGAGATGGGGGGGTGGTTACAGATGCATTACATATATAAGTGTGTGTGCAGTTTATTTATCCTTCCTCAAGAATATATTCTAGGAAGTGACGGCTTGAGCTGGATTCCTAATACCAGGTTGACCAAGGTTCATATTCTACTTACGTCCTGGGGTGATGCTGGAGTAACACTGCAACATCAGAAGTAAGAGCTGGAGTTCTGCTGCCATTTCCGGAGTCTGGCCACACCAACTCCAGCAGTATGCCTCCTGTTACCAGGGACTTTGCATGGATGAAGCATTTGTCCCAGCAGACTGAATTTAGAGACATTTGAAGTTCTCCCTTTGTTCCATTTCAACAGTACTCAAAAATATATAGCTTTGGGACTGCTTTGAACTAATTTCCTAGGGAGTTTTAAAAAGAAAAAAGACCTTTTCTTTGACTCTCACTCAATTAAAAAATAACATTTGGGTTTGGTTTGAGAGTTCAAAAAAATTAGTCCTCATTTTTGTCAGTGATTCATTTAATCAGTTTAGTTCCAGTTCCTACAGTTGGCCTAACTTTGAAAAATCTATGCAATGAGGCATTGTGGCTGCTTAGGATTGACCCAAACTTTTCAACAATTCCCTCCTAGGCCTTGGCTTATGGGTTCAGGGGGAATGGGATGATGGCCCTAGTCTGAATAAATGAAAATAGTGACTTCTATTAAAGGGAACAAACAAATCAAACTATGAACACTTGCTAAGCTAGAAATCAAGGGAAACTTTCTTAACATGGTATTTAAAATATATATCAGATAGTAACAGTAAACTTATGTAATGATGAAAGACTAAGGATACCTGTATTAAAATTAGGAATAAGCAAAGATGCCAATACCACTGAGATTTGTTCTGGAGGTCTTAGCCAATGCAGTAGGACAAGAAAAAGAAATATGGAATAAATATTAAAAAGGAAAAGGCAAAATTATTGTTTGTAATAATAATTATCTTCCTAGAAAATCCAAATAAATTAATTGAAAAACCATTTAAGCTAATAAGGGAGTTCAACATGGAGTAAGATAAAATATAAATAAACAAAAATTAATAGCTTTACTGTATGTCAGCAAAAATCCATTAGAATATTTCATGTTAAAGAAAGATCCCATTTACATAGAGATTAAAAAGGTAAAATTCCTATGAATCACTTAACAAAAAAAAATCAAGACCAATATCTTTGTAATCTTTTAAATAAACCCAGGCATGATTGAAAAGCATCAAGCAATCTGAAGCTCAAACACATAATGCTATAAAGGGCTTGTAGATCTGAACTCCTTTCTGTCATTAACTTTTATTCTTGGCGAATTCTTTACATGGAAATAATGATTTTGCTTCATTAACAACCAACCATTTCTGGGTTATGGAGATCAACAGAATGCAGTTTTAACTTTTGCCTCTGAAAGCCAATCAAAGGATATGGTTCTGAGATTGCTGTAGCTCTGACCAACAGCACAGCCACCTAACTATTCAAAAACATTGCACTTATCTGAGAAGCTTGGAGATAAATACCATAGAATTAGAATTTATTAATGAGAGTTTATATATAATATAAACACATTAAGTATTTGTTAAATGAATAATTCTTACTAATGTCCAAAGTTGTCACATCTTTATTATAACAATAAAATTACTTAATTCTACACAGCACCTTCACGTGCAATATTTTACTTCATCCTCACAAAACTCTGTAAGGTAAGTTGTGCAAGTGTGATTTTTAAACCAGTATGTAGGAAGCATATATCCTGTTTCATGGCATATACAAGCAGTGTGCAAAACATTTTATACACAATAACTTATTCAATGATGTCTTATGACATCATTCTGAGATTGGTGTTGTATTGATGCTTATTTTATGGCTAAGAAAACTGAGGCTCAGATAGGTTAAAAATCTAATTACAGAGCCAATAAATGGCAGAACTATGATGAGCCTAGTTAATTCTTACCTCAAAAGTTCACTCTAAACCCTTAGAGTATAACTCCTCTGATGGTGGCAGTTTTATTGTGACTCATCACAATCTCCAGCAGCAGCAGCATTATTACCTATTGGATTACTTTGCTCAGGCCTCCATAACATAATAAAACAGAATTAAAATACAGAAATTTAGGGGCACCTGGGTGGTTCAGTCAGTTAAGTGTTCGACTCTTGATTTTGGCTCAGACCCAGATTTCATGGTTCATGAGATTGAGCCCAGTGTCAGGCTCTGCGCTGGGAGCCCTCTTTCTCCCACAAAATAGATAAACTTTTTCTAAAAATTACAGAAATGTACTTTCTCACAGTTCTGGAGGCTTGAAGTCCAAGATCAAAGTGCCAGCAGGCACTTAGTTTCTGGTGAGGCCTCTCTCCTTGGTTTGCAGGCAGCTGCCTTCTGCAATTTTAAATGATACATGTAAAATTCCTCACCTGGCCTTTCCTCTGTGCATGCACATCCCCGTACCTCTTCCTCTTCTTATAAGAACACCAGTTATTTTGGAGAAAATCTCGACCTTATGACCTCATTTAACCTTAATTACCTCCTGAAAGGCCCTATCTCCAAATAAGATCATAGAGATTCAATCTACAAATTTCAGTCCATAACAGCTATACTTAAAGATAAGAAAACGGAGGTTCAGGGAAGTTAACGGACTTGCTAAGGGCACACAGCTATAAAGTAAAAGAACTTAGGCTCAGACCTAGATGCATCCAAGTTTAAATCCCATGTTCTTTCCACTTCCCCACAGTAATTATTCACACTGTGGGAAGGGAAGTGCTATGTAAACAATGTAAATGAACAGATAATACAAAACTCATTCTCATTCAGCTTTGGAATACTCAGTTTACATTTTCAAACTCCATTTTGTCTTCATCATTATTTCTAAACTGCTACTAAAATGAGTTTGCATTGCCTCATGGTGCCCTCCCCACTATTCCCAACCTGAGAACAAAGAGAAGTAGCCCAAAACCAAATTGACATGCATTGCAAAGACAGCAGGACATTAAAAATCTACCATAGCTAACCACACACATATAAACCAGAACTGACTGTATGTACGTTGATATACTTAGAGAAAAAGGGCTATATAAATTCAAATTGCTCTCCTACCTAGATATCTAATTCAACTTCACAGGGTCCTAGGATGCAGGTACAGTATTATTTTCCAGTTACATTCATTCATTTATTTATTCAAATAGCATTTACTGAGCAGTGTCCACCAATTAGTCAATCCCAAATGAACTCACTTAGTCAAAGGATGACAGTTGCTGTTCTCAATTTCCCACAGACTCTAAAGAAATTTTTGTTGGAATCTCCCCTCAGTGTCTCTACCCATATCCTTCCACTCCCAACCCCTACACCCAAAATAATGTAATTTATCTCTGGAAATAACAATGAGGTCTTGTAACTGTGTTTTATATAGATAGAAAAACTCAGACAGAGGGATGAAGTTCAATGTCATACTACCTATAAGTACAGTGTCAGGATTAGAATCCAAGCAGCCTGATACCAGAGTCTACACTTGTATCCACTATGCTATATTTCTTGATATGCTATATTTTTAATTAGTTTATCAACATAAGAACAGAAGGAAAATTTAGGCTTGCAAAAGAAATTCTTAAGTTAGAAAAGTAAGGCCTAAGAAGTCAAGGGATTTATCCAAAGCCACCCATGAAGAAGGAGACAAATAGTGCTCAGAACATGGATGTCCTTCCACCCTTACCATGTGACTCCATTTTCATAGCATCCAAGGGATCTGGTGCCCCCATAATTCTGGGACCATGTTCTGGAAGGTAAGAGGAACACTAGCTCATGCCCACTATCCATTGTTCACCTGAGCTAGACATCCCATCCATGAGTCAAAGTAAGCAGAGGGAGGGCATGCATATCTGGCATAGCCTCATTATAGACAACTTCCCCTGTTTCCAGAAGACTGTGAATAAAAAATAAATTTAATAGATGAATTTTTGTATAATATGTACTATGTAACTAGTATGGTCAGGATAGGCTTCATCAAAAAGGCTACATTTGAGCAAAGACTTAAAGGAGCTCGCTATGCTGCTGTCTGAAGAATCGGCATTCCAGACAGAGGGAGGCTCCATGGCAGGTAGACATAGAGAGATGTGTTAGAAGGGTACCACACTAACCCAAGCTAGAGATGATAGTGGCTAGAGTAGCAGCAGTAGAGATGAGAAGGGGTTAAATTCTGGATGCATTTTGAAAGCCAAGTCCATAGTGTTTCCTGCAGCTTTGTTGTGGGATGTGAGAGACAAAGTATTTGAGCATGTCTCCCCACTTTGTGCTTGATCATATGGAAGGATGAAATGCTATCAGCTGAGAAGGGAAAATTTGTGGATAAGGCAGGTTTGGGACAGAGGTGAAAAGGAAGATCAGGAATTCAGTTTTGGACGAGTTGAATTTGAAATGTCTATCTAGTATGCAAGTGAAGAAGCTCAGTGTGCTGCAGAATGTATGAGTCTGAGGTTCAGGAAAGAAGTCTGACTGAATATATAAACTGGAAAGTCACCAGTATATAGATGGCATGTAAATCCAAGTGACCAGCCAAACTCCCCAAAAGAATGAATGTAGATAGAAAAAAGAGGAAGACTAGGGAATGGCCACGGGGCACTCCAATATTTAGATGTCAGGAAGAAGAGAAACTAGGAAAGGACATTTGGAAGAACCAACCAGTGAGGTAGGAGGAAAGCCAAGCAAATGTGTGATGTTCCAGAAGCCAAAGGAAGAAAGCATTAAGGAGCAAGTATTCAGCTGGATCAAAAGCTGCTGATAGGTCACATAACATGAGTTCTGAAAAACAACCACTAAATTAAGCAGTATGGAAGTCACTTGGTAACCTTAACAGAAACTATTTTGATGAGGGATACAGGAGCAAAAGTTTGAGTGGGGTGAGTTTAAGAGAGAAAAGGAAGGAAGAAAATTAAGACAGCACAGGAGAGAAAAATAAATGGAGTCACAATTAGCATAAAAGGCAGAATCAAGAGAAGATGTGAAAACAAACCACATATTTAAATGTTGATGGAATGACCTCCTACAGAGATTGAGGCTGTAGGAGAGAAAGGGGAGAATTGTGAAAATAATGTCCCTAAATGTCAGGATGTCAGGATTTAGGGTACAATTAAAAGAATTTAGCTTTAGATACATGAGTAATTCTTATTACAACAGGCTCAAAACTGTATATGGGTGCAGATACTGGTAGATAGGGTAACAGATAGATGCTTGACAGAGGGGCTGTCAATAAAGACTAGTGAAGGAGGCAGAGCCAGACCATGAAGGATCATATAAATTGCCATAAATGGTCCAGACTTCATTCTGAGTGCAATACACAGCTACATTAAATTTTTAGGCAGATTTTCACATCATAAAATTTATTCACAGAAATATGTAGAATAGACTTTGAGGTGCACAAGGGTACCTAAAGGAAAGGAGACCAGTTAGGAAGATGTTGAAGTTGTCTACATAATAGAAGATGAGTTAATGGCACTAGGAATAAAAAGAAGTTGACCAATTTGAAATTTTTGAAGCAGTGGACTCCAAAGGACCTGATAATCAATTGAATATGGTGGGAGAGGGGTGGGAGTCAAAAAATAACCTCAGTTTCCTGGCTTAGGTAACTAGAAGGATAGACATGCCATTCACTGAGCTAAGGAACTTAAGAGGACAAACACGATTGGGGCAGAAGATGATAGTTGGTTCCTGGACCTCGATAGAGTTCTCACAGTAAGGATGTCTCCAAGGTTATGGTTTATGTAGAGCAGGAGCTAAAGAAAGAACTCTGAACTGGAACTAAAGACCCGGGAGTCATTCCAAACAGTTACTGCTGAAACATGGGCAGGGTCGAAGGAATTCATTGATATGTAATAGTGCTATCTGCTCCTACAGTCAATGGTCCAGACCATTCTGCTTTCCCAGGACTCCTTCCTTTGACTTTAGTTGTCCCCATGATTCTACAGAACTTACTTTAAATCTACCTTTATTTTACATTTACTCTATCTGTATAAAGGCATGAAAGTAGCTAGACCTGAAGAATAAAATAATGGACCTTTGTCACAGCAACTCAGAGACATTTTCTATTTTCAATTTTATGGATAAATTCTTGTTAAGGTTTTAGATAAAATGATGCTATTATAAAATGCATTTTAGTTTTTAACTGTAAACAACTTTATCATGTGCTACTGTAAATGATATAAGCATTGTCTGTCTCCATCTACAAGATTAGCAAAAAGCTAATTATCTAAAGCAGTGTTTCCTAAAATGTGGACACATATCCCTCCCTGTACCCTGAAGATGCTTTTAGGTGGTACGGGAAGTGATTTTAGATGGTACATGAACATGGCCCTATGATATGTCATGGTGTTGGCCTGTTTTTGTTGATTTTGAAGGGAGGTCTCTGTGCCTCTTGGACTTGGATGCCTGTTTCCTTTGCCAGATTAGGGAAGTTCTCAGCTATAATTTTTTCAAATAAATTTGCCGCTTTCTCTCACTCTTCTTCTTCTGGAACTCCTATGATATGGAATCATCTCATTTCATGGAATCACTTAGCTCTGTAATTCTGCCCTCATGGTCTAGTAATTTCCTTTTGCTCTTTTTTTCAGCTTCATGATTTTCCATAATTTTATCTTCTATCTCACCTATTTTCTCCTCTGCTTCTTCCATCCTTGCCATCACTGTATCTAGTTTATTTTGCAACTCATTTACAACATTTCTTCTTTCATCGTGACTATTTCTTAGGTCTTTGATCTCTGCAGCAATAGATTCTCTGCTTAGCCTTCTATGCTTTTTTCAAGCCCAGCTATTAGTCTTATGTTATTTTAAGTTCTTGTTCAAATATATTGTTTATATCTGTTTTGAGCAATTCTCTGGCTGTCATTTCTTCCTGGATTTTCTTTTGAGAAGAATTCTTCTGTTTCATAATTTTGGTTAGGTTTCTGTCTTTTATGTGTTTTAAAACTTGTTATGTGTCCTGAACTTGAGAGTACTACCATATTAATACGAAGTCATACACAGATCCAGGGCCTGGCACTTTAGAAGGTGTTTTTGGACTGTTGCATGCACTCTGCTGTTGCATTTTGGCTGCTCTATCCCACTGGTCAGTCCTCTACAAAGCTCCTCCTTGTTTGTAGTGGTGGAGTGTTTGGACCTTCCAACAGGTGTGCTTTGATTTGTTCATTGAAAAAAGGAAGGAAAAAAGGAAGGTGGGGAGCCTGATCCCATACAAAGAGAAAAATGAAAGGGGCAAAAAAAAAGACCAATCAGAGAATCAAAAAGACTATAAGTCTTAGTCCAGACAGAGAGAAAGGAAAATAAAGAAGAAAGAGATATAGAAAAGGTGTAAAAAGAATAGAGTAAAATTTTCTGATTAAACAAACAAACCAGAAAAAATATATTATATATATTTATTGATTTTGAAGGGAGTTCTCTGTGCCTCTTGGACTTGGATACTTGTTTCCTTCCCCAGATTTTATATATATGTTAAAAACTGACCAAAATCAAATCAGAAACTATGAGCCTGGTTCCAAAGGGAAAAAAAAAAAAAAAAGAAGAAGAAGAGGGTAGAAAGAGAAGAGAAGAGAAAGAAGAGAAGAGAAGAGAAGAGAAGAGAAGAGAAGAGAAGAGAAGAGAAGAGAAGAAGAGAAGAGAAGAGAAAATGCAAACAGACTAACAGGCAAAAACACAAGGCAGCTGTCTGTTGGTTCCTGGACTGGTGGCTATGCTGGTCTGGAGGGGAGGCAGTCTAATTCTCTGTGTCAGTCTTGTTCCAGTAAGTAAGCAATTACCAGGCACAGAGGGGTGGAGTTAGGTGTAAGCAGGTCCTGCATCCATTCGGGGCCCCTGTGCTGTTTCTCGAAACCCCACTGTGACGGTGATGGGGAGAAAAATGGCAATACCCCAGTGTCTCCTCCCTGGACTGGGTGTCTCAAACCATGCCGTTCAGGCCGTCCTCCTGGATCAGCCCAGGCAGTCCGCTTGCTGGGCTCCACAGCCTCCCGAGCCTTCTACGTGCTCTGCTGGGATTCAAAACCCAATGTCTCAAAGGGCCCTGCACCTCCTGGACCCTGTTCTGGTGTAGTGCCACTCAGCCTTGCTGATAAAAGGCCTTTGGCTGGCGCCTCCAGGGTCTTCTGTCCTTGGGGAGGCAATAAACCCTCTTCCCACAGTACTCAGGGAAGGGGACTGCTCTCTCCCAGTGCATCCCTGAGATAGCTACTGTACCTGGGGTAGCTCCCCGCCCCGCCCCACCTCCAAGACGAGTGCACAGGGCAGTGGCTTTGGTGCAGAGAAAGTCCTGCACTTTTGAAAACTCTGATCTAGGGGCGCCTCGGTGGCTCAGTTGGTTGAGTGTCTGACTTCGGCTCAGGTCACGATCTCACAGTTTGCGAGTTCGAGCCCCACGTCGGGCTCTGTGCTGGCAGCTCAGAGCCTGGAACCTGCTTCAGATTCTATGTCTCCCTCTCTCTCTGCCCTTCCCATGCTCACGCTCTGTGTCTGTCTCTCAATAATAAATAAATGTCAAAAAAAATTAAAAAAAAAAAAAAACAAAAAAAAAACAACTCTGATCTTCATCTCCTGAAAGTGTTTGCAAAATAGAAATTGGCACTCTCCGTATTTCTCCTTCTCCAGTCCATGGTCTGTAGAGGTTTTTCTCCTACACTAACACAATACTGTAATTCCACAGCCTGTCTTTCCCCTTTGTCTCTCCACAGAAGGGGTTCCTTCCCCCCTGTGCCTGTCCTGTTTTATCTCCCCCAATTCACATACACGCACCTCGGTCTGCCAAGCTGTCTCCTTCCACCTACGGAGATCCTTCTGCCACTCCACAGATTGATTTCCTGGGTGTTCCAAGTGATCTGACCTCAATATAGCTGTGTTTGAGGGAGGAGGGAAATCCTGGTCCCCCTACTGCTCCGCCATCTTAACTCCTCTCTGAACATGGCACTAAGTAACACTGACTTTCATTGTAAGAAAGTTCATTTCATTTCCATTTTCTTTTAATTCTTCTGACCCGGCCAGGGCAAGGAGAAAGATACATTTTGATGTTAGAGTGTCCTCAATTCCCGCTAATATTCATTATAACAGAGATAAAGCAGGCCTTGGCTTCAGAGCGTCCACAAACCATTTCTAATTAAAACTCAATAACATTGTTCTATTTTCATTGTATTTATTTCTTATCCTTAAATCTTATTTATGGTAAATAGTTTCAATTTGTAGTATGGATACCAAATGTCCTTGTAAAATAGATTAAGTATTTTAAAGTGAATTAATTTCAAGAAAGATATTAAGTAAAAGATAGTTCTTGGTTATGTCCAAAACATATGAAAATGGTAGTGTTAAAACATATTTTCCACCAAAAAAGTAAAATCATTATAACCTATACACACATAAAATAACATGTTAAAGATTTTATTTATTATTTAATAAACCAAATGGATGATATAACCAGTTCAAATGTAAAAGCACAAATTTGTGTTATTTAAAAGAATGTTAAAATGAATGTGAAAATGGACACAAAATGACTTTTGCATGGCTGTCCACCAGACAGAATTCAATTGCATATTCAATTGCATATCAAGAAACAAGAATTATTTTTGCCTTGCTATCTGTTATCTCTACTTTACAGAGTAATAAAACACTTTAAGTGTGATGAAAGGTGAGAATCAAACAGCCTAAAAGGGTATGCCCTAAACAATGCATAGTTTTCTATTGAAGAAATGGTTAAAGACCATTTATAGTCCAAATCCTAGGGAGGCAACATTGAAAAGATAAAAGGTATATAATCTTGGAAGTCTAGAAATCTGGAGTCTTGACCTTGCAACTGTGTAACCTTGGGCAAGGAATTTCTCACTTTGGGCCTCAGCTTACTTATGTATAAATAAAGGACCTGGACAAGATATTTTCCAAGGGTCCTACGTGTTAGGAAATTCTCCTATTCATGACACTTAAACTCTCAGGACTTTAGCTGCCTAAGAGTGGAATTTTGAAACAGTACCTCTTACTTATAAAGGTTGTCAACCTGGAATTGGCCTGCTCACCAACCTTCCTAGAGCAGAAGCTGGGAAGCTGTCTCTTCTTCTCAGACCAGAAGTATAGTCAATGGGCAACTAATTAGTGATCACCATTCATACACCAATGCCTTTGTTGGAAAGAGGGTGTCTTTGTGTTCATCTTTTAATTAAGATTCTGCTGAAATCTAACATATACACTTCATTTATCATCATCCTTATTACTATCATTAATAACCAGAGTAGAAATCCCAGCTTCCACTGGCTACCACATCACATCACATCATTAACGTCCTTCTCCCTGAGCTAGTTACAGGTCCCACTCCTGCTTAGAAAGTTCTTGTGCCATGGGAAGCTTTAATACAGTTATTTTAAAAGTAATTTGATATAAAAATTTCAGAGATGCACAGTTCGATTTTTGTACCCCCTTCTGAGTTTTTCTGGACCACCCATTTTGAGGAATATAATTTGCATTGAGTCCAATTCATTCTTTCCTCATTCATTCTTTCCTCAAACAACAGCAGATGGAGACAAGGGCAGAGGTTCAGAGAACTATACTCTACGACCTTACACCAGGGAAGAACTCAGGGAGGAGTAAATACTTCCTTTTACTCCTCACACACTACTCCTGTATCCTGCCAGAATTGGAGTGAAAAACTAAGAGGGTGGGCTTCGCTGCCTGAAAGTCTTGGATCTGCTACTTAACTCAAGCAAGTGCATTCATTTCTCTGCTCCTTGGTTTCTTGAGCTGTTAAAGGAAGTTATATAACAGAATCACAGGTTCCTGTGAGGCTTAAAAATCAGGCATGTAAAACACTTAACACGACGCCAGTAAGCACGTAATAAATGTTACCTGTTGTTGTAGTTGTTGTAGCTGCAATGTCCCTGCCTCAGTGCACTTAGAACTGGAAATCAGAGGTGACCACAATAATAAGCATTCTTTCATCCTGTCGTTCAACAGTCATTTTCTCCCTTATGCATCTTAATTATCTTCTATCATAAAAACTGTGAGTAATGCAAGTTTATTAATATTTGAAGTCAGTATTGGAAAGTATATACACAAGGTATAAGGAGTAATTTCTAAAGTGCGGGAATAGGAGAATTTCACGTTAGACTTGCAACACTATGGGATTTTATTAAATTACAAATATATTCCATTATTATAAATTTTTTAAAGATTTCCATTTTGAAAAAAATGCAAGTATCATCAGTACATGACAAGTCGCAAAAAAAAAAAAAAAAAAAAAAGCCAGAAAAAGAGAGAAGACTCATCCTCCTACTATTCTAGCTATCATTGTTCCAGTTCTCCTGAAAACCCAGCTATGTTTGGCTCCTGCAGAATGTTAATAAAAGATCATGGATACAAGTGTAACAGTGCTGGAAAGCTGGAGTTCTTAAAATTTGGAAGGACTGAGTATCTGAGGAAAGCTGTGGACCTTCCTCTAAGGAATAGTGAATATACAAAACAGCTACATACAATTACAGGACAGTCCTACAACTTCTGACATTTGTCAAAATACAACAACTCTCATAGTAATGTCCATGGTATACCATTAACAAGATCCTTCACTATCTACCTATTTGATTAAAAGCATACCAAGAAGGTCCCATGACCAAAAATATCTTCCCCACAGGCCTGATTCTGACACCCAGTATCTTATTATTAGGAATTCCTTTGAATCTTTGAACTCAGTCTAGTGTTTAGAAGACAGGGGGAAAAGATGGACAATAAACATGTAAACAAACCAATTAGTGCTGTAACTAATTAGTGTTAATGATGAGTTCTATAAAGAAAAGAAAACAAAGTAATAGAATAGAAAGACTTGAGGGATACAACTTTACATAGGGTGCTTGAGGAGGATTTCTGAAGACCTGCCTGTGAGAACAAACAAGTACATGAGTACCTAACAAACAACTTTTTGTTTTGTTCACTTGATTTATTCCCCTCCCAGCTCGCTGAGGTAGGTTCCGCCATTGTCAGAACAGTTCTTCAAATTTTGTGATAGAAGCAGGGAAGGTGGATAAACAAAAGAGCGCAAAGGCTACTAGCACTGGAGGTGAAGCTTTCCTGGGAATGTTATAAAAATTGTAGAAAAGGAGAAGCCACAAGGTATGATGGAATTAAATGATTAGGTAAGAGGGATACTTTTAAAAGAGTTATTGTGGCATATGTATCCCTTCTTAATGTTTGAGCAATTTAAACAAAGAACTTGAGTTGTTTGATATTAACATTTCTTTAAACTAAGTTCTTTGATTGCAACACAGCTCTGAGACTGGATTATGTGAATCCTGTCTTCAGTAGGGTTATACACTCATCCACAAACACACAGACACACACAAACAGCAAAAGCTCAACTACTCTTGGTAATAAGGTTGTCATGATCAGCTTCAATGTTAACCTTGTCTAGGCATGTCAGAAGGAAAGAGATTGGAATTTTTTAAAGGTCACTGACCTCTGGTTTACACTAAAGTTCAAGGCATGAACTCTGTACTATAAATCATTATTATTAAAAGCAGCTGGGGTGTAGTAGAAAAGTCTTGGATTTATGAGCAGGAAACATGGGCTGAAGTGCTATTCCACAGCTCACTAGCTGAGTGATCTTAGTACATTCCTTAACATTCCTTTAACATCTGTAAAAGGGGCATAATAGTACTTGCTTTATTGGTTAGCACAAAACTGTGAATTCCTTGAATATATGGGCTTATACATGTAGAATATTCCTTATTCATTTGTGTATCCTTAAGACAGTTCATTGGTGGCAAATACACAGCCCTAATGCTGTAACTCCCTGCCCATGGAAAACAAAGTGAATAAATAATAGTAGTTTGTTCTACTAAATCCAGCACATAAAGGTACCAGATAAGTCAATATGTGTTGAATGAACGAATGGAGTGCTCCAAGCTGATCAGAGCTGGCTCTTGAGATGAAGCACAATAGCTATTCCTGGTTCTAGGCTTTATTCCAGCATTATCATGATGTATATAATTGATCGCATGCCCATGCCCTCTAGACCATGGATCTACCAACTATTTTTGCAAATAAAAATGTTTTGGAACACAGCGACACTCATTGTCTACATATTGTCCATGGCAGAGTTTAGTAGTTGTAATAGAGACTTTATGACGCACAAAGCCTAAAACATTTACTATTGAAGCTTTTACGAAAAAGAAATCACCAAATTCTGCTCTAGACCCTTGAAGATAGAGGCTGTGTGTTTCATTTTCTTATCCCCACTACCTTGTGAAAAGCAGATAAATGTTAACTGAATTAACATATATTGAAGATTCCAAAAAGGATGCTGGTTGACCTGAAATCATGAGTCCACTAGAATAGCCATTCCATTTCTCATCAAGACTCTCAGGTGAGGAAAACAAGACAGTCTCCTTTCATTAGGAGAAAGGCTGTAGCTAGCAGCTGAGACCCAAAGACAAACTGGCCACTGTAGTGGCCAAGAGCCCTTGGGGTGAGGGTGGAATTGAAGGTGATAGAAGAGTGGAGACCAAGAGCAGAAGAGCATGGAGAAAACATGAAGGAGGAAGTCCAAAGTCAAACATGGTCTCTCACCTACTCTGCTAAAAACAAGCACTGTCTAATAAATATAATTTAGTGAAGAACCTTAAAGTGTTGTTTGTGGACAACTTACATCATAGTCACCTGAGGAGTGTGTTAACATAAAATTATCTAGGAATCATCCCAGGCTTAAGAAGTCATGAATTCTAGGGGTGGGGTCAAAGAATCAGCATTAACAAGTTCCCCAGGTGCTTTTTATACCCACTAATTTTTTTTAATTTTAATGTTTATTTATTTTAGAGAGAGAGAGATAGCATGAGCAGGGGAGAGGCAGACATAGAATCCAAGGCAGGCTCCAGGCTCTGAGCTGTCAGCACAGAGCCTAACGTGGTGCTTGAACCCATGAACTGGGAGATCATGCCCTGAGCCAAAGTCAGATGCTCAACCGACTGAGCCACCCGGGCGCCCAATATACCCACTAACTTTTAGAAACACTGACCTAGATAGAGAATATGCTCTTTTCCCAAGTGAGAGTTCCTAATAAGTATTTATCTCAGATGGCTCCCTTGTCACACATATTTTCCATTTAAAGACTTTAAGATCAATGCATTCTTACCGAACATTTGAGTATTAACCTGTTGAGAGATACTTGTGTTGTGTCCGCACAATGCCAAATTCCTGGTCTACCCAACCAAAACTACTGGATAAATCTGTGCCTCAGTTAACTGGACAGTCAAAACTTGATTGATGATCCAAGAGTTTCATGGAGACACAGGCCCAGAGAGAGACAAGGACAGTGCAGGGGGGATATGTGACAGAATAACTAAATTTTATTGGAAAGTATCTTTACCCCAAAATAACCAAGATAAATGGTTTGTGACTGTGACATAGGACAAAGAATTTCATATAACAGAGTTGACTATGGAAAAAATGCAGCCAGTACAGTAAATCACTCTATGGGGAAAAACAAAACGGAAACAGTTCAGAATAAGTGCCTCTAGAGATAAAAATCACCTCTATGAGATATTTTTGTAAAAAACGTCCTTAGAAATATTAAGGAATAATTTATAGTAGAAAAAAGCTATTAAAAACCAAATGGCCTTCCAAAATGATAGCAAAGTATATATTTAACATGGGCTCATTATACCTTATTTACTATCAGTTCTAACTAGGTTTTTTATTTGCTGCCAAAGTTTGGCACCAAGAGTGTTAACTCTAGCCAACCCTTTCTTCTCAAGGCTATAAACATTATGAAGGGGGTTAAGAAATGAAGATAGACTCCTCCCCCACCTCTACCACTGGGACTCATTTCCTGACTTCTCAATAGCAGTCATTCATTATTTGTGTACCTGGGAAACTCAACCTACCTGCCAACTATTCCCACTCAGATTCTGGAATCAGAATTCAGAAACAGCATACATTCCAAAGAATTCTTATTTATTTTTTTAAAGACCTGCAAAATGAGTAAAACTGTATTGGGAAAACTGAATAATCATCTGGGAAAATAAATGATGTTTGATTACTAAATCATTCCCTACACCAAAAGGCATTCCAGATGAGCAGCCAAAGATTAAAGTGCAAAATATGAAACCATAAAGGTTCTAGAATATAACATTAAGGGAAAAAGCACTCCTGTATATAACACAAAATTCAGATGTCAAAATGAATTATAGATGAATTTCACTACAAAAATTCTATATGAAAGAAAATCAGGGGGAAAAAGTCAAAGATAAATAACAAACTGGAGAAAAGCTAGTTTGCAATTCATATCGTAGACCAAAGCCAAAGCCTATTTTCATTAATATACAAAAAGCCATTAGAAATCAATAAGAAAAATCCAACTACCAAAGGAAAAAATAGGCAAAGACCTATACACTTCATAGAAAATTAGTTAGGGGCACCAGTTCATGAGTTCGAAGCCCTCATGGGGCTTTGCACTGATGCGCAGAGCCTGCTTGGGATTCTGTTTCTCTTTCTCTCTGTTCCTTCCAGACTTGTATGTGCATGCTGTCTCTCAAAATAAATAAACTTAAAAAAAGGAAAAAGAAAAAAAAGCTAAAATGACTTATAAACATATTAAACTTACACAACTTCCTCACAATAAGAGAAATGAACATTAAAAACTATACTGAGATACCATCTTTCACCTCTCAGATTGATAAAGATTTTTAAAAATTATAGCAACTTGCTTTGAAGGTAAGAAAACAGATATATTTAAAACCTGATTGATAAGAATGTGAAATGATTTAACCTCTGAGAGAGGTAATTTAGTAATGTTTATCAAAATTTAAAATGCATATATCTTTTAAATCAACAATTAAAGTTCTAGTGATTCATCTTGAAATTTACCTAAATCTGTATACAATAACTGGGATTGTTATGGTATCATTACTTATATTAGCCAAAGATTAAAACATCCTGAATGTCCATCAACAGAAGGCTGGTAAAAGAAATTATGGTAAATACATAAAGTAAAATATAGTTAAGGTTAAAATTAAAGAGAGTGCTCTGTATTATTATGTGAAAGAAGTTAAAAATAAGTATTAAGCAAAAAAAAAAAAGTACAGAATAACATACTGTGTTCATATATGATTATCATGCACAAAATATTCCAGCAGGAGACACAACAAACAGGTAACAGTGATTGCCTCTGGGGAGAACTGGTAGCTAGGAGTAAGGTTGGAAGAGTGACTTTTCATGATATATCTTGTCCTTTGAATTCTGAACCGCAAGCAAGTAGTACTACTCAAAAGATTTCTTTTTTTAAAGAGCTAGAGAAAGAAAACTGGATAAATATTCAAATTCTGTCATCATACTCCAAAGAGATCCTGAAGACAAGTCTCTTCCTGCATGATTTCAGTATTACCACTTGGCAGGAAATATCTTTAAGATATGAATTAGTGAGGAGCTTGGTTGGCTCAGTCTTGGTTTCAGCTCAGGTCATGATCCCAGGGTCATGGGCTCTGCGCTGAATGTGAAACTTGCTTAGGATTCTCTCTCTCTCCTTCCGCCCCTCTCCCCCACTTTCATGCTCTCACTCTCTCTCTCTCTCCCTCTAAAATGAAATAAAATAAAATATAAAAAAAATTAATTAGTATTCTGCTTTATTTTTCCTTCCTCCCCTTTCCCAAACATGTGTTCAGACCCTTAATAATTCCTTGCCTTAGAGAATTCTACAGGATAGAAAACAGAAGCTGCTTAAGTCAATGATTCTATCTTTTGTAAAAGCCCCAGAACTTTGAAGGGATCATGACAATAGACCCAAAGAAGAAGAAAGAGGTGTGCTTTTGAAGAAAGGAGTGGAGAGGGAAGAAGAAAGTTTCTGTAATAAGAAAGAAGTAAAGGTCAGGCAGCACCAACAGTAAAGTTCATAGGGATAGATATTTGGTAGACTAATGAGATCTCAACACAGGATAGAAGGGTTCCCAGGCTCATCAGGGTCCAAACCCCAAGAGGCAAGCCCCAAAGGGCTTATAGAAGCACTGAGAGCTAACCTATATGGACCAATGTGGCCACTTCTACCCAGCACTGAGAAAAAGCCTAGGACCTTGGCAAATCCCTGGTGGAGTGTGGGGGGAGCAACAGTGGTGATTGAAGGAACTCCCATAATGATAGAGGCTGGGTTTCCCTCCAACCATCAGGATTCAGGACTTATAGCTGGATTTAAATTGACTTATTATATAGCTTATTTCCTAGATGAAGAGTCCTCTCCATTATACAGCAAGGTGCATTGTAAGTAAATCAGCTGGTATGTAGTAGACACTCAACATATTTTAGTCCCACTGCCCAATGTCTTTTTTGATGACACCACGTGGAAACATTTTTCTTTTCTTTCTTTTCTACCATGTTTTGTTCCTCAAACCTTTCTATGTTTCTTATACTCTACCTTTGCCTTTTTCCTATCTTCCTCTCCTGCTGCCCAAGATGTAGACATAATGAAGGTATGAGCAAGGATAACTTAAGGCAAACTGAATCACTCAAAGATGCTCTCTTGAGCTTACAGAATTCACGGTCAGAATGTAGGGAAATTGCCTCAAAATGGCTGCCTCTTCTGCCCAGATTTCTCCATGAGGCTGGAGAATATGTTAACTTTGAGGCACACAATGAAGCTGACTCTCTGAGACTTCACAGGAGCCTTAGACAGGGCTAGTTCTCTTTTAGCTAAGTGTAGAACTGGTCTCTGGAACAGGCACTGAACATAACAGTGCATTTGAACAGAAATTCGGGGATCTGTTGCTTCTTGGGTCCTTACAAGGAGGTAGTATGGGACTCCTGAGAGATCCCAGCATCATTAATCATCAAAGAAATGCCACTTGGCTGTCTGAAGAAACATAACAGAAAAATGGGGAGAATGAATGGGGAACTGAGACCTTGGGGGTGTAGGGATTCCCCTGAAGTGCTTAATTTAATGGACTCTGAAAGGCCCATTCCTCCCCAGGGCCTAAAAGTTTCAAAAACATTTTTCAACTATGTGTTTTCGTTTCAATGATAATTTCAAAAGAAAAAAATTAGCAACTATAAGACCAAAATTTCTCTTTAGCAATGATAGTTTACAATTGAAAGTTTAAGTCAGTGTTTTCCAAATAGGGTTGTCCTCTCTAGAGTTGAGAGAAGTTTTTTTCTTTTTTGGAAGAGGGGTCCAAAATTTAAACATCACAAAAATTTAAGAAGCCCTGGTTTTAAGCACTGTCTTTTCAGGAAAGTGGGATAAAATGTGAATGCCCTTATGATCTCCCATCAGTGTCTTGGCATTGATTATGTAACAAGCACCACAACTTTGGAGAGCAGGGTCCTCAAGGTGCAGAGAAGGCTTGGAAGAGGAGTGATAGAAAATATGGAGCAGCCAGGTGAGACATGAGGAGCAAGGGAAGGGTAGGCACCAACGAGCAAAGGAGAGCCTTACAAAAGGTCACTGAAGTACCATCCAACATAATGTCAGATGTCAACCTAATACATTGGTCCATAAAGAACCCTGAACTTGAGTTGTATCCAATAAAACAACCCTCCACCACCACCAGGGTTTTCCAACTGCTAGTGTGTACATCAGCATCTCATAAGCCCAAAATGAAGACTACTCTGGGGTCCTGTTCTCTTTCTAAACCCCATCTACTCTTTAAGGCCTAACCTCTCCCTGACTTCATGCAACATATTTTTTTTCATCTGTGCCACATACTTTATTACCCATAAACTGTTTGAATTGCTCACTGTTGATCAACCTATATTCCTCTTGTCTAGCCAAGAATTCTGTAGGATCCTTGTAGGTAGGCCCTAGAAAAGCACCAGCCCACAATAATAATTCCTACCATTTTCGTCAACTACAAAACACTTTTTTTGCATATTCCCTTATTTTACTAAAACATGCATCTTATTAGGCAAATTGGACAGGAATTACTGTAAACTTCTATTAAGAAAAACAAAGAACTGAGTCCCAGAAAAGTACGGTGACTGGATTTGAACCCATTATCCATTAAGTAAACTCAGAACAGACTACTAAACTCTTTAGATAAGCCATCTCCACACTGATCTGGGAGTCCTTTTGATGTTACATGATTTCTTTTAAAACTATTCTTCAAATGCATGGTATGCTACCAATTTCACTACTTTGCCTTCATACTATTTGGGTTGCAAATCTATAGTTATTTTGTGATCATGAGCCAGATCCTAAGTAGGTGTTTAATAAATATTTGCTACTGAATGGGTTCTACCTCTTCCACTAGACCATAAGTTCCGTGAGAGTAATGACACCTATTTTGCTCACTATCCTATCCTCAGCTTCTAAACAGTCCTTAGCACACAGTAGGTCTCCATTAAATATTAATTGATAAACAAATGAATCAATTAATCAATGCCTAAATGCCCTCCTGTGAAAAGCACTCATGGTGCCCACAAACATATTTCCTTTAAAAATCTAGTTTATGTCAACCCCCAAACCAGGGCAGTGAACCCAAAACAGAATAAAATTACTTCCAATAAAATGAACTGTTCCCCAGTTGCAAATTGGCTCTGGATGCTGCTGCTTCTCTCCCATTTATACTCTTTTCAGGCAGCTATTTCAGGTGATGGCATTATCATCGATGGAATTCAATAAAGCGACTGGCTTTCCCCCCCTCGACGTTTATTTTCTATAATCCGTCTTACAGCGGGAGACCATTATCCAGTCAAACAACGTTCAATTTCATCGGCATTACCGCTTCAAGGAAACATGCAGCGGGTTTGCACAAACGGGTATGTAGTAAATTTAGTCTTTTAATAGGTTCATTCTTTATTAGGTATTTATTTCGGGAGGCGAAGTCCTAATTAGATTAAGTGGAGAAACTAAAAAGCTATGGAAACACACAGAGAGATTCCAGAATTAGATGGATTTGGTTTAGGTTTCCAGTTTTCCTTTTATTTTCTTGTCTGCAGATGGCTGGAGAAATCCACACTGCAATCTCCAGCCCCTCGGATAAGGGTTTGTGAAATGAAACCCTGCCAACATTTTGTGTGAGGAAGTCACATTTGTCTTTCTCCTACGCAAAGTTATTGTGGAGCCAGAATCTAGGAAAAAGCAGCTCCCGGAGCCAATGGTGAACCCAATTTACTGTGGCAGATGAATATAACAAAGGTGGTGGTCTAGATGTTTGGCCTCAAGGCACAATTCAATTTTCAGCTGTTTCAAAGCTATTATGTCAAAGGCTGTTTGCATAAACATAATGTTGCCGGGTAATCTTGGGTAGGCAGGAGTAGAGACGTCTGCCCTCTACTGCCCAAAATGGAAATAGCGGCTGGATGTCCCTTCAACCCGGAATTAAAGGTACAAAAAAGTCTACAGTCGCCCCAACTAATGGGCCATCTCCAGAACTTTCTGAAACTTTTTTTTTCTCAAGCTTTGAGATCAGAAGTGATTATTTTGGGGGAGAAAATGAAGTAGACTAAGGATGTGATGAGTTGATTGATGATGTGGGAACACATGAGAAAGCTATTTCCCTTCTTAGAATTTAAAAGAAAATTCCCTTCACCCTTCCATCCACCCACACATATATATTTATATTATCACAATGATATTTAATATGTTTTTTTTTAACATAGAAAGAAGAAACAGACAATGAGTCACAGGAAACAAATCAATACATTTCAGAGTGGGCTAAAAATGTCACCATAAAAAAGTTTCATTTTTATGAGGGCAAAAGTGGGAAAGGATATCTTTTCAGTTTCATGTAAAATTCTAACTCTTTCTTCGGGTTTCTTCTCTCTTTTTTGGTTCTTCCTCTTTAATAAAAACTGTGTCACGCTCCATGTAAGCACTTTATACCCTCAGAGAACCACTGTTAACATTTAAATGTTTTCCCCTCCAAGTACAATTAATTTTTTAGTAAAATAGAGGATGGGCCACTTCTGGGGAGGATTTTTTAGGTTGGGTGCTATAGCAGAGGGTCTCCAGACAGAGAAAGTTCATGTGCAAATAGATATGTTCCAGAGGACAGTCACCTAAACCCAAACCTGCAAAGAGTCAGTCTTGAACCAAACTTCAAACAGAAAACTACCCATCAGATGATGTTGGTCCCAACCAACAAAGAATTAAACCTCGACTGTGTTTTGTAAACTAATATTCCTATACCTAGAGTTGTCCTTAAGTGTTTCATATTCTAAAATGTCCGACCCTTGTTCAAGTCACTAGACACAGATATTCCTTCTGCATGCCAAGGTATCCAATAAGGCTATGCATCAAAACCAGACAACATAAACACATACATGGAGTTCACAGACTAATAGAGTTTACAGCCTAGAGGAGTTTATAGTTTGGTGAAAGGGACTGCCATTCATCAGATAACACAATCAAGTGATTAATTACAAAATGAAGATTTTTTTTTGAATAGTGTTCATAGGGCATGTTTAATAGGCTACCTAACAAGACCATCCCTATGGTGACAAAATGTTTGTCTGTAATAATAAAAATATCTACTACTTACTGGAGTTTTTCCTCATTTCAGGCACTATATGAGGTCTTTACAAGGTTTTTTCATTCACTCTTCACTATACTCCATGAGGTAAGCATATTATTGCCCCATTTTACTGATTAATAAACTGAGATTCAAAGAAGTAAAGTAACTTGTCCAAGGTCATACAGCCAATAAATGGCTCATAGCAGTCTACACCCTTTACACCTTCCTCCTTTTCTAATTATCTCAGCTAAATATTCTAGAAAATTTAGCCAATGAGTTTAAGTTGAGGATCAACAATGTTCACATTAGGCAGAGCTACTGTATTTATTTTCTTAAAGCTTCAGGAGCAAAAAGAGTTACCTATTTTAAACAACAGGGGAATGGGAGATGACTTCCCAGGGTAGTTAGTAGATAAGTGTGTTTTCTGAGGCCAGACTGCTCGGATTCAAATCCCAGAACTACTAATTACGAACTGTGTGACTTTAGACAAATTTCTTCCTCTTCCCATACTTCAATCTCCTTACTTGTAAGACAGGGATGATAATAAAAGTATCTTACATCATGGGGTTGTTTGTAAGGATTAAACAGATAACCCAGTGTATCTGAAGAACTTAAAATAGTGTTCAGCACAAAGCACTCTATTTTGGATTCAGAATGAAAGCACAGGTGATGGTTTCTTGAGTTCAAAGGGGTTCATGAAAAGCTTAAACAAGATAATATTTGTAAAATGCTTAGAACAGTGCCCAGAACCAAGTAAGTACTTCTTAACTGTTCAGTGAAATCCCCTGCTGGCTGCCCATGACTGAGAGGAAGGGGGCTCCTGCAGCCAACGTCATCCCTGCATCAACAATCACAGCTTTGAGATGAATGAACCATGTGTGAGTTGCCAGATGTTTGAGGCCACAGCATTTACCAAAGGCTCTGGTCTAACTGAAGAACAGTCTTATGATGTACATTCATTTGCATTTGTTAGGGAAGCCTCAGTGTTGGGATTCTGCAGAACTGCCCTATGTGGAGAAAAACAAATTAATTAAACAAAGCAAGAGGTTCTTTGGTTTCTTTCTGCATTACCAGTGGTTTGCCTCACTCCCCACAAAGAAACAGGAATTCAGGGATTGAGTAACGTACATCTTCTCAGTTGGTATATTAGAGGATAATAAAGCAGAATAAAATTATAATTAAGGACACAGAAATTGGAGTCAGGCAAAACTGGGTTCAAATTCTAGCTCCATCCCTCACTTACATATGACCCTGATTGAGTAGCCTAAACTTTTTGGATCTATGGATAAAATGGAAATAAAAATAGTATTTTCATTATTATTTGTTGGAAGAATAAAACATGATAATATTAAAAGTGTTGATCATTAAAAAGATAATATAAAAATAATAATATCCAGTATTCATTTAGCGCTAACTATGCCAAGGACCTACTATGTCGTATTTGTGTCTCACCACAATCCAGCCTAAGTATTGTTCTTGGTCCCATTGTACAGACAATGCTTGAGATAACTGAGTCACTTGCTGGCATAGTTGAGATTTTAAGTCAAGTCTGATAGAGTGTAGGACATAATGTTCTGTAAATGGTAGCTGTTACTTCCTTTTGTATCACTGATTCCTCAATGATTCAAGCCATTAAGTATTTTTTACATGCTTACTTTTGTGAAGCCAGGGTCTGTGAGAAAAAAAAAAAAGCAGGATAAGGCATAATTCTTACCTTCATAGAGCTTTTAGTTTTGTTGTTTAAATGAGACACAGGCACCTGATGAGTTATTGCTCCCATTTCTTTATCTTCCTAGAAATAACCAGAGTCCTCCACATAAAATACTCAACTTTCCCCCCCATTTTGACTTCCCCAAACCATATCTCCATTCCATGAAGTTAACATTTTTCACTATTAGCATATTAATTAGAAATTCTGAAGATAATCTGATGTATTTGGGATATGATGGTGAAAACTATATATTTACTAGTCTACTCAGCATAGACATCTATTATTTTTCCACCTAGCATCCATATATCCTTCTTCAAATAACAGCGTCCCAACTTTGCTCTGGTACCCTCATCTCTAACTCTCAGTCCATGTGCTTTGTGGGGAGTTGATTCTACTCTGGGCTCCAACAGGCCCTGTTTGAGGGGGTGGGGCATAAGAGTGATGTTAACACAGGTTTAGCTACTCAAAAAGCTGCATTCTTCAAGCCAAGGGACTGGTTTGGGGATGGGCTTGTAATCTAATCAGAGCCAGAGAGGTTTTCCTGGGACTGAGGAGAGAAAGGCATCATGTTTTCCCATGGGTCTGCTAGCAGCAGAGAGAATTTGAGTCTGGAGCTTCCAGGGCCATCACAAGAAGCCTGGGAATGAAGCCAACATGGCAAGAGGCAGAGCTGAGAAATGAAGAGACACCAAGTCCTCATGACATCAGTTGAGCCCTTGGACCATGTCACTCCTGAAGCATACCACTGGAGAGAGACAATTTTTCATTCTTCCACAAAAATCCTTTCTCTGCTTAAGCCAGTTTGAATTAAGTATATATCAAATTCAGCCAAATTAATCAGGACTGATAGAGGGTTTCATAAATAAAAATTCATTCATGAATAGTAGTAGAAATTGGAATCAATTGTATACATTCTTCCACACTTCTCATCTTTTGAGTCATTGGCAATATCCCTGTGAAACATCTCTCCAAAGTTGGTAATGCTCTCTACAAAACAGAATGAACCAAATTTGCATTAAAAACTAGAAATGAACCAAATTTACTCCAATAAATCTTAACTCCAGCAATGCAAAACATAATGTTGACTTTAGAACCAAGTAGGTATAAACTATTTCTATGTTCATAATGCAAGATCACTCACAACTAAGTGTATCATGAGTGTGTGAAATTTATGTTGAACCAAAAATTAGTTGACTTATTAACCCCCAAGCAAATGATTTGAGAACAGCAAAGCCTAAGACTTAAAAAAGACTTCTTTTCAGGAAAGCAGACCCTGTGAGTCAAAGCGGTGCATTCTGTAGTAGGACAACTGTTTGAGAAATTCATTTATGTGTTTTTCTTTCCTGTCTTTTACTTTTACCTTTCCCCTGTATCCAATCAAGTACCAAGCCCTGTGCTTCCCTGAGAGAAGGTCTGTGACTGAAACACTTTCTTCCCTGACTTTTGTTCTCAAAAGCCTATACTAGCAATGGCAACCTGATGGCCCACGGACAATCTACTTTGTCCTGCACAAAGTAATTTTAAAGACTTCAGGAGACATGAAGGAGATTGCTCATAAAAATCTGGATTTTAGCTTTTCTTGAAAAATCAGAAGATCCAGTAACACAGGGCACCATGAGTGACAATAGCAAGCCAGAACTAAGTAGCAGCTTCCCCTTTAGACAGACTATGTGCCAAGTCCTTACCAAGCTGCTTTACTCACTTCTATTCCTATCCAGCCTCTGTAGGCATTTGAGTTTGCGATTCTTCACCTGAATGTACTGACGAGACTATGCCAGGAGTCCTCAATGAATAGGAAAGTAAGATTGGAAACTAGAGGTAATTCATTTGATAGAAACAAGAAAAACAAATTATCTCAAGATTAAGAAGGAGATTCCTAAAAGCAAAAGACAGCCACATTTTCCCAATGAGTGGCAAAGACTTGAGGAGGCTGTCTGGTAGTGTTCTGGAAAAATAACAAGACTTTAACAAGGAATGGCTGTGTAGCACTCTGCTTTGACAACAATGTTCTTGGTCCTGTTGTGGCACAAAAGCAACAGGGCAGGAATCACACCATGTGAGCTGAGTACATGGGAATCTCAGCAAACAAGGCACATTGATGGCTGATGACCTGGGGCCATCTCCAAGAGATGGTCCCCACAACTCAGCAAAGTTGAATCTCTAGCCTGCAAGTGAGATGGGCACTTAGGTTGTTTCAGAGAGGAAAAAAAAAGTGCAATATTTCTTGAAATTGAGAACTTCTGTAATTTCCAAGTGCTCCAAGAAGTCACAAGCATATACAACCCCTCCCCCTCCAAAAATTACTTCTCCCTTGGTTTTGTTCATTGTTGTTGTTGTTGTTGTTGTTGTTGTTTGCATATATCTGGGAAGGTTTTCTCAGCTGGCCACTCCTGTTTGTACTGTTCCTATGACTGCTGCAGCCTTGGCCTACAGAGGCCTGGGTTTTACAGTGTCATTAGTCCCAGAATGTTTGGGAGTTTTTCTCTGCTGCTCTGACCTGGACACGATGATCCTGAGATGCCACAGCAATCTGCACGTTCCTCACATACCAGCATAAGCCCAGTGGATAGATAGCCTCTTAGCTGCAACAGACTTCAGCTCAGGCAAGTCTGAAAATGGGGTGAAAAGATACTTCCTGTGGTCTCTCTAGAACTGAAAGAAAATGTGTAGCCTTCCTTGATTGCTCAGAAGGCAATATTTCCACATGGTCATTAAGAGTACCAGCTTTAAAGCCAGACAAATCAAGTTCAAATCCTGGCTCTGCCACTTATCAGCTTTTTTTAAAAAAATTCTAAGCAGCCTCAGTCTCCTCAAAATAATAGTGCCCATCTCACAGTTCTGCTGGGAAGATTCAATGAGATAATGCATAGAAAGTGTCTAATTCAGTACATACTCATAATAAGAACTCAAATAAGGATTAGCTACTAAAATAATAATAATTATTGTTAATGGAAAACAGTCCAGGCCCCTTGGGAATTCAGAACCCAGATAATGAAACCAGCTAAATGAGTGATTTCATCCATGCAACATATATTAAAGAAAGCATAGGATACAGCATCCGCATGTGGTTATTCCAGCCTCTGCCAAATCCAGTATAAAGACTTATTTGCCCCTCAGTGTCCTTAGGGAAGAACCAGGGCTTCCCTGTGCTCAAGGAAAATGGAAACCAATACACATAAGACATATGAGAAAGAAATTTCACAAGGCCAGTTGTCGACCATTCCACTGAACAGAAAGCAGCCAAGGTCAGCCAGTAGAGTCAAACGGTGAAGGCCAGAGCCACTAGACAAGACTGTGAAAAAGATCAAGGTGTTATTCAGCTCTTTGTTATTCCCGTTTTTTGGTATCCTCCCAAGGAGGAACCCAGTGTGTGATGTTGCCTTTTTAGTGCCCAGAGTCTCAAAGTTAGCTAAGGTTCTTTCTCAAGTACACTCATGTACTCTCAACCTTCAGATAACACACCCCCTAATCAAAACCCACCAAGTGTTCCCTTCCCTTGAGACTCTACTCTCTTTTCACTAATTTGAAAAATTAATTCATTCTAAACTATTATGGGTGGATGGAAGTTTCTTCCATTATCACTTTTATCAAATCTGCATTTTACCAGGCTTTTAATATCCTAAGAGGCAAGCATTAGGCCTACCTCATGAGTGACTAAAACGTGGCGAGTAAACGAGTAAATAGGATCGGAATTATGGTTTGGTTATAAACTGTGAGGTACTCCATAAATATGGCAAGGTTTGAGCTTTACTGAGAGAGGCTGTTGCACATACCAAGGCAGGATGGTGATACCTTTCAGATCTGGGCAGATAAAGCCTCCTACCTCTTTTCTCACACCCCAATCTCCTCAGCCAGGCTGAGCCCCACACATAGGACTGAGAAGAAGACAAAAGTGGCTGAACAGGTAGATCAGGCCTAACAGCATAGGGAGAGAACTTATGGCCAACAGAAAACACCACTTGTAAAAATCACCTCTCTCTGGTCTTTATAACATACAAACATCTACGAAAAAACACAGGAGAATTTCCTTTTGAATTAATATCTAAGTCCCTCAAACACATTTATTTCTCTGTCATGTCATCTGGGACTTCTCTGACTCTTGAATTCTCAATAGAATTACCTCAAAATTTCAACCCTGTAGTGTGGGAGAAGCCTACATCTTCCTAGGATACCTGTAGTTTCCTCAGACTTACTCAGTTGCCCCCTCTTCCCTGACTACTGTGTTGAGGGAGTCTTCTCAGTTTTCTACTGAAGACACCCAGATGTGAACTTCAACTCCTCCTCAGGTTGCCCCCAAAGAATCCAATTGCAGAGAGCTAGGAACAACAATGAGCAAACAATGAGGATTTTACTGATAATTTCATTAAAAGACAGCACATGGTCTCCATTGAGGTACATTAGAGCTACTGACTGACCTCTATCTGACCACCCACTGAGTTGACCCAAGCTTCCCATGACCTATATACAACTCGTAACTGATGCCCAAAGGTTGTTATCCCCAATCTTGTTTGGGACAGTTATACTGCTATTGCAGTTATGTAATTTAATTAAATACAAACAGATAAAATATAAGTATAAAAATACAGCTCTCATCTCTATCAAAACTGAGGTAAATGCTTTATACAGAATTGATAAAGCTGCACTTTTAGAGAAGTTACTGTCAGGTTCAATCTTTGAGAAAAAAGGTCACTACAAAAGATGGGGGTAGAGTAAACCTCTGGAAAGACTCTGTATTGATATTACTTGCAAAGTTGTTTTTTTTTTTAAGTTGATAATCTAGTTTTTAAAAATAAAAACTAGAATTCACAGATGATGCATTATGGAGCACTTGGTGCAAGAAAAGCAAGGAACTTCAATAGCAGGAAACTTGGCCAGGAAACAAAGGCCTTCACCAGATATCAAATGATGAGGAGATGAACATTTGCTTTATGTGTCTTATATTAAAATAAAATGTTTAAACGTGTTTTTAAGTGATATCTTGATTTAACCTTTTTTTTTTTTTCATTAACTGCACAACTGCTTATGTCATATCAGATTAAAGGACTTCTGCTAGTCTTAAGAACACACAGTTGACAGTGCTGTTGACATCCCTGGAGTGTCCCCTACCTAGCCCTGTCTCTACCCAACACCCAGCAGCCCCTGTCATTTTAAATATTCTCCCCTCAGCAATGCAAAATAAGCCAGCACTCTATGAGTCCCAAACTTATCATTAGAAACCTTTAACATGGGTTTTCACTCAGCAGAAAAATAAGAATAACAGCCCATACTTGTGTAGTGCTCACTGCATACGAGTCACTGCTCAAAGTTCCTTATACCTATTCACTCAACAATCCTATGAGATAGCATTTTCCAGGTGAAGGATTTGATGCACAAAAGGTTAATTGGCCAATAGTCACCAAGCTAGTAAGCAGCAGAGGTTTTTCTAACCTAACCTGTTCTGCCCTTCAATGTAAAAGGCAGTTTAAAAAACAGCAACCACAATAACTCCATATTATACAAAATATTTATGTGTAAGTATACTTATATATTAATATTTATTGAACACCTACTATGTACATCAGGTGCTGTGCTAGCATTAAAGACAGAGACAGACTCCATGCCTGGCTTCCTGGAGCTTACAGTCCAGTCAGAGGGGCAGACACTGAACAAGTAGTTTAAATATGACAAGCACAAGCAGGTAACAAACCACTCTTCATAGAGAGTAGCAAGAAAAGCCAAAAACTAGGAAGTAATATTTGCAACATATACAAGCAACCAATCTAAGCAATAAAAATAGAAAATTAGCAAAAGACGTGAATAGGCATCTTACACAAAAAGAAACAATGAATAGCAATAAACATATGAAAAGACATTCAGCTTTATTTGTAATAAGAAAAAAAAAGTTTTCACCTCAATGAGACACTATTTTGCATCTACCTGTAGACAAAAAGTAATGAGTCTAACCATACCAAGTGTTGGGAGAGATGTGGAGTAATGAGGTTTCCATATACTGCTGGTGAGACTGTGACTTCTCTAAACACCTGGGGAAATAATCAGCATAGAATGGAAGCTATATCTATTCTCCAACCCAAAAATTCCACTTCTAAATGTACACACTAGAGAAACACTTGTCCTTGTGTACCAGGAAGACATGTGTAAGAATGTTGATAGCATTGTTTGTAACAGGAGAATAAAAGAAAACTTGAAACAACCCAAATGTCCTTCATCATGGATAAGTAGGTTAAAATATATTTACTCAATGGAACACCGCACAACAGTGAAAACAAAGGGCACACAGATGTCTTCAAATGATTGATGATGTTCTAGTTCTTAGGCTGGTTGTTGGGTACGTTGTTGTTTATTTATTATCACTCTTTACACTGTCCTTGTTTGTTATTTTCAGCCAACTGTGTGTATATTACATGATAGTTTCCAAAAGAAAACAAAAACTAATAACTTCTACAAGGAAAAAGGAGCGAAAGCTAGGTAAGTATATTCCTTTTTCATAGCTTCTGTATGATATCTCCCAGATTCGGATGGTTCCATGACCTGCCTTAATTCTTCATATGGTGAAATAATAAATATGAAAGTTCAATCAACTCAATCAATAGAGACCATCAAAACGGATCACTGTGACCTCAAAGTGGATTTAGAAGGCGGCTTGAATTAACTAAGTGGATGAATTTCAACACAGAGACAACCTCATCTTATGCTACATGGACATAGGCACTAATCTTTCCTCTATCAATCAATGTACTAATCTACTGAAAACTCATTTGGAGGGTCCTCAGCTCCCTCACCACCTATTTCCTGAGTCTCCTCAAAATATATTCACAGTTTTTGCCAAAGAAGAATAAGAAAATTACCTTCAAACTCAGATGATTTTTCAGAGCCTACATTCTTAACCAGGAATTCAGGGGATGGGCTTCAAAGGGTCCAAGAAATTCCTGAAAACATATGCAAAACACTGCATTCATATATATGTGTGTTTTTAGGGAAACAGTGCATTGTAACCATTTGAGTTTCAAATGTGATCTTCTAAAAAGCAACCAGACTGCTACCTTAACAGAATCACCAGTTATGCCCATGTGACTGTCCTGATTTTAGACTGAAAGTCTTGTGTCCCAGGAAATCCTGCAGATTCTGCTGCTTCATCACTCTAATATAGGATTGCCAGACAATATGCAGAATGCCCAGTTAAATTTGAATTTCAGATTAACAATGAATAATTTTTTAGTTTAGGAATGTCCTGAGAAATATTTTTGTTTATCTGAAATTCAGATCTAACTCAATTTGTATTTTTATTTGTAAAATAAAATGCTGCTGTATTTTTGTTTATAAAATCTGGAAACTCTACCCTAATAGAATATTTAATAATAATAGTAGGAATAAGAATAGTAGTAGCAATAGCAGTAACCAACAATTATTGAGTGCCTCCTTCATGTCAGTCAGTTTCCTCTTTAATCCTAACCACATCACAGGAAGTTGGGAATGATTATGATCATTCCCTTTTATGGATGCAGTAATTAAGGATTAAAGAGGTTAAATAGTTCAGCCATAAAAAAAGAATGAAGTCTTGCCATTTGCAACATGGGTGGAGCTACAGAGTATTATGCTAAGCAAAATAAGGCAGTTAGAGAAAGACAAATACCATATGATTTTACTCATGTGTGGAATTTAAGAAACAAAACAAATGAACAAAGGAAAGAAAGAGAAAGAGAGAGAGAGAGAGACAAATCAAGAAACAGACTCTTTGGGGCTCCTGAATGGCTTAGTCGGTTAAGTGTCCGATTCTTGACTTTAGCTCAGGTCATGATCCCATAGTTCTTTTTTTTTTTTTTAATGTTTATTCATTTTTGAGAGAGAGAGAGAGAGAGAGAGAGAGAGAGACAGTGAGTGGAAGAGGGGCAAAGAGAGGGGGACAGAGGATCCAAAGCAGGCTCTGAGCTGACAGCAGCAAGTCTCATGTGGGGCTTAAACTCACAAACCATGAGATCATGACCTAAACCAAAGTCAGACGCTCAATCAACTGAGCCACCCAGATGCCCCAATCTCAGGGTACTTGAGATCAAGCCCACATCTGCACTGTTAGTGCAGAGCCTGCTTGGGATTCTCTCTCTCCCTCTCTCTCTGCGCTAATTCTACTTATGCCTGTGTGCATGCTCTCTCTCTCTCTCAAAATAAGTAAATAAAAACTTTAAAAAACAGACTCAACTACAGAGAACAAACTGATGGTTACCAGAGGGGAGGTGGATGGGGGGATGGGTGAAAGAGGTGATGGGGATAAAATTTGCATAGAACCACAAAAGACTCCAAATAGCCTTAAGTGGTCTTGAAAAAGAAAAGTGAAGCTGGAAGCATCACAATTCTGGACTTTAAGTTATATTTCAAAGCTGTAATAATCAAAATAATATGGTAGTGACACAAAAATAGATCAATAGAACAGAATAGAAAATCCATAAAAAAACCCACAATTACATGGTCAATTAATCTCTGACAAAGCAGAAAAGAATATCCAATGGGGAAAAAAGACTCCCTTCAACAAATGGTGTTGGGAAAACTGGACAGCAACATGCAAAAGAATGAAACTGGGCCACTTTCTTATACCATACACAAAAATAAATTCAAAATAAATTAAAGACCTAAATGTAAGATTTGAAACCATAAAATTCCTAAAAGAGAACACAGGGAGTAACCTCTTTGACATTGGCCGTAACAATTTCTTTGAAGATATGTCTCCTGCAGCAAGGGAAATAAAAGCAAAATTAAACTATTGGGGCTACATCAAAATAAAAAGTTTCTGCACAGCAAAGGAAATAGTCAACAAAACTAAAAAACAACCTATGGAATGGAGGAAGATATTTACAAATGACATATCTGATAAAGGGCTAGTATCCAAAGTACACAAAGAACTTGCACAACTCAGCACCCAAAAAACAAATAATCCAATTTAAAAATGGGCAGAAGATGTGAACAGACATTTCTCCAAAGAAGACATCCAGATTACCAACAAACACATGAAAAGATGCTCATCATCACTTATCATCAGGGAAATGCAAATCAAAACTACAATGAGACATCACCTCACACATGTCAGAATGACTAAAATCAAAAACACAAGAAACAACAGGTGTTGGCAAGGATGTGGAGAAAAAAGAACACTCATGCCCTGTTGATGGGAATGCAAACTGGTGCAGCCACTGTGCAAAACAGTATGGAAGTTCTTCTAAAAGTTGAGAGTAGAACTACCTTATGATCCAGCAGTCACATTACTGGGTATGTACCCAAAGAACACAAGAACACTAATTCAAAGAGATACACGCACCCTTATGTTTATAGCAGCATTATTTACTAGCCAGATTCAAATTCATCAAAATTCATGTTCTATAAAAGGAGAAAGGGAAAAAGCTATACCTGGAGATGTCAAAGGTGCCTGACTTTGCCACCAGGACTCCTGCCCCCTACCACTCCCCTTCCCACTCCAACTCCTTGTAATCAGTCATTTATCTCCAGGCTCTGAAGCCAGGCTGTGCATCAGAGGCTACAGATTCAAAGCATTAGCACCATGGCTTGGCAAGCATCCTGTTTCCTGAATGCTGCTCTAACTCCCCCACTTTTCTCACAGGCTTTATCAGGCAGACTTCCCTTAAGTCTTTCAACCCACAGAAGTTGACAGTGACTTAGATCAGCAGCTGATATTCACTTGCCTCCTTGGGATGCTTCCTGTTCTCCAAAATCTATAAACACTTGGCCCAAATATTCTACAGGTTGGAATGGGACTTGCGCAGAGGTGACCAACTGTCCTGATATGTCTGGACCTGAGATATTTCTAAGGATGCAGGACTTTTCAGTACTAAAAATAAAAAACTCCCAAGAAAACTGAGACAATTGGTCACCCTACCTGTTGGGCAAATTAACCATACACTTTGACTATTATTATCTCATTTGATCCTCAGCACAACACTGTGGCTGAACCTATTTTTCACATGAGGAAACTAAATCACAGAGATATCCAGTAATTACTAACGTGTGCAGGGTTGTAAACTGCACAGCTGAGCCTGCGACATGTGCCTCAACTCCAAACTTGGGCCAATAAGTGGTTTAATGACCTGGGCTCTGGAGTTAGACTGTCCAAATTCCAACTTCTGTATCTTTAAAAATAGGAATGATATTGAAATGTACCTCCCCATTCTGTAAAGATTAAGTGAGATAATGCATTTAAGTCACCTAAAACAATGCTTGGTGCTTAATAAGTGCTTACTAATGGAAACTCTCATGACTCCATCCTGTTCCGAAAAGAATGACATACAGAAAGAGTTCTGCCTTCTTTGTATTAATCTCAAAGGTTGGGAATATCCTCAAAATGTCTTTCTTTCCCCTCATACCCAGTTATCCATTTAACATTAAAGTATTTTCCTAAATATTATTAAAAGCTACATTTTCAGCTTTTACTATGTCTTCCATGTCCCACATTCTGATCACAAGTTATGTCGACCAGGGCTTCCTTTTATTCAACCTACATTTAGCCATATATTTCACAAGCTCAAAGGGAGTAAAGGTCAGTCAAGGTCCGCTTGAAAACCAAATCCTCCCTGATCCCACCCCAATTGACTTGGTGAGCACAGGGACCATATCTGCTTTATTTACCTCTGAGTTACCTCTTGTGCCCCAATCAGTTCAGGTTCCCAATACGTGTTTATTGAATTAATTATTTGGTCAATATCATTTCCCATTATCACCCATTCTTGCTACTCTGTATCTGGAATAAACCACTCCATTCTGAGTATTGCTTTACAACAATTCATCACCCCCATCTTACAGTTGCTCATGTTCCAAAATTTACAGTCAGAAAAACCCAGTCACAAGAATAAAATTGCTCAGACTACATAAGAATCAAGGAATAAAGGTAGGGTAGAAGGAATACCAAACCAGAAGTCAAAAGAACTGGAATTCAGGTTTGCCATTAATCGGCTCTGTGTCTTTGGGAAGAAAGAAAAGGCAACAAGAGAACATTTGTATAGTCCTTGCTGTGAGCCAACTCTGTGCTAAAAAACCTCTCTATGGATTTTTTTCAGTTTAATTCCCCTTAGAAGGTACTTCTATCCCAGTTTTAAGAGTAAAGTAACTAAAACTCAGGAAGTTTGTTTTTTTTTTTAATCCAAATTATACCTAATACAAAGTCAAGATTTGAACCCAGGTCTATTGACTAGAAAGCACAGATTCTTTTCAATTTTTTCATCAAGTTGCCTCCCATAAGAAATTGTAACAGAAAATTGTTCCATTCAATCAGTTTCTAGTTTATGGGCCCAACAAGATTCCCTTGAATCAGATCATGTCATCTATTTAAGCCTTAGTTTTCCTCCAGGTAAAATGAGAAGGTTAACTAAATGATGCCTTTCACATTTTAAATCCTATGACTTGGTGCCAATGTGCTGAGGTTGACTCTGAAAAAAGAAACTGCTAGTTGGAGTACTCAGAAGAAGGCAGCCTATGTGCTCAACCATCCATCCTTCCAGAATTATCAATCTGCCACATTGATATGCTAATTGCAAGGGAAGAAATGTGGAACTAATTCCATGTTTCATTCAAGTAAAGGCATCCAGGTAGCACCAAGATACTAGAGAATCAAAATCAGCATGATTGCATTGACTTGGAGTGTGTTGTGGCAGGAGAACAGGAATTGGGTTCTTCCATCACACCTCCTTAACATGTTCATTCCAAACAGTCCAACAGAAAAAAAGGTCTTCTCTCCGTTTTCTTCTAGTGTTCGAAGTGCCCAATATATAAGTCACATTGGCAGCTCCTCCAGCCTTCCAGGAGCCCATCAAAAAGTAATAACCCTGATGCCTCGGGGCTGGGTAAATCTGTTGCTCTCAGAGTCCCCACCCAGCTTTGAAGCGTTGGCTGACTTGAATAGATGGGCTAGAAGAATGTTCCAGTTGGCTCTTTCAGAATCTTGACTAATTGAACCATCTGGTGGAGGGCAAAAACCATGTCATTTGGGGCATGATGATTTTAAATAAGCTGCCAGCATGTGCAGGATAAAAAGGATTGGTGGCATGTAGGTGATCCTTACAGAGGAACTTAGCACATCTGTCAAAATGGACCCCGACGGAACTTCCTAGATGCAAAACTACCCTTTTTTCTTCCTTGACCCGTGCTCTGATCCATAAAACCAAATATTTGATTAGATTTTTTTCACATCCATTACCCAAATAAGAGCATTCTTAGCTTGTTTTTTTTCCTTCCTTTACTAAGAACAAACCTAACACATTAAAACATAAGTCACCTACATGGCTCAATTTTCAGCGCCCAGTAAAGTACCCCTGTCTTCTCTCCTACACTACCTACCCACAAAAGAAAAAATAAAGTGTATTGAACACTAGTTTTATCTAGTGGCTGATATTCCCTTTGTATACTTCCTCCATATTAAATGCTTATGTATCTCTCTAAGATTATGGAAACTTAGTGTGTTAGGTGGAGCTCCTCAGAAACTGACTCTGGGAGGATGATTCAGGGGCAAGTGATTTGTTAAAGAAATGTTCCCAGGAGAAATCAGTAAGGGAGAAGCAGAACTGGGGAGAGAGACAAGCTAAGCCAAGGCTTGATTTCTGGCAAATCTCAGGAAGAATAAGTTCCCACAGGGAACCCTGGAGTGTGAATCACATACCTCAGAGTTTGTCTCAATTTGAGGCAAAGAAGGTGGGTTTTTGTACCCCTACACAAATTGGTTGTTGACTAAGATCAGCCCTGGGCAAGGGCAAATAAATGCCAGGTATTTCTACCCCTCTGAGAACCAGGGTGAAGCCATTCCAATTGCCCTAGAGTGTCCTTCAAAAACACTCACAAGGGCAGGTCAGAGAAGAAAAAACACCCAGGGGAAGATACGTGAAAGAGATCCAAGAAGATCTGGGTGGAGCATGACAGTGTCTGCTACACACATAAAGATTTTCTCAGCCATCAAAGGTTTAGTGTAAAATGGCCAGGCTAGCCTTAGAAAAGAAAAGGATCCAGGAGGAAGGATGCAGATGTCAGAAAAGTTAAGGGACAAGAAGTGAGGAGGTGCTCCTGAGTAAAAGGAGGTGGGGCTCTGTGAAGGGGTGTGCAGTCAAAAACACTTGAGAGCTGAAGGAAAGGATGTGGAAAGACATGGAGATGTCTCCAAATACAACACAAACATCCATGGAAACAGCTACTGAGGAGTGGAAGGGAGGGAGAAAATAAAAAGCAGACAAAGTGTACCAGATCAAGATGGGGGTTCTACTCGTAGGCCCCATGAACTCACTGTGACTTTGGACAAGCTATTTTCCCTCCTTCATCTCAGCTTGCTCCTTGGTAAACTGAGGGTTAACCAGATTAGGACTTTCCAATGCCTATTACAAGGAACAGTGGAATTTCATGAGCTATTAATAGGTGTTCATGGAAAAGAGTTCTGGAAATATAGTTTAGGAAACACTATTAGAAATCCACATTAGCATAATAAAAGTACTGCCTTGAAGAAGTTGGCTTAACTGTTGAGCTCTTTATTTACTTGACCACAGGAGTCTTTGGGGTCCAGATATCTAGAATCTTCTCTCAGGGCACTAATTTTTGGGAAACTGAGGGTCCTTCTTGCTCTAGTATTGAGTTCATTTCACAGCTGAACAATTCTTGCACTCAAAACTTAGATGAAATAAAAATATGTGAGGAAGACTCATGGCTCTCAAAAGGCAGCCAAGAAATTCAGTGATAATATTTACAACTATCAGTTATCGAGAAGTTAACCTATGCCAATCATTGCAGTAAGCACTTTATATAAATATTGTTTGATTTGATTTTGATAGGGACCTTGATGAATACTTTTATCTCCATTTCCCAGATGATGTAACTGAAGTTCAGGTAGGTTAATAATATGCCTTGGTCTCACAGTAAGTTTTAAAGCCAGACTTAGCAGCCTAATACCATGCCTTATTCATCATTACCCCAATTCTGTATTTCTCATCCTTTCAAGCCACTCTTCATTTGTTAGACCCTTTGTCTTTTTGTCAGTTCACTCCTGATAGATGATCCATAAAATGGAGATAAGAGTACTGGTCAACATGTATAATTGGAAGCCCTCACAAAAATCATTTTGAAGTGCTTTTCAAATAAAAAATACTCTAATGTTATCTCCCTGCTAGAGTAGTGATTTGAAGCTGATGTTAAAGACAAAAAATAAAATTCCATATTTAGCTGTATGACTTTTGAGAAAATTGTTTTAATGAATCAATCAGAGAAATTATGTCAGCATTATAGGGGAGAGACATGATGAGTAAGCAATGATACCATTTGGGGGTAAGGTAAGAGCTAATTTTGCCAAGGTTCTGTTATGCTTTCTCTCACCCTTTTCTTTCTCTCACCTTCTACTAGACTACCTTGTACCAAGGTCCAGGAGATCTTTCCCTGCCACTGTTTGTATTATTCTAGAAATGCCCCCTTGTTACTCCTCCACCTATCCAGGTTTTAAGACCCTATTTAGGTCTTGACTCCTCTGTGATGTTCACACTATAGGTCTCACTCTCTCCTGTGCAACCTTATGGTTCAGTATTACTCAATATTGCCATTGACTATTCCCACTTGTATTGATCTGGCTTGTCAAACAAATTGTAAGTGCCTGTCTTTGTTCAGGCTGCTATAACAAAAATACCATAGACTGGGTAACTGAAACAGCAAATCTTTGTTTCACACAGTTCTGGAGGCTGAGATGTCCAAGGTCAAGGAGCCAGCAGATTTGGTGTCTAATGAGACCCCACTTCCTGATCCATAGCTATCTTCTCTCAGTATTTTCACTTGACAAAGGGGTGAGAGACCTCTCTGGGGTCTCCTAATATGGGCACTGAACACATTCATGAGCTTCCAAGCCCATGACCTAATCATCTCCCACAACCCCATCTTCAAATACCATCACACTATGGATTAGATTTCAACATATGAATTTGGGACGACACCTACATTCAGGTTACAGCAGAGCCTCAAAGGGGAGAAGTATGCATTACATGTGTCTCAAATCCTCCACATGACCTGAGCCAAAGTTGGACACTTAACCAACTGAGCCACCCAGGTGCCCCAAAATATAAAACCAAAATTTAAGTGATTTTTCTCTTTGTCTCCTTGAGGGCAGGGATATGTGTGCTTTGCCAGTTTACCCTCAGAATCTAACATAGTCTCTAGCATACAATTAATTCTTTAAGAAGAATTGTTGAATAAATAAATGATTAATTAAGTGGGAGATATTCAACTAATAATAATCATAGAAACAATGACAACATTCATCAAGTGTTTGCCATATGGCAGGGTTATATTTATATAATCTATATTATCATCTGGGTAATATTTACAGTCTCATCTGAGACTCACAACAAACTGTGATGCTGGTTCTGTAATTAAGCCCACTTTAGAGATGGGGAAACTGATGCACGGACAGGTTGAATGACTGGCCCAAGGTCACACAGCAATCAAGGATGCAAACCCTGTCAGTCTAACTCCATGACCCAAGCTCTTAATAATGAAGCTAATATTAATATTTGGACATTCTGACCACCTTTATAATGGCCCTGAAGATGAAAAGCATCCAGAAAGAATTTCAGGTTTTTCAAGTGATCAAAGGCACAAAATACAGGACTAAACTCTCATAAGCTGGCCCTCAATGCAGTTGACTGGTCACTATGCTGCCTTATGAGACATTGATAGACAAGAGACAATGAAGGAAATTAAGAAAGTCACCATACAAACAGAGAAGCAGACAGGCAGAATGTGATGCCAATGCTGTTTGGAGCTTCTGCCGGAATTCACTCAACAAAATTTTATGAATATTCATGTGGGAAATACCTGAGTATCAGAAATACCCCAATGAGTAAGAGAGTCAAGGTGCCTACACTCATGAAGCTTCCATTCTACTAGGAGAAATGAAGCATAATCCAGTAAACCAACCAAGATAATGTAAGACAGTGACAAATGCTAGGATAGTAATAAAATGGGGTAATAAAATAAAGGAAAGCCTTTGCTAGGGAGTATCACTGATGCAGAGACTTGAATGAAGTAGAGAACATATACCCATGAAAAAATATGAGGGAAGTTATATGATCTCTTTTGTTTAAAAAAAAAATCAGTGGAGGAAGAACTGTTATTGGACAAGAACAGAAATAGACAAGTTAAAAGGCTTTTCTCAAATACTAAGGGAGATGGTTATGGCTTATTCTTGGGTGGCAGAAGTGGAGACGATGAGAGAGAAGAAATGGATGTCACTTACTGTGCAGCCCTGGGAGGTGCCTTTGGGGGAGAGTTATGGGATCCCAAAACTACCTTTTTAATCTCTGTCTTCTTCCCTTAACCTGCCTGTCTGTCCATTTCAGGAAATAATGAAGATCATCAACATCAAGAGTCAATATCCAAATGCATCAATAGCATAAAAGACCTTAAACTCTTCTAGTCCCAATGCTATCCTTTCCAGACTCCAAGTCCAAATTCCTCTAGGACAGGGGTCAGCCAATTTTTCCTATAAACAGCCAGAAAGTAAGTATTTTCAGCTTTGCAACCTCATGGTCTCTGTCAGAACCACTCAATTTGTACAGTGCAAAAGCAGTCACAGATCATAACTAAACAAATGGGTGTGCCTATGTCCCAATAAAAATTTTAACAAACGATGAAATTTTGATTTTGTATTATTTTCCCATGCCACAAAATATTCTTCTTTTGATTTGTTTTCAACCATCTAAAAATGTAAAAACCATTCTCAGCTCATAAGATATATGAAAACATGCAGTATTTGGCCCAAGGGCCAGAGTTTGCAATTCCCTGCTCTAAGAGGATGCTGGCTAGAACAGGATCTCTAATAGCCCCTCCCCATTTAGTTTCTTATGTGGCATCACTCCTATGGGCTCAATATATGTCATACTCATATCTTACATATAAACATAAGCCAGATTTTTTTTTATTCCCCTCCATGGACTTCCCCTGGGGACTCAAGGGTCTAATAGCCAGAGTGAGCACATTTTGCCAACAATCCTCACTTTCCATAATGGAATTTAATTATTTGGCCTGAAAAGCATTTAAGCTTCACTATACAGAAAGACTCAAATAAATAAATAATAAAGGGGCACATTTTGATAGCACCGGCCTCAAAGATCTTAAAGGCACTGTCATGCCTGCTTTAATATTTTATGGTGTAGAAATGTGACTGTTACCAGGTCATAAAAATATACTGCTTTTTATACCAGGTCAAAATCTAGGGCCAGTAGTCCTGTTTTGTGGTAGGATGCAGAGAGCCAGCCAGAAAAGAGGATAGTGTTAACTTTTTTGAAATCTGAAGAGAGCTATTTAAAGATGATGGACCAGATAAATGCATATTGGGTATTTTTTTTCCCTCTCCTGCATCTCAAAACAGAAGGTTTCAGAGTCTGCCAGCAGCTGGTGCAACATTCATTATTTACCACTGAAAAGCCAAGAATCTCAGCCTCTGACCCTCCATTGTTGTTTAGGCATATTCTGGAAAGAGCCGAGGGGCAGGCAGGTGTTTCCTGGAGCCAGTAACACAGGGTATCTATGCAAACACTCCAAATCTTCAAGTTGGAAGTGACACTAGCAATGATCTACCCTGCATCCTACATCTTAGAAGAAAGACTCACAGCATCGCTGACTGAGGATGATACCGTCATGGGGCAGGAAATTTATCCGCTCCCTGGACAGGTTTAGTCATCACTGGAGACAGAAAAATTGTTATTTAATTTTCACAACAATCTGAGAAAATAAGAACCATTTTAATGTCTGTTTTAAAGCAAAGGACACTGAAGTAACCTAACCTGCTCAAAAATGACACAGTAAGTAAGCGCCAGAGCTGGAGTTTGAACCCCAGTTTCTCTGGCTCCTCAAAGAGACTGCAACCAGCCCTCTCATCATCCTCACCTCCCACCTCTCAAAACCCTTTCGTGTAACAAAATATACAAGCTGCCCAGAATTCCTACCTAAGGAAAAAGACAATTTCCAAGATGGAGATGAAAAAGAAAATGAGAGAGAGAGAGAGAGAGAGAGAGAGAGAGAGAGAGAGGAGTTCCCCAGCCAGTTAGGTACTATGACAAAGCTAATAACTGATGTACAAGCAAACAAATGCAGAGAAAGGTTTCTGGCACTATAAAACAGAGATTAATTAATACTAGATTACAATGGAATTCCTATAGAATTACACTTGATCCAGACCCCAGAATAACAAAGGAATTCAACATGATTAATGCTTTGAATAGCAAGGGATCATCAGAATGATTTACCTCTTATTACTAAAAAGAGCTGCCAGATTGCTTTAAAAAGCTTGGCTAGCACAGGATATTGCTATCTCCACTGCAATCAGCAGTCTGAGTTTACTCATTTGACAGGAGCATGGATTCTTTGCCAAGTCTGCTTCTGCTTCAGTTTTCCATATCTGTTTTTCTTCCTTCCTCCCCCTGGCCCCACCCTCTCTCCCAGTTTGGAGGAATTCTGAAATCCCCAACAAGCTCAGCTTGGGTCATCTGCTGGGTGTTCAGATGAACCAGTTGCAGGCAATGGGCAGCAAAAGCAAAGCCAGCCTGGACACAGGTACCAGCTGTTCTGCCAGCTCTGAAGGGGCTCTTTTATTTTATCTTCTCACTTTTCCTGTTCAGAAAAAAAATCTTTGCTGGTGAGTCATTTGTGGCCATAGGTGTTTAAAGCATTTATACAAGGAGAAAGACAGATTGATGCCTTTAGCACAGTCTGCCCTCTCTGGTCTAAGGAGAGGTCAGGAGGATGACAAGAATACTAAAGCTTAAGACGACAGAGTTGGCGCCAACATGCATTTAAGCAGAGACTAAGAGTCCAGAATTCCTGGACATCATAAAGAATCTATTATCATTGTGGTCACTTTCAGCAAGACTGATTTCATTACCATCTGTCTTCATCCACCACTGCTTAGTGAATAAATATTAAATATGGAACTTTTCCTGGACTCAAGTCACTGAGGCCGAGAGGAAAGCAGTTATGTAACCATGTGATCTCTGCACACCTCATAGATAGAAGGAGAGCAGATGAAGCAAGGGGGTCAAATGGGGGTGCATCAGGGGAGGGAAGCACTGTGGAGTAAGATAAGATCATTAGCTCTACTGAGTCGAAAATAAGGGTTCAGTTCTCGGTTGAGTAATAATTCTCTTTTCAAGGTGGGCAATATTTAAGCAATCATCTCTTGAAAATTGGTCATTACCACCAGCTAATAACTGATTTGTTAGTTAATAGCCCAAGGTGAAGCCAAGGGCAGCAAATGCTCTGGCATACCATTCTTTGATGACAGGATTAACAGATTTCAAGGGCATTATTGCTATTATGAACCATGTTCATTGATTTATAACAACGCTAATATGTTTTATAAAAAGTGGGTGCAATGTCCTGGAAAAATTCATCATTGTCTGGTACTCTGAAGTTGAATAACCACCACGCCATGTCCAAGAGAGACACCCTCTGGTCCAGTTCTGGGCATCATCAAGGTCTAGGCTCACCCTGGGTGTTTTGCACAATGTGGGATTAGGGAATCCAGAGCAACATCACTCAGAAGGGCCCAGACTATAGCTTTAATTACAAAAATGCCACTTCTTCCCCTAAATTTGTCCTGATCGTGTATTTTCATTAAACCTGCCACCATAGAGTCTAGAAGGAAAAAGAGTAAGATTTTATGACTGGCTCATTTGATGAGTGGGATTGGCATGGGAGAAGAGCAAGACTCATTAATTTTTTATTTTAGAATTTGTCTCCTTTTTGAATGTTTAATAAAGTTAGCTCAAAAAAAATCTTGAAGTCAAAGCTTTCATAAGGAGCCTGGAATCTTATCTCTTTTACTTATTATGAAAATCCTTTTCCCCTTCTTCCTTGGGGGGCATAATTGTATGCTTCAAAGAAGGCAGGACCCCTCCCAATTCCCAAGAGTAAATCTTAATTTATCTAAGCTAACCACAGTAATTCCCATTCTCTCCCAGTGACTGGTTTAAGAGTAGGCCTGTGATCCAGTTCAAACCAGTATGATTAAGGAGAGATTGGGAGAGGGATTTCTGAGAAGGTTCTCTTGTGCCTAAAATCAAATGTGCAAAAAGATAGAAACCCATTTTTCCACTCTCAGTTTAGGGGGTGAGGAGGTGATGCCTGGAGCTGCTGCAGCTTTATTGCCATCAAGAAAATATGTTAGTTCAAGGACTAAACCAAATAGGGTAAGGATGGCTGAGCGAGAAAGATGGAAATAACCTAGGAATTTCACTTGGTTGATCCTCCAAATGAACCAACCATGCAACTGCCCTATCTTCAAACTTATTATTTGACATGATAAAAATGTCCAGAGTATTTACACCATTTTTCATTGGGTTCTTTCTATTTACAGATGGCAACACACAATCTGATACACTCCTGTAGCCTGCCCCCAAGAAATATAAGACCCAGAGAGAAGAAAGTGAAGTCAGCATGATGACACATGCTGAGGATGCAGGGTTTAGAAATCCGGAGAACTTTTTAGGAGAGTTGCATACAACTGAATGACTCCTTGCATCCTAAAAATTAGGTGGGGTCTTTTCCGTGACAAACACAAAACGAATATGTACATGAGCTAGAAAAAATAACAGTTATCTGCACCAAAGCTCTCAAAAAAAAAAAAAATCAGAGTGCAGCTGCTGGAAATCAATTGGCATACCCAGTGAAAATCCATCCACAGCTGACAAAGTTAGAGGGCTTTACCTCTAAGCCAGGGGTACTGGGAAGAAGGATCATGGTGTTAAGCCAGGTCCTGGAGTCAGGCCTAGAAGTGGCATACAACACTCCAACCCACCTGCTGGTGGCCAGAACTGTCGTATGCCCACCTAACTGCAGAGGAGGCTAGGAAATGTAATTTAGCTACGTGCATGGTGACAAAGTAAAAGAATATAGTGAGCAGTATCTTCCACATCCAAAACCCAGAAGGCTGAACGCTGTACACTCACTCATATAGGCCCATGACTGACCCCTGGCTACCGCAGACTATATCTGACCAGACTCAAGACTTTTCTAAGAGCTTCCTTGGTGGTTTCAGTCTGTCACACTTGACGAAGATCCTTTGCTTGACAAAACTTTAGTCAGTCTCCTGAACATTCTCCTAGGCCCAGCTGTGCACTTTCTTGTAAAATCTAGTTTGAGCAGAAACCCTGCCAAATCAGTTTAACCAGAATTCTCCACCCTGGATATCTGATTAGGTTCCTCAGCCTTCACCATCACCCAGGTGATGTCTGATCACTTTGGCCTATCTTCTAACAATCCTGTTAGGTTGGTTTAGCCAGGACCCCTCATTACACCTGATGTTTTCTCTAGTAATTTTCCATTCACTGATCTCCACCCTGCTCCTTGGCATTAAATTTCCACTGGTCCATGCTATATTCAGGGCTGAACCCAGTCTCTCTCCTCCACTGTAAAATCCCATTGCAGTCATTCCTATACCTATTGCAGTGGTCCTGAATAAAGTCTGCCTGAATATTTTCCTTTAACAGACTAAAAGCATGACCCTTGGGGAGATAAAGACTGAAGAGTTGGATACTCTCAAACATGACGGATTCTTCTGGAAAATTATCTTCAGTTTAAGAAAAATTATACATCTTCCAGGATCTTTCACCTTTCCAGAAAAAGCGATTTTTCCCTTTTAGGAATTTTCTGTTCCATTTTCCAAAAAATACACCCATGAATATATAAGGGATAAACTCCATACTGAGTTTAAATAGCTTTCTTTAATGTGGACCCACAGCATTTCCTTCTGGTTGTCCACTCCACAGAAAACTACAGTCAGAGAAGTCCTAATCCAAGGATCATAAAGACTCTTTGATCTAGGGATCACTTCATCAAGGCATTCACCCATTCATAGTCCAAGTTCATCCACGTCATCCTCAGAAAACCTTCCCAAAGTACCTGGCAGGAAATTCACTGCTTTCAATTAGACACCAATGAGGTGATGTCTGGTTTGTATTCAATAGGATAATTATTAATTCAGTATCAAATTATTAATTTATGCCAGAAACTAAAGAATGGATGCTGTCACATTACAGCATGAATAATAGAAGAGAACAGACCTTGGACCACACTTTGAGAATCTCTAATATAATTGATTGCCATTCCAAACTGATCCCATCTGGGCAGAACCGCACGACCAGTTTGCTCTCTCAATCTGAGCAACACTGGTTGAAAAGGGAAACTTTTATTTGGCGAATGATCAACCTCACTTGAAGCTGACATTTTTAACATTGAAGGTAAAAGCAAATGTTGACTAGTGAAAATGTTACAGGCAAAAACTTGTGTGTGTGTGTGTGTGTGTGTGTGTGTGCGTGTGCTTTAACAGGAGTCTTTTTATCCCATAAATTCTTTACCCTTGTAATCTCTAGATTTATTGAGTACTTACTATTTGCCACAAACTGTTCTAGAAGGCTTTGCATGTTTTATTCCATTTACTCCTCAGAATAATCCAATGAGGTGCATACAATCCCTGTCTTTACTTAACAGGTGAGGAAAATGATGCATTTATCTAACATCACATTAATACCTCATACTTGTATCAGATACTGCAGGTTATAAAAATACTCTTACTTGACTTATCTCATGTGATGCTTATAACAACACAGGAGGTGGGCAGAGTATGTCATATATTTCCCCTTTAGAGATAAGAAAATTGATGCTAAGAGAAGTTAGTTTACTTGAGTAACATCTCTCAGGAAATGTTGGGGCCAGGATGCAAATCTGGATCATCTGACTCCCAATCTCATTGTTCTACATCACAAAACTCAATTTTAAAAGCACCCACAGACTGCCATTTCATGTTAAGAGAACCAAAAAATTAACTTTGGAGTATATCTCCATACTCTTTAGTAGAGCCAACCCAAAAGTAATATGAAAAGAAAAGATAGATGCAAAATATTGCCTGAACAGTGGTGTTGAAACACCTTTCCTTTAGTAGAGAGAAGACAATGTTTGTAGGAGAATCAGCTCCATCATGTCCACCTACAAGGACATATCAACTGGACTGAAGATCCATAAGCATTGAGTCAAGAGTAAACGCAGGAATACATTTCAAGGCCCAGAGGTATGAAATACTGAACAAAGTCCCCCTCCTCTGGAAAGTCCCTCCCAACCTCCTCAACTCACAATGATTCTTCCTTATTGTGAATGTGTCTTTCCCTCACAGTCTATATCACAATGTAGTGTCTGATGATATCTGGTATTTACTATCTTCTATGTATTACAAATACATGTCTAGCCATTTGACTTCTAGAAAGTAGACACCACATCTCCCTTTGAATTTTGCATCCACCAAAAGATTAGCACCATTCTGGGTCCAGATGAATGATTACTAAAACTTGCAAAATATTTTTAATGATAATAGCCTTTCCACTAAAACACTAATATTGTTTGATAAAACTATTCATGAGTATATCACATTGTATTGAGATTTCATTCTGTGATGCTATATTTCAGTGTACATCATTTGAACCATGTCAAATATTATGTATCGAGAGCTACACAGTAAGAGGCATATTTAAGACAGTTTCCCCACAGTTGCACAGATAGAGATGGCTGGTTAAATATTTGGTATTTATATACAGTGTATGTAAACCAATCATTGTAAAGACACATTGTAGCATTCCCACTCAGCAATTTTAATGAAAACAAGCCTTTAAATCTCTATTACTGTTTAGAGAAAAATTGAAGTATTTTCACAACTCAGATACCTAATGAACTGTACATATCTTTTCCTTTGTCTTAAAGTATGAGCAGAGATGGGTAAGAGAGGCTATGCTTGGCAATGATATTACCGGTTATTGGAAGATCTTTTACTACTGCCTTTACTATACAGACCTCCAGTGATTTACACACCAAATTTGTGAGCATCAATATATAGGAACATATAAAGTAGTTGACAGCATAAAAAGGTTGATGGTCAGGAACAGCCAGCAGAAAACCTTGTTCATTGTCATTTATCATGCTAGGAATGGAGGATAAGAATAAATAATAACTCACTTTTTTTTATCTCTACAGAAACACTTCCATATTATCTCCCTCAGTCTGAGAACCAAGGCTATGTTCCTGGAAACAAAACCCCACTTACTTAGGCAAAACATCCTGGGCAATAAGAAGTCAGCCTGCTAAGCTTTTGTGTAGATATATGCCTGCTACATGCACATTTGCCAAGACCATAAGAATGCCTATAACCACCTAATAGATGTGGCCACACATTAAAACTACTGTTTCCAATTATGCTCAGTAGCATGAAGAATTATCCATAAGCTGGTCCATGAGTGCAGTTCTTGACCTAGCTAGTCTCTCTGATTCATTGGTATCCATGAGCTTGGGTGCATTTATGACTATGATCTAGAAAAGCAAGTGGGTGGAAACATAGACTTCTTCACAAAGCCAGAACAAATCCTAAGTCTAAAGACAATGAAGGCTGCCTGCCAGTCAGCCCTAGGGAATAGTACACAGTATCCAAGACCTGTATTTGCAAAATTGACCTGAAAAACAACTCCGGAATCTGCTACCTGCTAAAGCAAATACTTAGACAAAGACAAGGGTTGGAGAAGATTGGCAGCATGTTTGGACAATTATAGGACAAAATGCATTTCCAACATAGCCTTGAAATGCTTGATCCATGGAAAGAAGGAAGAAAAAAATATCCCTGAGTATAGACTCTCGTTCTAACTGCACAGACAGTTAGCAGCGTTAAATAAGATGACTGAAACTTTCTGGACATGTGTTGCCTCACCATTCAAATGGTGATGAGACTATAGAATCATCTACAGCAGTAATTTACTAAATTAAAAAAATTGAACAATTACATTTATCGGCTATCTTGGTTTGGGCTGCTATAGCAAAAATACCATACATTGGGTGTCCTATAAACAGCAGAGATTTATTTCTCATAGTTTTGGAAGCTGAGAAGTCCAAGATCAAAGCGCCAGCAGATCCGGAATATGTGAGAGGCTGCTTCTCAGCTCAATGGCTATCTTTTCATTATGTCTTCTCAATGTAGAGAGCTAAGAAAGGAAGAAGCAAGTTCTCTCATGCCTCTTCTTATAGGGGCACCAATTACATTCATGAAGATTCCACTTTCGTGACCTGGTCACCTTCCAAAGGCCCCACCTTCTAAGGCAATCACATTGAGGGTTAGGATTTCAACATATAAATTTTGAGGTAATATAAACATTCAGTCCATCACATAACCAAAGGTTTCACAATTTTACCCATAGATTCCTTCAAATTTTTGAGGTGGATGCTATTGAGTCCTGCAAGTTTTTATAGCTACATTAAGCCTTTAATCTAGGTGTTCTGAGACAGCATTTCCCAAAGCATGTGCTATAGACTGCAAGTTCCAAAAACAATCCATAAAGAAAAAATTCTATGATAAAATAAATTTGGAAAACACAGAATACCATAACCCCAGGGATATTCAGTATCTATATTAGTATGTTAAAGGCACTTAGAAGTCTTTTTTTTTTTTGTGGCACTTAGAAGCCTTAAAGGAACTTTTACTTTGTTTAGCTCATATCCCTTGATTCCTACTGCCTTCCACTGTCCCTATTTGCACCTCTTTGTCTAAGGTCTCTCTCTCCCTCCCCTCCTCTCTCTCTCTCTCTCTCCACTCCCAATTCCCACCCCAAGCCTCAAAAGACTGTTCTGCCTGCTTGCAGAGCTGGCCTGAAGTACCAGGAACTCATACCCCAAGAGCAGCCCCTTAACCAATAACTGCGTATAATTATCCCAGCCCTCTGCTGTTTGGTTGGGATAACTCTGAAGTATGTGCTTTATACTACCTCCCTTAGCTTCCCCCATAGGATTAACTTCTTGTTGCCCACAGTGGTTGCTGGCTTGATGAGGTGCCAGTTATTAGATGCCTTCTCTTCTTCACTATCTTACTTCCCCACTCCCCACTTCCCAAATAAACTACTTGCACACAAATTTAACTGCAGGGTCTACTTCTGAGATAACTCAAACTAATATTCCCATGGTTTCCCACATATGTTTGATGACAGATCAATCTTCACAGAACACTTTTTCAATTAAACAAACCTCTTGGTGGCAAGTGAGAGAAGCCCAGTACAAACTGGCTAAAACAGAAAAATTTATTTAAATCCAAGAATAGGCTGGCTTTAGGCCTAGAGGACTCAGGCTCTTGGACAATGTCATGTTGACTTGCTCTGTCTCCATTTCTGGGCTCTACAGTCCTTTGTGTTGGCTTCGTTCCAACACGCTCTCTCCACAAGGTGGAAAGGTGACCATTAGCACTGAGCTTACATTCTCTCTTTTCAGCAACCTCAATGAAAAAGGGGCTTCTCCTTCCCAGTAGTCCTAAAAAGGGCCCAGGATGAATCTCACTAGATTGTCTTTAGTCACATGGTCATGCCTGCACCAATTGCCAAGACAGCTGTGATAGACTATGCTGACTGAACAGTCCTGGGCCATCAATCCACCTCTGGACTCAGCCACACCCAAACCACTTGTACCAACAGCAGGGAGAAGTAGTTCCTCGAAGGCGAATCAGGGTATTACTACCAGCAGAAAGAAATGTGAACAGATAACCACTCCACTCTTTAACACTCTACAGAACTCACTTTGGGAGATGCTGTTCTACAGCATTCAGAACTACTTCTCCAAAATTCCTGAGAAAGTCTTTCTCAGAAACAGCTGAAAACACACTTTAAAAAGAGTTGAGTCTTTCTGACAATTTCATGTCAGCCCAATACACCATTTATATGTGACCATTTATACATGACCACTTTACTGGTGTTACCAGTTTTCTACTTGGCTTTATGGCTTGGATACATTCAAAGAAGTATTTATTGATAATCATCTTTGGCATTTCTTGTCAAAAGAAATTCATTTCCTTTCCATCAATCTAGATCCTTATGATAAATTTCTTTACCACTCCTATCAAAAAAAGGTGGCCAAATAGCCTTAAGCAAATGGGAGAACACACTCACAGCAATGAAAAGACTAATAAATGAATAATGGAGGTTAGAAATGTACTCTATAAATCACCTATCCACTAGTGGAGTTTTTTTTTTTCTTTTCTTGTCTTTCCCATAGGAAAAAAGATTCAAACCCCAAAACAAAAAACAAGTAGAAAAAAAAGAAACACAGAAGTATTTAACTGCACACTTGTGGTTATACTGGTTTTCCTAGAATTTACTACAATGCCAGAAATTAATTTATAAATAATGGCAAGCATGGGATCTCAAACAACATCACGTGAAGAAAACGAAAACACCTCAAGAATGTTCTAATTGGCAAGGAAACACTCATCTGTGGCTGGAATAGCCAAAAGAGAAGGACAAGTTTCACATACCAGCCTTGAAAAGCATTATTGGTTTTCAAATTCTAAAAGAATATAATATTGTCTTTCCAATTTTTTTTCCTATTTCTTGTCTCTGCCCCTAAACTTACTCCCCTGGAGGAATCTCACTGAAATGGGGAGACTCATCTACATTTTAAGAAGAGCCATCACGCTGCTTTCTTTGATCTTGTTTTGATCATTCTCCACTTTTTAAAAGAAGAGTCCTGTGTCATTCCTATTTTATGAAGCTTCCTTCACAAATATAACTACTGATGTTTATCATAAAAAAATGCACTACATTAAAATCATATGATTTCAAAGTTCCTTGGTCTACCAATGATAAGCAGATTTTCAAATATAGAACAGTCCCTCTCTGACATTTCATCTGTGGTGTCTACTATACTCATGCACGCACGAGCTTGGAGACAGGCATGGATTAATTCAGTGCTGCTATTCATGCCCTAAGTGGCTACGCCCCTCTCACCAAGTGCACTCATATGGGCACACTCCCATTTCATGAGACTACTCTCCCCCAGGTATCCCTGGACATCCTCAACACTAGGCCTATGTAACCCAAGCAAGAGGGAACTGAGCTATGAAAACATGAAAAGACTCAACATTAGGAAGCCAGAAAATGAATAGAGAAGCATCAATTTCATTCAGCTATTAAAAAAACATTCTTCCAAAGGATATTAATGATGTGGGAAAATGCCAACAATAAAACTTTTTTTAAAGAATGAGAAGAAATATACTCAAACATTAATCAATAACATTCTGTCTCTAGATAAGATTATTAGTTTTTTTCCTTAATATTTTTCTGTTTTTCTCATGTTTTCTACAATTAATATCTGTTACTTTATAATCGCGGGGCAGGGGGTAGGGCAGGGGGGATAAAGAATAAATAGTGAAAAGTACATAAAAGCCTCTGAGAAAAATCTATAAAATGTTGGAGTAGAGGTGGTGGGATCAAGTAGATCATTATTACAAAAATCAGCACCCTAGATTCTCCTCTATTAAATGCTTGTCATTACCACCTCATTATATATACTTATATACTCCACAACATTGGAAATTCCTAGACTGTCAGTGCCACATCTCAACTTCTTCACTTGCCCAAAAATGCACAAGATAGGTGTTCAAGAAATGTAGTGTATACTGATTTATAAGAGCACCATAATTACAAGATGGATGTGATCAGGCAAGGACCATCAGGGGAAAGGAAGAACTAAGGGTCTGGGTGTTCTGGAGCCTTAAGACTTAAGGTTAATATCTGAAAACAGAGAAACTGACAGAAGAGTCAAAGGTCCAAGAAGTCAGGCAGAGTTTGAGGGATTAGGGTGTTTTAAAAAAAGCATCTAGGAAGTCAGTTGAGTCAATGGCACTGACAGTCAAGACAGCAAAGCACCATTGAGTCTGCTTTCAAATTTCTTTTAAGCAGGGTGGTCTTAAGAGCAAGGGTGCCATGTGGTTGACTGAAAACAATTTGGCCACAGAAATTTAGTCAACTGAGAAATTTAGGCCAACAATAGAAGATTCATTGGAACTACCTAGTCCCACAATAGAATGTCTTTTAAAATATCGTTTATTGGTTTTCAAAATTTCAAAAACAATGCATTCTCATTAAACTAACAAGGATATCAAACTTAAAATGTCCAAAACTGAGCTCCAGGTCTTGCCTCCCAAATTTCATCTTCCTGCAGACCTCCCCATCTCATTAATGCAGTTATATTCTAGTTGCCCAGGCCAAAAAATTGGATTCATTCATGACTATTCTCTTTATCTTTTATTCGAGTTTACTGTTCCTTCTGCTATCATGTGTTTGCCCCAGATAGATATCTGGTTCACACCCTCATCTCCTTGAGATCTTTACTCAAAAGCTACTTTGACAAGTGAAACTTCCCTTGATGACCTTATTTACAATTGGAAACTTCCCCAACACTCCATCCCCCCTTCCTGGCTTCATTTTTTTTTCCATAGTACTTTTCACTATCAACCCTATGATATATTTGACTTGATTCTTCTGTCTACTCTTTCTCTCTTACTCTTTTGTACCTTCTTGAAAGCAAAACTTTCTTGTTTTTCTTCTTTATCACTTTAGCCCCAACATAGAGAGTTTAGAAGACATTTAGAAGAGTTTAATAAAAATTTTATTGAATGGATTAACAGAATACAAATAAGTGGAATAATTCCACCCAGGCAAACATTACTCAGACTTTGATGTATAGTTGTTCAAATACTTATCTATATATTATTGTTATCTTATGAATATAAGATTATATCACATATAATGTTGAACCTGTATGTTTATTTTATCAGACTAAGAATTATTGGATATTTTGGATGTTTCAACTAAATCCTATTATCCCAAATTTCCACTTCAACAAATACCAAAGAATAGGAATAATGGGCTGGAAATGAATTTGAAATATAATAATAAACATATAGGGAAATACTGGAAGTTAAACTTTAGAATGGACAGAAATCTTTAAAGATAAATAAAGGATGCAAAGCAGTCACAATCATGGACCAAAATTATCAAGGAATAGGGTCTGGAGAACATTCATTTTATTTTATGTTTTTCTTTGCCAAATAGTTACATTGATCAGCTTATTTTTGACTAAATTGTTTTCAGTAGAATAACCTGGAGCTGGTGTTGGCAAAAGTCGACAGAGACATAAAGAGAGCCAAAAGTTCTCAGTGGCATCCCGATTCTGCCAGAAGTGGGATCAGAGGGCCTAGAATCATGAGAAGATCATTAATGTTTTCTTTGAAAGACCTCAGGGCCTCAGACCATGGAAATTACCCTACACTTCAATTTCACCATCTATCACATCAACACAGAAATGCCCTTCATCTCTCCACCACTCCTCAAGGATGGACAAATAAAGATAAGCCAGACATCTCTGAAATTTCAAAGAAAAGTCTTGGCACAGCTCCGTGGGCTTTTCCAGAGCCAAAAGCCAATGGGATTGGTTTCTGGAGTCCAGTGACCCTCATTCTTTTTTTACCGCATGGAGATTCTTACGGGGGCACTGAGAGGATCATTGTATTTGCTCCACATCCATCATCCTTGCTGACCACCTTGGTTCCCTGGCTGCTATGAATCCCTTTGAAAACCATCCGGTTAATGGATATTTTGAGAGCTTAGACTGACTTCCGATTGTCTGAATAAAGTGGATGACATGACTTTTTTGGTTTTTTTCTTTTCTAAGAAAATGGGAATCAGACCCTCTGTTTTGTATTATCAGCTCAGCTGCTGAATCGAGATGTCACCAGCAGCAGTACTGGGCTTTAACCACATATAAAAGGGGACTGCTGAGAGGGAACACTGGGTTGGCATCTACAAAGGACTCAGTCTTCATGTAAAGGGAGAGAGACCAGTCATCCTTCAGCAGCTCAATTCAGGGCCCATCTTGAAGAGAAATGAAAAGATGAAGAAAACAATATTCTGAACCTACTATGTGACATGCCCTGTGCCAGTGCTTTCACATATGCTATCTGAGTTAATCCTCAAAACCATCACATTAATAATAACTACTTGCGGGGGGGAGGAGCCAAGATGGCGGAACAGCACGGAAGCTTTTCATGTGTCTCGCATCCAGGAAATATAGCCAGACCAACACTAAACCATCCTACACATCTAGAAAACAGATTGGAAGATTAACACAACAATCTGCACAACCTGAACCACAGAATTCAACAGGTACACGACACAAAGAGCTGAACGTGGGGAGCAAGAAGCCCTGAAAGTTAGGGAACCCCTTGTGCAGGTGGAAACTGGGGAGGGGGAGAACATACAGGAAAAGCACCCTTCCCCAAAAGCAGCTGGAGAGAAAGTGGAAAATTGGAAACAGCCGCAGGGACTAAACTAAAAAGGGAGAAAGGAGAAAGGAGAGGGTTTAAATTCCATTAAGACTGTAAACAAGGGGAGCGCAAAGGCTGCAACTCCGCAGCTCGATACCTGGCAGTGCTCTGGTGGGAAAGGTGAATCCCCAGGAACAGAATGGGGTCCAGGAGGTTCTCGGGCCACACAGGGAAAAGCGGTTCCACTGCTGGAAGGACATTTGGTAGAGACTGTTGAAGCCACCTGGTCCCAGCAGACCCCGGAAGGCAGCCACATTCGCTGGTGCTGGGACAAGGTTGTTGAGGGTGAAGCCTGGTGCCAGATGTGTGTTGCAATTTTCCATGGTCCCTGAAATGCTGAGGCTACACTGTCTCGCGATTTTTGGGGGGAGCGGGCTGGCACCTGGCCGTGGTCTCAGGGCACTGGCAACAGCAGGGTCCAGCAAGCGTTCCTGGGTGCAGCTGACATTTGGCCATTGCTCACTCGGCCATTGCTCAGTGAGACCCTCCCACAGAGGGGCAGAGCAGGTCAAAGCCACAGTCCTTCAGAAGTAAGGGGCCGGAGAAAACAGCCGCATCTGAGACAAAACTTGGGAGAGAGGTACTGCCTGGGGCCTGGTCACGGAGAGTGGAAAAGCGGGGAGTGGACGAGAGCTGAAGACGGAGGACCGGTGTGCGATTGCTGACCCGGGAGAACAGACTGGGTGGCTGGGTCGCACCATTTTTCACCGCTCCTGCGCATGCGCACCGATGAGCACCGCAACAATCCACCCCAGTAGGCTAGCAGCGCCATCTAGGGGAGAGTGGAGCTGTTACACCAAGCCCTGCCCAACTGGGCCGACTTCGCTCTTCAAGAACACAAACCTCACCACCAGTTTAATTTATGGACTATAAAGAGCTACATGGACTGACTTCTAGGGGAAAACAAAGCAATTTCAGTCCTACTTCTTCTGTTAGGTTCATCTATTCAATTTTTTGTTCTTTTTCCTTTTTCTCTTTTACAATTCTTTTTCTTGAATACAGAAGAGAGAAAACTCATTTTTATTTTCAATTTTTATTAAAAATATGTCTTTAATTTTATTACTATATTTTTTACTTCTGTGTAAATTTTTTCAAATTCTACTTTACTTCCATCATTTTATTTTAGTCTACTTCAGTGTACTCAACTTTTCAAATTTTCAAACAAATTTCCTTTTTTTTCTTTCTTTCTCTTTTTTCTCTTTTTCATTTCTTTTTCTTGAATGCAGAAAGAGAAAATCTTCATTTTTACTTTCAATTTCTTTTTAAAATATTTTTATTTAATTTTTATTATTTTGCTTTTGTGTAATTTTTTTCAAATTCTATCTTACTCCCATCATTTTATTTCAGTCTACTACAGTGTATTCACTTTTTTCAAATTTTCAATTGATTTCTTTTTTTTGTCTTTTCTTTTTTCTTTTTTTATCTTTTTTCTCTTTTTTGTTTCTTTTCTTTTTCTTAAATACAGAAAATGAAAAAAATCATATTTCTTTTTAATTTTTATTAAAAATATTTTTCTATAATTTTTTCTACTATATTCCCTACTTTTGTGTATTTTAGTCTACTTTAGTGTATTCATTTTTTCAAATTCTCAAATGATTTCCTTTTTTTTTCTCTTCCCCCCCCCCCTTTTTTTTTGTTTGTTTGTTTCTCTAATCTGTCAAACCACTTTCTACACCCGGACCAAAACACACCTAGGATCTAGCATCATTTATTTGATTTCTGTGTGTGTGTGTGTGTGTGTGTGTGTGTTTAATTTTTAATTTTAATATTTTTTTAATTTCAAATTTTCTACCTCATTAATTCCTTTTCTCCCTTCAAAATGACAAAATGAAGGAATTCACCCCAAAAGAAAGAGCACGAAGAAACAACAGCCAGGGATTTAACCAACACAGACACAAGCAAGATGTCTGAACCAGAATTTAGAATCACAATAATGAGAACACTAGCTGGAGTCGAAAATAGATTAGAATCCCTTTCTGCAGAGATAAAGGAAGTAAAAAATAGCCAGAATGAAATTGAAAATGCTATAACTGAGCTGCAATCATGGATGGATGCAGCGGTGACAAGGATGGACGAGGCAGAACAGAGAATCAGTGATATAGAGGACAAACTTATAGAGAATAACGAAGCAGAGAAAAAGAGGGAGATTAAGGCAAAAGAGCACAATTTAAGAATTAGAGAAATCAATGACTCATTAAAAAGGAACAACATCGAATCATAGGGGTCCCAGAGGAGGAAGAGAGAGAAATAGGGGTAGAAGGGTTATGTGAGCAAATCATAGCGGAAAACTTTCCTAACCTGGGGAAAGACACAGACATCAAAATCCAGGAAGCACAGAGGACTCCCATTAGATTCAACAAAAACCGACCATCAACAAGGCATAGCACAGTCAAATTCACAAAATACTCAGGCAAGGAGAGAATCATGAAAGCAGCAAGGGAAAAAAAGTCCCTAACCTACAAGGGAAGACAGATCAGGTTTGCAGCAAACCTATCCACAGAAACTTGGCAGGCCAGAAAGGAGTGGTGGTATATATTCAGTGTGCTGAATCAGAAAAATATGCAGCCAAGAATTCTTTATCCAGCAAGGTTGTCATTCAAAATAGAAGGAGAGGTAAAAAGTTTCTCAAACAAACAAAAATTAAAGGAGTTTGTGACCACCAAACCAGCCCTGCAAGAAATTTTAAGGGGGACTCTCTAGGGGAGAAAAGATGAAAATATATACATATAAATAAATAAATAAATAAATAAATAAATAAATAAATAAATACCAAAAGCAACAAAAGACTAGAAAGGCCCAGAGAACACCACCAGAAACTCCAACTCTACAATCATCATAATGGTAATAAAATCATATCTTTCAGTTCTTACTCTAAATGTCAATGGATTCAATGTTCCAATCAAAAGACATAGGGTAACAGAATGGATAAGAAAACAAGACCCATCTATATGCTGTTTACAAGAGACCCACTTCAGACCTAAAGACACCTACAGATTGAAAATAAGGGGATGGAGAACCATCTATCTTGCTAATGGTCAACAAAAGAAAGCCAGAGTAGCCATACTTATATCAGACAATATAGACTTTAAAATGAAGACTGCATCAAGAGATGCAGAAGGGAATTATATCATAATCAAGGGGTCTATAGACCAAGAACACCTAACAATTGTAAACATTTATGTGACAAATGTGCAAGCACCCAAATATATAAATCAATTAATCACAAACATAAAGAAACTCATTGATAGTAATACCATAATAGTAGGAGACTTCAACACCCCACTTACAGCAATGGAAAGATCATCTAATCAAAAAATCAACAAGGAAACAATGGCTTTGAATGACACATTGGACCAGATGGACTTAACAGATATATTCAGAACTTTTCATCCTAAAGCAGCAGAATATACATTCTTCTCCAGTGCACATGGAACATTCTCCAGAATAGCCCATATACTGGGACACAAATCAGCCTTAAGTAAGTACAGAAAGATTGGGATCATACCATGCATATTCTCAGACCACAATGCTATGAAACTTGAAATCAATCACAAGAAAAAATTTGGAAAGGTAACAAATACTTGGAGACTGAAGAACATCCTACTAAAGAATGAATGGGCTAACCAAGCAGTTAAAGAGGAAATTAAAAAGTATATGGAAGTCAATGAAAATGATAGCACCACAACCCCAAACCTCTGGGACGCAGCAAAGGCGGTCATAAGACGACAGTATATAGCAATCCAGGCCTTCCAAAAGAAGGAAGAAAGATCTCAGATACACAACCTAACCTTATGCCTTAAGGAGCTGGAAAAAGAACAGCAAATAAAACCCAAAACCAGCAGAAGACAGGAAATAATAAAGATTAGAGTAGAAATTAATGCTATCGAAACCAAAAAAAAACAGTAGAACAGATCAATGAAACCAGAAGCTGGTTCTTTGAAAGAATTAACAAAATTGATAAACCACTAGCCAGTTTGATCAAGAAGAAGAAAAAGGAAAGGACCCAAATAAGTAAAATCAAGAATGAAAGAGGACAAATCACAACCAACACAACAGGAATAAAAATAATAATAAGAGAATATTATGAGCAATTATATGCCAATAAAATGGGCAATCTGGAAGAAATGGACAAATTTCTAGAAACATATACACTACCAAAACTGAAACAGGAAGAAATAGGAAATTTGAACAGACCCGTAATCAGTAAGGAAATCGAATGAGTAATCAAAAATCTGCCAAAAAACAAGAGTCCAGGACCAGATGGCTTTCCAGGGGAATTCTACCAAACATTTAAGGAAGAGTTAACACCTGTTCTCTTGAAACTGTTCCAAAAAATAGAAATGGAAGGAAAACTTCCAAACTCCTTCTATGAAGCCAGCATTACCCTGATTCCAAAACCAGAGACCCCAATAAAAAGGAGAACTATAGACCAATTTCCCTGATGAACATGGATTCAAAAATCCTCAACAAGATATTAGCCAACCAGATCCAAAAATACATTAAAAAAAATTATTCACCATGACCAAGTGGGATGCAGGGCTGGTTCAATATCCACAGAACAATTAACATGATTCATCACATCAATAAAAGAAAGGACAAGAACCATATGATCCTCTCAACAGATGCAGAGAAAGCACTTGACAAAATACAGCATCCTTTCTTGATAAAAACCCTCAAGAAAGTAGGGACAGAAGGAGCATACCTCAAGATCATAAAAGCCATACACGAGTGACCCAACGCTAATATCATCCTCAATGGGGAAAAACTGAGAGTTTTCCCCCTAAGGTCGGGAACAAGACAGGGATGTCCACTCTCGCCTCTATTATTCAACATAGAATTGGAAGTCTTAGCCTCTGTAATCAGACAACACAAAGAAATAAAAGGCATCCAAATCGGCCAGGAGGAGGTCAAACTTTCGCAGTTTGACCTCTTCGCAGAGAGGGCATGTTATCTTACTCTTCGCAGATAACATGATGCTCTATATGGAAAACCCAAAAGATTCCACCAAAAAACTGCTAGAACTGATTCATGAATTCAGCAAAGTTGCAGGATATAAAATCAATGCACAGAAAATGATTGCATTCCTATACACCAGCAATGAAGTGACAAAAAGAGAAATCAAGGAATCGATCCCATTTACAGTTGCACCAAAAACCATAAAATACCTAGGAATAAATCTAACCAAAGAGGTGAAAAATCTATACACTGAAAACTATAGAAAGCTTATGAAAGAAATTGAAGAAGACACAAAGAAATGGAAAAAGATTCCATGCTCCTGGATAGGAAGAACAAATATTGTTAAAATGTCGATACTACCCAAAGCAATCTACATATTCAACGTGATCCCTATCAAAGTAACAGCAGCATTCTTCACAGAGCTAGAACAAATAATCCTAAAATTTGTATGGAACCAGAAAAGACCCCGAATAGCCAAAGCAATCTTGAAAAAGAAAACCAAAGCCAGAGGCATCACAATCCCAGACTTCAAGCTATACTACAAAGCTGTAATCATCAAGACAGTATGGTACTGGCACAAGAACAGACACTCAGATCAATGGAATAGAATAGAGAACCCAGAAATGGACCCACAAACGTATGGTCAACTAATCTTTGACAAAGCAGGAAAGAAAATCCAATGGAATAAAGACAGTCTTTTCAGCAAGTGGTGCTGGGAAAACTGGACAGCGACAGGCAGAAGAATGAACCTGGACCACTTTCTTACACCATACACAAAAATAAACTCAAAATGGATGAAAGACCGCAATGTAAGACAGGAAGCCATCAAAATCCTTGAGGAGAAAGCAGGCAAAAACCTCTTTGATCTTGCCCGCAGCAATTTCTTACTCAACACATCTCCGGAGGCAAGGGAAACAAAAGCAAAAAATGAACTACTGGGACCTCATCAAAATAAAAAGCTTCTGCACAGTGAAGGAAACAATCAGCAAAACTAAAAGGCAACTGACAGAATGGGAGAAGATATTTGCAAATGACGTATCAGATAAAGGGTTAGTATCCAAAATCTACAAAGAATTTATCAAACTCAACACCCAAAACAAACAATCCAGTGAAGAAATGGGCAAAAGACATGAAGAGACACTTCTCCAAAGAAGACATCCAGATGGCCAACCGACACATGAAAAAATGCTCAACATCATTCATCATCAGGGAAATACAAATCAAAACCACAATGAGATACCACCTTACACCTGTCAGAATGGCTAACATTAACAACTCAGGCAACAACAGATGTTGGCGAGGATGCGGAGAAAGAGGATCTCTTTTGCATTGCTGGTGGGAATGCAAGCTGGTCAGCCACTCTGGAAAACAGTATGGAGGTTTCTCAAAAAACTAAAAAGAGAACTACCCTGCGACCTAGCAATTGCACTACTAGGCATTTATCCAAGAGATACAGGTGTGCTGTTTCAAAGGGACACATGCACCCCTATGTTTATAGCAGCACTATCAACAATAGCCAAAGTATGGAAAGAGCCCAAATGTCCATTGATGGATGAATGGATAGAGAAAATTGGTATATATATACAATGGAGTATTACTCAGCAATCAAAAAGAATGAAATCTTGTCATTTGCAACTACATGGATGGAACTGGAGGTATTATGCTGAGTGAAATTAGTCAGAGAAAGACAAAAATCATATGACTTCACTCATATGAGGACTTTAAGATACAAAACAGATGAACATAAGGGAAGGGAAGCAAAAATAATAGAAAAACAGGGAGGGGGACAAAACAAAAGAGACTCATAAATATGGAGAACAAACTGAGGGTTGCTGGAAGGGTTGTGGGAGGGGGGATGGGCTAAATGGGTAAGGGGCATTAAGGAATCTACTGAAATCATTGCTTCACTATATACTAACTAATTTGGATGTAAATTTTAAAAAATAAAAAATAAAGTTAAAAAAATAAAAAATAAAATATGAATAAATGAAGCCTAAAGAATATGGGCTTGCAAAATAAAAAAATAATAATAACAATAATAATAACTACTTGTGATATGGCTTTCATTATACCAATTATACAGATTAAGAATATGTAGCTCAAAGAAATTACATAATTTCTAAGAAGCAATGCCAAATTTTGGAATGTTCTGAAAACTTCTAATTCCTAGTTCATTGCCCTAGTCTAGCCCCTCCACCACCCTGTATTTTTGGTCTTCAAATTTAAATGAAATAGTGATATCTAGAGTTAAGGGAGATGGGAGGAATGAGTGGTGACTGCAAGGAACATTAAACTTCTTTTGGGGGTGATGAAAATGTTCTAAAATTAGTGTGGTAATATTTGCCCAACTCTGTGAATATACTTAAATCCATTGAAATATACACTTTAAATAGGTAAGTTGTAGTGTATGTGAATTATATAAAGATAAAGTTGTTAACAAAAAATAATATTTAATGGAAGGCTTTCCCTGCTTTACCAATGAAGTCACAAATTTTTAATAATCAATATATCCTGAGGTTCAAAGGCTGTGCTTTATATCTCTTCATAAATTTATATGGCAGGCAATAAATCAGTGGTTCTTGATAGAGATGATAAAACAGATCTGAACTTCTCCACTCCAATTGGTGGGGAAATGCCCAGTTAAATGCAGCTGAATGGAGGTCAAAACCATAATCCCAAGTAGAAATAAGACAGTAAAATTTTCTCTAGCATAGTCCCTCTCCCATTTCAACAATCTGTCCCTACTTTCCTCACATTTCCTCCTCTTCCATCATCACCATCATAATCTTGTGGTTACATAGTTTCATTCAGGGTCAAAATTAGAAATTAACTAAAGAAGCGATGGTATTCTCCTGATTCTAAGATGTTATCCTTTTAAGATGAATCATCAAGTTAGTAAAAACTTTCCGAGAAATAAAAATGGAATATCACATGAAGTACATACACCGTACACTAACTGAGCATTTCAGAAGTGTTCAAATGTGGGAGAAAATGCACCTTAGAATCAAAGAAATGAAGTAATTCCCACAAAAGTGGTAATCTAGTTAAGGTATGATTTCTCAATATCTGAAGAAAAACAAGATGCTTTTTTAGAATCAGAGTGGTGATGCATTTTTAATGATAGAAATATAAACCTGAGGGGGAACCTGGGTGGTTTAGTTCACTGAACATCCAACTCTTGATTTCAGCTCAGGTCACGATCCCAGGGACATGGAATTGAGCCCCAAGTTGGGCTCTGCACTGAGCATGGAACCTACTTAAGATTCTCTCTCTCTCTCCCTCTGCCCCACTTCCCTGCTCGTGCTCTCTCTTTATATACATAAAAGCGAAAAAGAAAAGAAAAGAAATATAGAACTGAGTCTACAGAAAAAACAGTGGTATTTATTTATTGCTGGATTGAATGGACAGCTTTCCAGAACCTATCAAATGCTCAAAGGCCATGCCCTACTCATTCATTTTGTCTGGGATCAGCCTTCATCTTCATTTTGCAAGGGTAATAGAGGAAGTGGAAAGGGGTGTGGCTTTGGGCATGCACACTGAAATCTACATGTTCTCAGAGGCCTGGAGAGGTATGCATACTTGCTGCGATTTCATGGCCAGTGCCAGTGCACTGCAGAGCTTTCAACAAAGAATTAGTAATTGGACCACCCAAGCTCTGAAGAACTGTAGGGCCTGGTTTCTCATTGTCCACAAAAATAAATAAATAAAAATTTAACATATTAAAATTTTTCAAAATTAAAAAAGACTACTTAAGAGAGAGCAGAAGGAACGAAATCCTGCCCATAAATGAAAGCTTTGGCTCTGGAGTATTGGTCAGCCCCTTGCAAGGACGACTTGAGTTGGATCTCTGCCACTGGCTTAATCATGGGAAAGATTTTCCCAGCCTAGCACCCCTTGATTCCTTTCTGCCTGAAGAAATAAGACTTGGGACCTCCCCTACCACCTTAGTGAAAGGGATTAGGCAGGGCAGAGTATAAATCTCTGTTGTGCTGCTCTTGCCAACAACTTGGATTTCTTGAATTCTGGACTACCTATACTCCCTGCCTATTCCATCCCCTACTGAATTTGAGCCTGCTAAAACCTCAGGTATTTGCTTGGTGGGAAACCCAGGAAAACTCCCAAACCATCCATATATCCATATGATGAAGTTTCTTCATGACTTCAAAGGCAATGCAAAACTCCATCTACCTAGTGATAATATAAGGCAAGATTTTCAATAGTGACTTCCATAACAGCAGAAATTACCAGACCTGCTGGAATAGAGGTTGCATATATACTTTGCATAGAGATTTTCTAAGGGAATAAAAATTAATCACATTATTATATATGAATTAAAAGTAACTCTAAATTGTAATTGCAAAAGATAAAATTATTTTGTTTATAAATACAGCATATTATATACTGGAACTCAGTAGGAAGTTATATATTCTGGATTTCCAGTAATATGCTATTTGCTTTGAGAAAATCATAATTCAAATGGCTAGAAAATTGGTATCAGTAAATATAGGCACACAGCAGGGCTATGGTAAACAAGTCCTCATAGTCATATGATTAAGACTGGTAGTTGGCCAAACAATTTTTTTAGGTCAATTGGTAATAAATAATTACATATAATAGCACTTACTATTTGTTTTTTTAAAGTTTTTATAGTTTGTTTTATAGCTTTAAAAAACTTTTTTTTTAATGTCTATTTATTTTGAGAGAGAGAGAGACAGAGCACGAGCAGGGGAGGGGCAGAAAGAGAGGGAGACACAGAATCTGAAGCAGGCTCCAGGCTCTAAGCGTCAGCACAGAGCCTGATGCGGGGCGGCAACCCACTAGCAAGATCATGACCTGAGCTGAAGTCAGACGCTCAACTGACTGAACCACCCAGGCACCCCGATTTTGTTTTAACTTTGGATATATAAATGTGCATTGTTCCCTGATTCACACATTCTTGCTCATTGAGAATAGGTATGGTGATTGAAATTGGTCATTTTATTTTTTGCATACACTAAACTCATAATGCAATGTCTACCATTTCCAGCTTAGGTTTCCTTAAAGAGTGGTGAAATCTTAAAGACACTTATGAAGAAATCAAATGGGGGGCACCTGGGTGGCTCAGCCAGTTAAGCTCAGATCATTATCTCGCAGTTTGTGAGTTCAAGCCCCATGTCGGGCTATGCTGACAGCTCAGAGCCTGGAGCCTGCTTCGGATTCTGTGTCTACTTCTCTCTCTGCCCCTCCCTCACTCATGCTCTCTCTCTCTCTCTCTCTCTCTCTCTCTCTCTCCCTCTCTCAAAAATAAACATTAAAAAAAATTTTTTTTAAGAAATCAAATGGATACAGAATCATCCATGGTTTTTACAACATTGTTATACCAATCTTTTGCAATTATTTTTCACACTCCTAATTCCACAGTTATATACATATCTTTAATGACCAAATTAATAAGCCTTTAAGTATTCAACCTTACCCTTACATGTACACTAACTTTATTTTTATACACATATCTTATTGGATTTCTCACTAGTACACATGGATAATTTGTCTGCATTCCAGGAAACAGTGCATTATAGTAGGAAAAGAAAGGGCACTTATGTGTCAACTATATCTCAATAAAAATGGAAAAGACAAACAGACAGGCAGGCAAGCATACCAACAGTACTTTGTAGTCCTTCCTTATAATAGGAAGGAAATATAATTAAACTGATACGTGTGGTTTCCAAAGAAACTAACAGGAAACATGTATAGACTTATGTGTTAAAATAGACATGACAGCGTGAAGTAAAAGAAAATATAATAAATTTAGCAGGTAGAACAAAAGAGCAGAATGCCCAGAAACAGAAGACCTAGTTCAAGAGTCTACTCAACCTCTTTCTCAAGAGGTGCTGGAATTAACTTCTCTCTACACACAAGATCCCTCACAACTCTGCACATGTTTAAGATTTAAAATGTGCAGCCTAATTAGCAGAGAAAGAAAAAAAGTTTAAAACCTAGCTGCTTAACTTTGGCATGGGCTTCAAATTATATTCCCATTTGCAAATTACCATTGGATTTTTTCACATATATTTGACATTTTATTTCCCTGTTAAGGCTAAATTCAAGGGGCGATAAAGGGAGGAGGAAGAAAAGAAAAAGAAAGAACCAAACAAGCAGCCATGTAGGAGGCTAGAAGAGAACAGCTTGATAAAGATCACCGGAAGATTGCTGCCTCTAGAAAGTTCAAGAGCCCTGTAATAAAATAACCCTGTATAATTCTAAAGAGGTCTGAAATGTTTAACTAGTTTTTAAATGTGAGCAAATACACATACACCCAGCAGTCTAATATGCTTTAGTTTCATGTCCTGAACACTATAAAATTGTCCTATTATTGGCATTCACAACACTTTAACAGCTTGGATAGATTATGTTTCTTAGGAAAGAAGGTAGCTACAAGGTAAGGTTCAAATTCCTAAAGTTCAGATAGTTTTAGGACATTAAAAAAAATAACTTCTCATAGGAAGAATTAATTTCTCTCAAGCAAAAAACAAGGAATGGGAATTTTTTCAATTAATGTCATGTTTTAGACAGAGCCAGTGGAAATTATCAGTCTCATAGGTGACTTTTGCAGAAAGGCTTAAACCAGCATTTTCCCAAGAGGCTATATCCAGGTCTGTTAGAAGTATATAAGCATGAAAATATGGAGGAGATTTGCATATTCATTGCACAAAGTTTACATGAACTGACAAAAGTTCAAACAATATATTCTCAGGCACTTTTCAAGTTCACATTTTATTGCTGCTATGTCTAAGTCAGTTGGAAAGTTCACTCATCTGTATTCCTTCTCACTCAGCTAATATTACTGTCTTGGGTCTCATGAGGGGAGGTACATTACTTATTTCATAAAATTGGAGGTAGGATTATGAGATTTGAGCATTGAAAGGGTTTTGTTCCCCACCTCTCTGACATACAGAATTAGGGAAATAAGGTAAGGTCATCTGAAATTTTCCTGTGGCCTTCAAAGTTGAACTTTTGGAAAATTTGATGACACAGTTTGGAAAGCATTGAGTAAAAGGGGGAAAACACAGAAATCCACCTAAGAGTGAGCACATAATATGGCCTTTGGAGTCAAATAATAGTGGGTCTTTGTCCCAGCTCTACTTTTCACTAACTGCGATTTGGCAAGTTATTAAACCTTTCAGAGGCTTTATTTTCTCATCTATAAAATGGGAATTAGACTGTTTCATAGAGTTTTGCAAATTTACAAAGATGCCTGTAAAGTATTTGCCATAATGCCTAGACTTAGTTCATTATTGTCTTTAGAACCATTAACTCTGTCCTTTGTTGCATAACTTTGATGTTTAAAAGCATCAAAAGGTCCCTACAGATAGAGAATTTCTCTTGAGTAAACTTCTGTAACTAAACCTTTTATATTCTACATTAGCACAAGAACTAAGATTATTCATGGAATAGGATTCATATATCCTAAAAAAATTTTTTTTTAGTAAACTAAGATTATAGGTCATTAATCCAGTTGCCACATAACCAGCTCCACCCCTCATAATTCTTTAACAGTGAACTAAGGTCACCTTGCCCTTGTGTACCACTTCAAAGACCCCTAATACTTTTCATGGTCATTACCCTTGTTTGTATCCACTTTTTAAAAACAGCCATGTCTGAACCATTTCAGGAACAAGGGTACAATTAGGCATTGATTGTTTCCCCCCTTTCAGTTCTTCCATGTTAAAAAGAGGGGATAAAGAAACAAAACTCAGCAACTCCTAGAAAAGAGGATGTTAGACCCAGCCCTTGGCTGAATTTAATTTGAGGCATTTCAGTATGGTTATTTCTCAGAGTCATTGAGGGCTAATGGTGCAATCCGATTTTGCCCAGATGAATTTCCCATGACAAACGATATTGGCTCATCATTTGTGGTCGTGACTGAGTGCCAGTATTTTTCTTCCCCCAAAGCTCGGGTAGGACAGCATGGAGCTCTTATGTTCCTTGGGACATTTGTTTCCAATTTTGCAAACACTATGAATGTGGTTATTTTTGTAGCTCTGTTAGGAAAGTGCATGGCATTTGGTTTTTCTTGTTGGAGTTAATTATAAATCATTAGGGCTCCAGTGCCCACAACAAAGTCCTTGGACCTTGAAGCTCAATCACTGGTGATTGCAATAGTCCTGCCCACAGCCCCCCTACCTCTTGCTAAATCCTCCATTTCTCATTATAGAAAAGAAGGGAGGAGGGGGCGTTATTTTAAGATGTTTTTATTGGCTTCTAAATGTGAGGCTTTGGTTCCAAAGTCTTCTTTTTTCCCAGAGCAAGATAAACTTTTTTGGGTTGTAAATCATGGGACTTTTGTATCACTTGACAGGGTCCATGTTTAAAAGCCATTCCAATTGCCTCTCTGATGACTTACGAAGCAGAAAGAGTTGCCCACGCATCATGAAAAGGACGCTTTCAGTAGCACTGGGCCTACACCCAAATCTGTTGCTTTAGGATGATAAATCATTCTATTTTCACCCACTCCCCATCTCAATCTCCTATTTATAAAAAACACCATTGTGACCTGACCAGTAATTTTAGTACAAACTACTGGCTAAATTGAGAGGCCCCGAGATGGAAAAGCTCAAGATAAGGGCCAGTCCTCCACCTCTGAACTGACCACTTTTCCTGCCCACAGCCAGGCACCCACATCACTGAGCTCTCCCAAGCCCCCTATAATTACCCACCTCATCTCACTCTCCAGGACAGCACCCATAGTCCCAAGTTTTTCCCATTAAAATATCCCTGCCCCACATGTCATTTTCCCATAGGGCTTTGTTTCCTGCTAGAGAGTAAATGGTTAATCTAATTAAAAAAAAAAAAAAAAAAACTGCATTCATGTATAGGTGCCAAATAGATGATGAAAAGAGGATAAGACTTGTTTTATTTTTTTTTTAACCTCCAAACTCTCTTCATTCAAGGCCTTCTTTGGTTGAATCAGAGCAGGCAGTTGACACTCTCTTGTTTACCTCTGCCTCCAAGGCCTGAAAGAGTACCTGGCACTGGGTAAGCTTCAAGAACCACTTGATGAATGAATGAGGCCCCATCCAATCTTTCCTTCCTTCCCCCACCCCTGGCGTACCCTGGGCTTGGAGCAGAGCTTACACACCATGGAGTTAAAATATATTCAAAGGGCACCCTGGGTGACCCTGAAGACCACTAAGTCCTGCCTTGCTGCTTCATAGATGAGGAAACCCATGCCCAAAGAGGGGAAGTTTCCCTCCCAAGGTCACACAGTGAGTGACTGTAACAGAATCTGATTCAGATCCCTTCACTCCCAGGTCAGGGCTCATCCCCCAACATGGTTTGCTTCCACTTTCTTTATTTTTTTAATATAAGCCTTCTGGAGAAGAATAACATGAGACAGATGTTTTCAACAGTTTCCTAAAGAGGATTTACTTTTAATCTCTCTCTCTCTCTCTCTCACACACACACACACACACACACACACACACAAACACACACAAGCCTTCTGATTATGAAAGGAGCAGAAGCTTCTGGTCCAGAATGTCCTCTCCTTCCTTTCCACCCACAGGAGTCCCCACAAACCATAAATACAATCATGACATCAACTTGAAAGCAAAAATGAAGAGCCTGGAGATCATTGTAGTGTGGCTTCCCCTCAAAAGCAGACCCCAAGATAGAAATCTTAGGAAGCATTGTGAGGAAATGAGGGAGGAGGTAGGCAGAGAAGGAAGGAAAGCCCATTAAGGACTCTTTTTTTAAAAAATGTTTAAATATTTATTTAGTTTTGAGAGAGAGCGAGAGACAGCATGAGTGGGAGACGGGGAGAGAGACAGGGAGACACAGAATCTGAAGCAGGCTCCAGGCTCCAAGCTGTCAGCACAGAGCCTAACTCAGGGTTCAAACCCACAAGCTGTGAGATCCCGACCTGAGCTGAAGTCAGCCACTTAACTGACTGAGCCACCCAGGTGCCCCTATTAAGGACTTCTTGAGGCACAGATCACACACAGCCAATGAAGGCTACTGGGGCTTCGGTCCTATCGAGAATCCTCTTAAAGGCTGTGTAAACACACCTCAGAGTAGTCCACTAAAGGGTGAGGAAACTCTAACTCCCTGTCCCATATTAGTAGAAAACCAGTGAGAAGCATTAAATCTCTGGTGCTTCTGGCTTCCCCCACAAGACCCCCATAGTGTCTGCAGCCAGACAGCCCATGTAGGTGGGGACAGGACCTCAGCCTGCAAGGCAGCTGTCTGCAGATGTCCCCTGTGCAGGCACCAACAGCATCTGCTGCAGAGAACAAACAGGTGATCAAAAACTACCACTATTCCTCCAAAAAACTGACCTACTCTTGAGAATGCCCTGTGCAGGATTACAGGTGGAGTTTTAGCAGCACAAAGAAATTATGTGAAACCCAGTAGGAGGCTGACCTCTTCTGCAAATAATATCCTTATTTCTAGAAGGCTTTTCCTCTTGCTTATTCTTCAGGTGTCAGCTTCAAAATAATAAAGAAATAAAGTTTATCGGGGAGGCTTTCCCTGCTTTGCTCTCATGTCCTTCCCCTTGGTATTTATACTCTTGCTTATAAATATGTATTCAGTATCCATCTTTCCCATAGATTCTATGTTCTGAGTGCAGGAACAAGTCTTTCTCACTTACTTCTATGCTGCCAGGATCTAACACAAAGCCTGAACACAGAAGGGGTTGAATAAACATGTTATGTGTGTCATTTGCAGGTTCTATTTAATGCAGCTTTGTCGTGGGTCATATTTGCTTAGCATGGATGGATTGAATTAAGCCTCCTGGCTTGTTTTTGCCTCTTTGTACTTGGTCAACTGAGCTTCTTTGGTGGATGGTAGGTGAAGCTATTTCCTCAAAGACGCTTAGGTCAATAAAAACTCAGGTGAGAGGGTCTCATTAAGTTTCATTAAAGGAAACTTGCTAAAACTTCCTCCCTCTAACCTCTTTATTGTCAGGACCCATTTATAAAGCACGGGGTTACTAATATAATGGATTTAATCAGATTTCCTCTCTTCTTGAAAGGATGAAAGTTTAGCTTCCTTATAGAGTAAACTGTAAGATGTTATCACTACCTGTTCTGAGAAAGACAAGCCTACACCAATTAATGACTAGCATTTTCTCCGGATTCTATATTCTTGGAGACTTTCACAACAGTGGACAACTGTGAATTGGCAAAATAGCTGCCCCCAGAGAATGGAGGGGAAAATGCATAAATTACTCTTGATGGATCATCCTTCAATTTTCTGCTAATGTGTTTTTGGTCAAGACAAATAACAGTAACTCACTTATAGTAACTCAAGTAAAGGGTGGAGGTAGTTATTGTAAGACTCAGGAAAGACAAGAAACAAGGCATCTTTGGGGGTTGGCCTCTTAGCTCTCTCCTTTCTTTCTCTTCCCCCTACCCTTTCATTCTCCATCTTCCTCTGACAACCAACTTTCATGATTTCTGCTTGAAAGTAGCTATCATGTTCCACTTTTCATACATTAATATTTTAATTCTAGCTCCTACTACTAACCAGCAACCGGCTCTTTGTTTCTCAATTCCATATCCCCAAATGAGGAACATGACCTGCCCTGCTATTTTGAATTGGAACAAACTCCAATAGTAAGTCACGGGTTATTGACAAGCCCATAGCACTGCTAACTTTGAGATTAGTTTAGGCCCTGGTCCAATCAGTACGGTAGGAAGGAGAGTGGGAAGAGAGAGTTCCAAAGCAAAGAATGAAGACATGCCCACTCAAGGTGAAGGTAGAATTTCCTAAGAAAGGAGCATAGATGGTACCAACGATCCAAAATATTAACTACCCTAATCTTCTTTCAACATGGGCGGGTATCTGATGGCTAAGGATGCAGAAACTTAAAACGTTTTAAGACAGTTGTATCAGTGCCTCTCCTCCACTGTTCCTCTGTAAGCTAACCACTTCCAACTATAAGCATCTTTGACTCTCTGCGTGGGGCTTTTCTTAGCCATAGGTGCACACTCAAAGAGAACTAGAGGTGCCTGAGTTGATGGCACCAGAAGCAGCGTTTACTCAATGACAAACGGAACTTCATAAATACCCCAGACACTTTGGCCCTTGCGTGGGACAACTCTGAGGCATATTCTCCACTTTTTACCAGAGGTCCAGACTATAAGTGAGCCCACAACGATAAGTTGCTCAATAACATGGAAGTTTCCAGATTAAGAGTTGAACCAACACTTTCTCTAGATCGGTCTTCCAGATCTTCTTCTCCTCCCTCTGTGTCATGATCTCCTTGCTCCTATTCTATGAAGCAATCACCAAAAAACACTTAGGGACAGCAAGGCAATGATAAAATCCACAAATGTATCATTTCCTACAGTAAGGTATGTTTGCTCTGTGTGTTTGTTCATTATAACACAGATCTTCTCAATTTGTGGAACAGGTTGTGTCTCAGCAATTAAAAACAATAATTTACATGAGCTTAAGAAATGAACCAAGTGGTCCAGGCTCAGAAAGATTTTCACAGTTGGAAAAATTCAGTCAATAAGCAAAAAGTAATTTAAAAACAACACAAGTTCTTCAAATGGAAAGGTATATTATGTCCATGCTTAAGAACTCAACATCAACTTGATAAAGATGTCAATCCTGCCAAGTTAATATATAAATTTAATGCAATGCAAATAAAAATTATCAGCAGTATTTTTGAACTATTTTCACATGGAAAAATAAACAAGTAAAACTAGCCAGAAAAATCCTATTAAAAAAAGTAATGAGGTCAAACTAGCCCTGCCAGATATTAAAATATGATATAAAGCTGTATTAATTAAAGCAACATAATAGTGACCCATAAATAGACATATCAGTAGAATATTCCAGTAATAGACCCCAAAACATAGGAAACTAACATATGATAAAAATATATTATTAAAGAAATGGTATTCACACAATGGGTAGCCATTTAGAAAACAGAAAATCGAATCCATTCCCCTAACCTCAAACAAAATAAATTACAGATGGAGCATTTAAATGTAAAAACCGAAAACCACAAAATTATTAGAAAAAAAGGGCAGAAAGCTTTCTAAGCATGACATGTAAATCAGAAGTCTTGGAAGAGAAGACTGATAAATTTGACTACACAAAAATTTTAAAAATTTGTATAGCAAAACCTCCATATATACAGTCAAGTGAATATCTTTTAAAAATGAGATAAATCTGTGCAATTCCTATCATAAAAAGCTCAGTTCCCTAGCATATAAAAAGCTCCTAAAACTTATTATGCAAAATCAACAACTCAATATTTGCCAACTGATGTGCCAAGATTGCCAGCAGACAGTCCATAAAATAGGAAGTACAAATACTCTAAAAACATGATTAGTTTCAGCTGTAATCAGTATAAAAGAAAAATACATTCCTCTATGTCTCTCCTTTACTCTAATACTACTTTACTTCTAAAACCAAAGGTGTGGATCTTCCACACATCAAGCAATTCTGCAACCCCAGCTGGGTGCCCTATGATTTAACTCAATTCTGCCACTATCTGAAGATCCCATCAGATCCCACAGGTTAAGGGTTCAGTCCTACAAGACTGTCACTTCAGAGGTGAATCACAAGTCCAGATCGTTATCTGTACTTCTGATTCACTGCCTATAAATGAGAGGTTCCCAAGATCCCCTCCTTCAGATCATTTAATTTGCTAGAGAAGCTTACAGAACTCAGAAAAGTGTCACTTGCTAGATAACCAGTTTATTATAAAAGGATATAATTCAGGAACAACCTGATGGAAGAGATGCATAGGGCAAGGTATGGGGAAAGGGGCACAAAGCTTGTGTGGCACTCTCTTGGCACCTCCACATGTCCCCCACCCAAGAAGCTCTCCAAACCATATTCTTTTGGGGATTTGTTGAGGCTTCATTACTTCATTATGTAGGCATGATTGATTGATTGATCCAACCTCCACCTCCTCTCCCCTCCATCTTGGGGACTATAAATTCCAATCTAATAATCCTGGTTGGTTCCCCTAATAACTAGCCCCATCCACTGGGGCTTTCCAAAAGCCACCTCATTAATATAAACTCAGGTGTGGCTGAAAGGGGTTTGTTGTTAATATCAAAAAATATTTCTATCATTTAGTGAATTCCTATCATTTAGCAAATTCCATGGATTTTAGGAGATTTGTATCAGGAATCAGGGACAAAAACCAAATACATTTCTTATTATAACTGATACCTAGAACTAAATCTTACTACCAATAACATAAGTGCAATTAATTGATAGTGAAATACCATTTCTCACATATCAAATTGGCCACAGGGAAGTTTGATGTCACTCGGTGCTGGTGAGGATACTGGGGAACAGGCAATCTCATACATTGCTAGTGCAAGTATAAAAGGCAAAGGGCAAGTATAAAGGGCAAAATCTACTGAAATTTATTTTTTTTATGTTTTATTTTATATTTGAGAGAGAGACACAGAGACAGAGACAGAAAGCGAGCAGAGGAGGGGCAGAGAGACAGAGACAGAATCTGAAGCAGACTCCAGGCTCCGAGCCCTCTACGCAGAGGCACAGAGCCCTCTATGCAGGGCTCGAACTCACAAACGGTGATATTATGACCTGAGCTGATGTTGGAGGCTTAACAAACTCAGCCACCCAGGCACCTCTACCGAAATTTAAACACACATATGCTTTGATTCAGCAGTTTAATTTCTGTGGGCAATTCAGGACCCTCTCTAAAACAATCTGGAAGCCACTTGTAGGCAACAGGTTTGAGCAATGGAAACTTGAGCCAGGCAAAGGGTCCACAGTGACCACTGAGCTGACACAAACAGGTTCATTAAGCAACACACCTCAAAACAGCCAGAGGCCCTAACTGACCAATTTCAATCAGGTGCCATTTCTACCATAAAAGGGAAAATTCCATATGTCCCCACACTCTTTACTGCACCCTGTAACTGTGGCCCGTCACTACCACTTCATGGCAGACAGTTTCTCCTTTGCTGCCCTCTCTGCTGCTTCCTTGCAGTATATTCAATAAACTTTTTTTTTATGGTTTTTTTTTTTTTGAGAGAGAGAGAGCACATGCGTGAGTGTGTACATGAGCAGGGGAGGAGCAGAGAGAGAGAGAGAGAGAGAGAGAGAAGCTGAGAGAGAGAATCCCAAGCAGGCTCTATGCTGTCATTGCAGAGCCCCGATGCAGGGCTCAATTCCACAAACTGTGAGATCATGACCTGAGCCGCAATCAAGTGTTGGACGCTTAACCAACTGAGCCACCCAGATGCCCTTCCACAAACTTTTGTCTGATTTTTCTGCCTTCAGTGAATTCTTCCACGACCTGCCTTGCCAGCCCCCACACAATCAGGACGCCCCACACAGAGTCAGCAAACTTTTTCTATAATGGGCCAAATAATAAATATATTAGGCTTTGGACCATGCAGTCCCTGTCTCAACTATTCAACTCTGTTGTTGTAGTATGAAATCAGCCATAGACAATAAATGAATGAATGAGCATGGCTGTGTTCCAATAAAACTTTATTTACAAAATAGCTGTGGGTGTGATTTGGCCTGTGGGCCACAGTTTGCCAACTCCTGCTTCAGAACACAGTAGAATATGAAGGGCTAGGCACAGTCTCACTGTGGCAGAGACCATTGCTGTCCCCAAGCTCCATTTCTCCCCCATAGTAAAAGATCTGCAGCTAGGACCTGGATGGCCAATCAGGGATTTCATTTCTTAGCCCCCTTTGCTGCTTGGTGACTGGGTAACTAAGTTCTCAGTGATGTGTAAGCATAAGTTCTATTTCCAACCTCTGGTTCATTTGCTTAAGACAAAATCTCTGTTCTGACAGTGACCAAAAGGACATTAAAGCCATATACTAACAATGGCAGAGCTGTCATCATCCAGGGTTCCTTAATGACTGGATGGGACAGAGGGGTCCATAGTCCCACATAAGAAAAATTGTTCCAAACCTGGTCTGAGGACAGAAGTTTTTTGCTTCACAATCTCTTTCTGAGAAGTTAGCATTCCTGATAAAATGCTTAAACAATTTCCTGTGAACTTGAATGGGATTAAGGTTTGCTCTGGGAAACCAATTACCCACATGCCCAATTACCCACACACTCAGTTGCCAACTGTCAATCAAAGATCTAGTGACCTTTAACCAGACTTACTTTTCTTTCTGTGTCTACTCTAACAGTGATTATCTAACTAAACCCTTTTCCTACCAAGGTTCTCTGCCAAAAGTGAATTTGGGAAGCAGCCTTCTAGGGTGATTTCTCTTATGTGCATGACCATAATAAAACTCTGATACATGCTTATAACTAAATTGTCTAAAAAGTTTTCTTTAACACTTGGAATAGTCACCTGACTTTGTAACAAGAGAAATAATTTTTTTCTTTGAGCCATTAAATTTTGTTCTCTATTGCAGCCACCCAATCTACTTTAATACATTCACACTTTATAAATTAGTTTCATTTACTAAATGCTTACTATATGCCAGAGACTATACTAAGCAGTTGACATGCATTATATGTTACCAAATTCCATTTCTTCCCCCATTGAAAATATCTGCAGCTAGGATTGGATGTCCACTAGGCTGTGCCCTGGGATGTAGCTGTGCCCATGAACACAGGGAAAGGCTCAGATTTGCAGTCTTGAGCCAGAGCTCTGTGCGCCCATTCACCCCGGCCCTGAAGGAGTGGAAGGTTCTTCTTGGAGAGCTCCTATGGCTCTTTCAGGTGAACCAGACTCTTGGGACTGTGAAGAATTCAGCTTCACCAGCAGCACAGTCTGGCACAAAGAAAGAAAAAAGGACTAGCTGCCCCACTCATCGTTGGAGACTAAGAAAAAAATCCTGCAGTTCATAGAAATGTTCAGGTCATGGAAGTCTCAGGAGAGATATTTGGAGTTCTTGTGTATGAGGAAGAGTTTAAACAATCTACTGAAAAATCAACCATCTATGTATCCATCCTTGCACTATACAAATGATTATTGAACACTTACTATGGTGCCAGGACACAAAACACTGGGCAGGGGTGGGAGAGAGTGTTAAACAGGGAGGTGTTTGTCAAGAGTACAAAGTTTGTTATGCAAGATTAGTAAGTCCCAGAGATCTGCTGCACACCACGGTGCCTATAGTTAACAATACTGTATACTTAAAATTTTGCAAAATGAGTAGATCTAAAGTTCAGTGTTCTTATCACTAAATAAGTAGGATGGGAAGAAACTCTTAGAGGTGGCAGATACATTTATGGCATTGATTTATGGTGATAGTTTCATGGGTGTATACCCATTTCCAAACTCACAAAGTTGTATACTAAATATGTGCAGCTTTTTGTATTTTGATGATTCCTCAATAAAAAGGTTTTCAGGGGCACCCAGGTGGCTCAGTTGGTTAAGCATCCAACTCTTGATTTCGGTTCAGGTCATGATCTCAAAGTTGATAAGTTCGAGCCCCACACTGGTCTCTGCACTGAGCTGACAGCACAGAGCATGTTTGGGATTCTCTGTCTCTGTCTCCCTCTGCCCCTCCCTTGCTTGCTCACACTCTCTCTTTCTCTCTCTCTCTCTCTCTCAAAACAAAATAAACAGAAAAAGGAGATTTAAAAAAAAAAAAAAACTAGCAATACAACAGTGAACAGGACAGTCAAAGAGACATCATTACATTTGTACCCTGTAGTGCGGGGCAGTTCATACAAGCCATCAAATACAGAATTATTTTGTAATGTCAAATGTGTTCTTTTCAGTTGACACTTGCATTCCCCCACCCATCTCACGCAGTACATCTAGCCCTCACCCAGGGGTAGGGGCATCCATGTATAATGATGGTTATATACAGCCAAATGCTTGCCTCATTGGCCTGCCCCTAAGACTGTAATTCTCCTCAAGGAGTCATTTCTCTGGGTTCAGACTGTGCAAATGTAAAAGTCCCCATTTAAATGCAAATAGTCCTGCAGCCATGATACATTACATCATTGTCATTCATTAACACCTTTCAAGTATAACAGCAACCAGGTCTAAGAAATCCTGGAGAGGGAGAGAATCTAAGAGAGTGCTTCCAGGAAGAACAAGGCTAGCTGGCCAGCCTCAGCAGGGGGATAAGAAGGGAGTTACCAAGAGATTGAAAAAAAATGGTAAGTAAGGACAAAAAAATCCACTTGGAATGGTTGAAGGACTCTTTTGAAGGAGCAACCAGTGGCAACAGGATAAATAGTAACAAAGTGAATGATGCCTGGTATTGGACTATGTAATTGATTACTCAGTATTTACATACATCTGAATCTCTTAATGGTTCACAGTCATTTTTGGAAGTAGGCAGGATATACCTTAATAACATTATGGAGAAAAATCTTCTTTACTGAGCAGGAGAACCCATCCACCCAAATAATTTTAGTTGGATGAATAACTAAATTGAAAGCTTTGATGAGGGAGGAAGCCTTCAGGAGGCACTAGAAGACCACTCTGAAGCTAATTCCAGGGTTTTGTTTTGCTGAAGGGGGGTCTATAAATTGAGGACACACACTGAGTAACTTGCATAATAAAGGAGTCTTCAAATACTATCTGGAGTAAGAGATGGGGAATGACAAGTCTGCTGGCAGAGGACAGAACAGGGATGAGATCTTCTTCATTAGCTATCTATTGCATGGTCTATGGTAGAAATCATCTTCCCTGTTTCTTCCTGAAATCCTCAGTAAAAAATGCATTTTTGTTTATGTGTCCTAGAACTGGGGGTTCACCAAAGACCCTAGAGAATAGAGAATAGCAGGAACACCAGCTTTCCTCAGGAAGTCTGCCACATCCAGATTCCAATTAAATTATCTAGAAAAAAAATTTTAAGTTTATTTATTTTTGAGAGACAGAGACAGAGCACAAGCAGGGGAGGGAGGGAGGGAGAGAGAGAGAGAGAGAGAGAGAGAGAGAATCCAAAGCAAATTCCAAGTTCTGAGCTGTCAGCACTGAGCCCAACGCGGGGTCAATCCTGATGGCAAGTCCTGACCTGAGCTGACGTTAGACGCCAAACTGACTGAGCCACCCAGGTGTTCCTTCAGCTACAATTATTTAAACACCTCAAGTTGCACAGGATCCAATGCATGGAGCCTTCTGCTTAAACAGGGTTATAGATTTGAGGATAGGATTTTTAAATAGCGGTGAAAAGGTCTGGGTTTTCAAAATACAGTGCTTTTACTGGTACTACACCAGACATTGTTTTGCATTCAAAACCAGTTCCCTACTTTTTAAAAATGAAGATCCTAATTCTCAAAGCCAGGAGAACATAGAAAATTTCCCATTTTCAGGAGAGATGTGACTTTCACTGGACAAGACTAGAGAATTCCACCAAGGTCACTTTTCCCAACAATGACAAGAATCAAAGAACCTGGCTCTCCACTGAGAGACAGACATAATCCATGGAGCCTGGGAGCCACATTTGAGCATAGAGCTTCATGAAGCTTATCTCCTCAAAGTAAATTCTATTTTCTTCTCTATCAGAAGGCTGCTTAGACACCATTGGATGGCACCATTGCTTACATTTTAAAATTCCAGACAGTCAAGGCAAGTCACGTTTCAAACCCAGCAACAGAAAGAATAGCAGAACATTCTCCAAAGAGCCTAGAACACATCATCCCACCAAGGTGTATTACCAAGACAGTTCAACTACAGAAGGTTCAAGGTAAGTAAAATATAATGTCTTAGAAAATAACCCAACTCATATAAAAGACACGATCTACAGATTCAATGAGCATTAGCAATCTCATTACAATTCCCATGTAATTTGACATCCTAAAGAGCTCTACTCTTGGTTCGAGATGGATTACCAGCAATTGCCACTCACTTCTGTTTAGGGGCTAATGGGGGAAGGCATACTGTTTTGTGGCTTTTGCTTTCCGCAAACATGCTTAAGCCTTGGTTAGTCAATTACCCCCATGACTCCTATATCCATTTACAGTAATTTCTATTAAGAAAAGTTCCACCTCTTGCACTAATGGGAGCTTTGATGATCAACTCAAGGTCCCTAGCTACTATGTTTAGCTACTATTCCTGCTTGAACTTGCAAGACCTGTTTCTGAATTATAGAAAAATGGATCTTTGAGAAGTATAATGATTCTGATTACTCCTCCTCTAACACCCATCTCACTAGCAGACAGAAATCAGCATGGGTGACAGCCAGGAAATCAACACTAAAAACAATTGTTATAGTTGTCATTGTCTGACATAACATACATGTGCCACACACAATGGAATTTTATCCAACAGAGCAATCCTGTATTAATTATATGTTAATACTCTTTCACTAATTTAAATAACTCTTTCCATATTGCTTTCCCAGAGTAAAACCAGACATGTCCACTGCTAATTGCATTACAATGAAAGATTCCATTATCACAATGAATTACATGTGCCACCTTTTTCCAGTGGCACATTCCCAGCTCATGACAGCCAGCAGAGCTACAGGAGAGAAGGAAAAACCAAAAACATAAATCATATATAAAATAGGAGGAAAAAGACAATAGAGAATTAAACCATAGTTTGATGCAATGACTATGAGTAGTGGTGGGGACCTGCCCCATTCAAGCCTGGCTTCTATAAAACTGAAAAGAAAAAGCCCCAAAGCAGTGATTTTAAGCAGAGTCATCTCCTTAGTGCTCAAAGTGTGGTCCACAGGATAGCAGCAATGGCATCACCTGAGGGCTTGAAATGCAGAATCTCAGGCCCTACTTAGACCTTCTGAATCAGAGTCTGCATTTTCATAAACATGCAGGTGATATGCATGTTTGAGAAGTACTGCCATTGTCAACAGTCACCAACATAGGATCAAATGTCCCCACTCCAACTCCATGACACCACATGAGCCCATCAGTACTTAGATATCTTCTAGAGATAAGGAAGGAGGGTAGAAAATACTGACTTGACTGACTATACCTAGAATAAACTAGTATTATGTTTCCGAACATCAAGCAGAATGAAGTCTCAAAAATGAGACCAATTTAAGCTATCAAAAACTAAACTGACTTTTTTTGCACAGCTAATTGTTAAATCCACACCTTTACTATTACCAGCTTTGAAGCATCAGTTCACTTTTTTTTTTAAATAGGTCGGTTATTTAGTCAGGTTCTTTGTAAAACAGTTCACATTTTGGTATCTTCCATGAAGACCTTCCCGATAGGCCCACCAGGCTGCATTATTCATTCAGTACACATCATCTTGCATTGTCAAGGGTTTTTTTTAATTTATACAGCTTATGTCCCCAATTAGACTGTTACCTCCTTGAATTCATTAATACTTGAATCCACTAATGCAACCCTGTTTTTAGACCACTGTATAGGCTTAGAATTGCTTTCACCACAAGTAGCAATGCATACCTAATAGTTGCTTGCAAAATTTCACAATTCAAGTCTCTTTCTGGAAGTTTCAGGACTGATACAGAGGTTTCACAATGTCACCTAGCACCCAGACACTCTCTACCTTTCTGCTCTTCAATCTTTACTTTTTACATTTGGGGTTCTTGCTTTAGCAATATGACTGCCTCAACTCCAAACATCATAGCTTCACACAACCACATTTAAGACAAGAAAAAAGCTAATCTCCTCGCCTATCTCATTTTACTCAGAAGCAAAATCCCTCCCAGAAGACTTCTTCTTACATCTCACTGGCCACAAGTTGGTCACATGGCCACCCCTAAATCTCTGGAGCAAATGGGGAATGCAATTACTAAACTAGGTTTAGACCCTGTACTCAGGGGAATGGTCTACATTCCCAGATCATATTGTAGCCTGAAAATTGGGGGGTGTATAAACTTAGGAAGAAATGAGGAACAGCTGCTACGTAAGCAGCCAATAGTGTCTGATGCAACCACTACGTTCAAGGCATCCTTCTAGTCACTGTTTAGAATACAAAAATGAGGATGCCTGGCTAGCTCAGTTGGTAGAGCATGTGACCCTTGATCTCAGGGTCATGAGTTCAAGCACCACATTGAGCATGGATCCTACTTAAAAAAATAAATAAAATAATAGAATACAAAAATGAATCAGGCAACTATAGGCCTAACTCAAAACATTGGTTGTTTATACTTCATAGACACTGAGTGCACTTAACAAGCACTGGGACCCATGCAAGGTTTGATCTCTGCCCTCCCAAAGTCCCCCCTTTCTCCATCCCCAAGCATATGCCTCAGAGTTAACCACTCTTCACAGTTTGATGTATATCTGTGTACAAATATTTTTATTAAATAATGTTTTTTATTTAATAAAATAAAAATAAAATTTTATTTAATAAAATTTAATGATATTTTCATTAAAATGTTATCATAGTCTTACCAAACACTTACTATATGTCAAGGTCTATTCTAGATGCTTGAAATAAAACAGTGAATGAGACACATTCTTCACAAGAGCATGCTTCTGTTCACATTAAAATCTGCTTTTTTCTCATGATCATCTTAAAGGTCTACTTTCTTTGTAATGGTTTTCTGTATCACATTCTATGCTTCTACCAAAACATATATAACTATTCCCTTTTTAACAGACATTATGGTTCTAATTTCCTACCATTGATGACATACAAGATCTTGATGAACTTTCTTTAAATGTCTGAACACAGACAGGAGTTTTTCTCTTGGATAGCTTCCTGAAGTAGCTTACTATAACATACTTTTTTCCTTTGTATCCTCAACACTAGGCACAGTATTTTACACACAATGGGTATTTCAACAACATTTACTGAATGACCAGTCTCCGCATCATCCCCACCCAATCAAGAACCCCTTGAACTTTCGACATGACTTTTTTTTTTAACATTTCAATAAGAAACTGAATTCTTGCATTTATAGTACAGAAATAAAAAATTTAAACCCTAATTCTGTTTTGTAGATTTAAGCTATAATTCACTCTAGTTATTAAAAGACCGCTTTTGGACTTTCCCAGCAACAACTTGGCATTTTTAATATGTTCTCATTATTAATAAAATTCTGTGTTTTAAGGAACACGTTTTCAAACTGGCTTTTGAAAGGGTCCCTAGAGAACTGCTGTGGATAGCTACTGACGTGAAGAAAACCCAACATTCACCATGTGAAATTATCATCTGCATATCCACAGGGCCCCTTCCCGGAGGCTGTCTGGGGACTAGAGCTCCACATTGCAATCGCACTGTGTGACAAACAGCAGGGAAGATGTCTTCTTCCACATCTCACCCATCTGATGGGGGTGCCAATAAGTGACAAATGAGCACAATTATTGCTTGTGTTGAATGGGATCGATGTGGGCTATCATCTATTAAAGTGTTTATTAAATGTGCACATTTCTTGTCATTTAATAACCAAGCAAACAATGTATTTGCGGATTGTGAACAGAACTTCAAAGGCATGCAGCACCAAATTTGGCACTCACCAACCAAATCTTAAAAGGGCATGTAAGGTAAGTCAGGGATGACTGTGAGGGAGCAAAAAATGTACTTCAGGGAATTTGTGATTTGTGAATTTGGAGGATGAGAGGAACATCTCCATATTTAAGAATGCAGAAACTAACAAGGACCATTTAGGCACAAAGAAGTTCATACATAAGGGGGAAAAAATGAACCTGCGAGTAGCTTAGTGCAACACTTTTCAAAAACTTTTGACTGAGACCCACAATAAGAAATATATTTGGGGCGGCTGGGTGGCTCAGTCGGTTGAGCGTCCAACTTCGGCTCAGGTCATGGTCTTGCAGTTGGTGAGTTTGAGCCCCGCATCGGGCTCTGTGCTAACAAACAGCTCAGAGCCTAGAGCCTGCTTCAGATTCTGTATCTCTCTCTCTCTCTCTACCACCCCCCCCCCATGCTCTGCCTCTCTCTATCTCTCGAAAATAAATAAACGTTAAAAAATATTGTTTAAAAAAAAAGAAATATATTTTACATCATGGCAGGGCAGACACACCCATACATGCCACACACATGTAACTGAAATGAGAGTTTCACAAAGTAATACTCTTACTACATAACATTTTCCATTCTATTCCATTCTATTTCAGTTTCTGATGACCCACTAAATTGATTTCAGAACTCACTGATTAGTGGTTTTTATCGCTGATGGTCAGCAGGTATCCACTGCAATTTTTTTAAAATCATCTTTATGAAAGACAGGAAACTCAGGCACATAATCATCACATACTGACAGTTTTAGAGTCACCAAGACCTGGGTTTTAATCCCAGCTCTATCACTAGTATATAACTTAGAAAAAGTGCTTAAATTTTATAAACTTTAGTCTCTCCATCTGTAAAATGGAGAAATAACAGTATTAATCATATAATGTACTCTTAAATGACAGCTACTATCACCAATATCAGGAGGGGGATGACCATGGGGATTTACTTGCCCAAAAGATGGAAAAATTCATCAACAGATGAATAGACAAACACAACAGAATATTATTCATCCATAAAAAAGGAATAAAGTACTGATACATGCTATAACATGGATGAACCTCCAAACCATCCTAACCAAAAAAGCCAGACACAAAAGTCACATACAAATTTTCCTTGCTATGAAATAGCCAAAATAAAGAAAACCATAGAAACAGAACACAGAATGGTGGTTGCTCGGGACTAAGAGGTGGGGAGAGAGAGAGAGAATATGTTTAATGGGTAAAAGGTTTTACTTTGGGGTGATGAAAATGTTTTGGAAATCAAATGGTGGTTGAACAACATTTTGAATATACTTAATACCACTGAACTGTTCGTTTTATCTTTTTTTAATTTTTAATTTTTTAATTTATATCCAAGTTAGTTAGCATATAGTGCATTAATGACTTCAGAGGTAGATTCCAGTGATTCATCTCCTATGTATAACACCCAGTGCTCATCCCAATAAGTGTCTTCCTTAATGCCCCTTCCCCATTTATCCCATCCCCCCACCCACCTCCCCTCCAGCAACCCTCAGTTTTGAACTGTTCATTTTAAAATGGTTAATTTTCTGATATGTGACTTTCACCTCAATAAAATATTTTTCTTAAACGAGCAGGCATAGTACATAAAAAGAAACCCAATAATTATTAGTAAGTTTTATTATCTTACCAATAAGTTATTTTTAGCCCCTCAACAAAATATAAAATCACTATGACATCATTAATAGATGTTTATTGATATAATTAATGTTTGCTAGACTTTCATCTAAATTTTCCTTGTTACAACCCACATACATACTGTATAAGACTCTGAAAACTGAAGAGTTTGGGGAAGGAGCTTGGTCAGCTGCTTTCTGTCTTTCTAAATTGACATTTTCTATGGTGACCCCACTGACCAGCTTCACTCTCCCACCCTCAGGAAACTTTCTAGGGAGGTCAGGTTCTAAAGCCACAGACAAATGCATGCAGGTGGGAAGGGACTGTCTTGGCCTTGGTACTTAATACCTACAGGCCTCAACCACCTCATATATAAAATGGAGAAAATAACAGGCCCCCCCCTCCTCCCCTCCCCCCCACAACCACTCCTGAGGTTGTAATGCACAAATGAGGTAATGCGGGTGAGAACTGCACTAAGAACACATGCTGGCCCCTTGCACATGTTCAATAATGGCAGCTACGTTCACTGTTATTTTTTTCTTTTTCAAGTGCAAGCTATATTGTGTGAAAAGAGATCTAGTGAATCCTGTGGTGAATTCTGTAAGGGATTTTAAGTGAATTCTTACATAAAATAATACGTCAGCAATTAGAGCAGTCCACAAGTGGTCCAAAGTGCTTTGCAAAACAGAGTTCCCATTTCATAGGCATGTGTTAAGTAAAAGCTGTGTTCATCTGTCAGGGATGCCACAGGATATTTGCTATCATCTGAACATAGGCAGTTAACACCTACCTCACAGGATTATTTTAAAGAATAAGAAAATCACAAAGGAAAAAGGCATGGCCCAGTGTGACACAGCGAGGTGTTGGGGGGGGGGGGGGAGGGGGAAGGGTTATTACTATTGTAATTACCTCTGTCACCAAGTCATTATTAGAGAAGATTCTAGCCCAGAGTAGATCAACCAGAAGACTCCCTTCCAACTCTTGGTAGCACACTTTATAGGAAGACTCATTGTTGAGTGTATTTTCCTGTTTACTCAATAAGAATATCTGCCTCGTTAATATTTCAGAAAGAAATACAGTCCAGGGGTCCTAAGGGCTGAGATTTTTGAGGACTCATAAAAATGTTTACCCTGAGATATTCCTGGAAGCATTGTTTATAAAATGTTAAGACTGAGAAATAACTAAAGCACACAAAGTTAGAGAACTGGATACAAACAATGGTGCATGATTAAGAGCGCAGGCTCTGGAGTCAGCCAGGCAGGTTTAAAGCTCCACTCAGCCTTTGGCAAGTTAACCTCCTCCCCCACCCCCCGCCCCCGCCCCATGCTTTCCTCTGATTCATACAGTAGTTGTGAGAATTAAAGTAAGTAAAGCATTTAGCACAGTGCCTGACGCAAGCCTCCAGTGATGATGATGATGACAATGATGGTGATGATGGTGGTGATGATGCCATCACCATGACAAATAATGCTGTAGGTCTATTTTTTCCTGCTTCATAAATAAATTAATATGTGTGGCTAAGTTTTTACACTAGGTCATGCAATAGAGAAATCATAATACCTTAATCCAGTGATGGGTTATTGTCTCCTTTATATCTTTCTTTAGTGTCTGCAGTTTTCTTTTACAGTGACTTTAGAATCTAATAAAAACAAAATATTTTCTATTTTAGCAAAATAAAAAAGGAAGAAAGGAAAGAGAAGGTGGAGGAGGGAAGGAGGAAGGAAGGAAGAGAAGGAGGTGAAGATTTGCTCTATAGGGCTAATTCCAGTTTCCCCTACAGCTGAACTCAGTGCCTTCCCTGGACCATTATAACTGGTATTATTTGAAGACTTGAGGATTTTTCCCCCTGAAAAGTGAAAAATTCTTTTGTAGTGCAAATGGTCTTTCTCTGGTATATCTGTCCTACAATTTGGAGATTGGAAGTTTCTTAAAGGCAGGGCAAACATGAGTGCCCATCCAGATAATGGTAATCTTTCTTCTTTTCTGAACCTAAATTTTGATCATTTTCAAACATTCAAAAGTTAAAAGAATAGTATGAACACCTCTGTAGCCACCACTTAATTTCAGTACTGATTAGCATTTTGCTGTGTTTGCTTTCTTTTCTTTCTCTAACACACACAGGTGTGTTATCTAGGTTATCCCCTAGATAACCACAATAGTTTTGGCTAATGGCAATTAGGTTCTCATGTCAGTAAAGATTGCCATGTAGCTATTTATTCATTCCACAAATATTTATTGAGAACTTACTATCATCCAGTGAGCTAGAGTGATGAGCAAATAAATACGATCCTGCTCATAGAGAGACTGACATTTTAAAAAATCACACTGATCACTATACAGTATATAATAACAAATGTGGTGAGGGTCATAAAGTGCCCCAGTGTATTTACTTCAAACTCACCCTTGATTACCTACTACTGTTTTGATGATAACAATGGCCAGTACTGATTGCAATAATTAGGAGATTTCCAGCTGCAAGTGACAAAAACCCTACTGAAACTAGCTTAAGGGTAAAAAGGAAATTTATTGGCTCACTGTAAGCACACCCAGAAGCAGGAGATGAAATGATAACTCCCTTTGAATTTCCAGACCCCCACCTTCTTCCTCAGTGTTGATTTAATCCTCAGGCAGCCTCTCTTCCATGTGGCCAAAGGAATGGCTACTGGCAATCCGGATATACAGGACCTATAAAATTCTAGATCCAGGAGTGTGAGCCTTCTCTCCCAGGGTCCCTGTACCAACTCCTAGAGAAGACCTGATTTGCCCAGTTTCGGTCATGTGCTCTTTCCGGACCAATCCCTGAGGCCAAAGGAATGGTGAGCTCCCATTGGTCAGGCCATGTCCTGCACCCACTCCTTGTACTTGGGCTACATGCAGGATTGATGCCATCCATACTCTAAAGAAAGGTTCTTGTACCAAAATAAGAGGTATTGGATGGTCAAAGTCACCCAGCCACCCCATGGCAGTGTCTGACATTGTGCCTCTCCGCAGGTCCTGGAGGTCTTCAAAATACTGTGCAGTGCACACTCCAAGCCCAATACCAGCAGGTGGGGATAGGAAGCAAAGGCTTCCAGTTTCTAGCCTGATCTGTGTCTTAACAGGCCGAGTCCACCAGAGGTCAGGGCAGAGCGCAAAGCAGGAATCATCCTGAGGCTGGCTCTTCAACGCTGCTCAAATCAGCAACTCACGCCAGAGATCCCGGGGCACGAGCAGACTGCAGCAGCCAGAAAGAAAACTCAGGCTGGAGCAAAGCGGCCACGTTTCCTTAAGAACTGCCTTCCTAAGATACAGGTCTAGACTTCAAAGCAGGGCAGACAGAATCAGGGAAGTAATTTTTAAAACACTGTATTTTGGAACTGCGCATGTTCTGCTGAAGAAACAGAAATGTCAGGGCCTCAGAATCATGCAGAGTGAGATACCAAATGTACCGACGTGGAATTGGCCACAAAAACTGGATTCTCTTCTCTGCCCCTACCTGCCTCTCTAGACTCACCTTCAATCACCCTTCTGCCTGCCTGTTCACAGTCAGCCACACTGATGGCCTTTCTGCAACTTAATCATGCCAAGCTGATTCCCACCACAGAGCCTTTGGAAAATCCTTTTCCTAGATCTTCCTTATTGAACTCCTTCTTGGTCCAGTAGTCTCTTAGGAAATGTTAGTACCGCACCTAAAATAGTGCCCCACCTAATAGCACTAACACATCACCCTGTTTATTCCTTTCATATCATTATCATCTCTCAACTTACCTGTTAATTTGTTCTTTTGTTTCTCCCACCCCACAAAAAAAAGCACAACAGACTCAGGGACTTTATTTTGCAGTTTACCACAGCACCTAGTATAGTGCCTCCTCAGACCACGTGGGCTCGGAAATATAATGAACAAACAAATGAATGAGTCCCAGTTTCCCACACATAAAATGAGATGGATAGATTATATAATACTAACAATGGTAAAATACATTGAACATGTACTGCGTGTTGGGCACAATGCTAAGGGCTGTGGGTAGCACTGTAGATAACTGCCTTTGTATTTTTTCAGCCCTGACAAGATATCAAATATTCTTAGGACCTCAAATATCTAAGATGTTTTTGATGCCCAAATTCCTCACTTAGCCATTTATTCCTTTGGTTTTGTTCAGAACCTTTCAAAATACTTTTTTGTTACAGAAACATTTGTTGAAGTGAAATTTTACCTAGAAGTCCTATAGAAAAACCTGGGAGGGGGTGGGGGGAAAGTATGTGTATTACACCATTAAAAACACCTCCAACAAATTTCAAGAACAGGAATCAAAGACTGTCATCTCGGACCACAGGTAATTGGGTTAGAAATTTACAATAGATGAGACATTTCTCTTTGTAGAAGTATTCCAGCTAATAATTGAACAGATAATAGAGTATTTTGCTACCTGTCATGATATAATGGATCTAGGCAATAAGAATAGAAGCCAGTTAACATGACAAAGAGACCATCAGACGCCATGTACCTGCTGATAAAAGAACACAGCACCCATGAAGGAGTCTCACCAAAAAGATCACGTAAAATCTGATTAAACCTCAAGACTGAGCTATCAATATACAGGAAATACAGAGGAACATGTTAATCTACACCACAGGAATACAATCAGCAAATCCAAACAGAAGGACACTAGAAAACTGAATTCCTCCAAAATAAATTATGAGAGAAAGGAGATGTAGCAAAAACTGATTAAAAGACGCTTAAGACACATACCAACCAATCACAATATGTGGACCTGTTTTGGGTCCCGATTCAAGTGTACAATCTGAAAAACAAAAGATTTCAAAATATATGGGAAAAATGTTAACACTGAATAGATGATATTGAGGAATCATCATTCTTATAATGGTATTTTAGCTATATTTTACAAACTGAAATATGAATAGAATGAAGAAAGTTAACAAAAAGAGAAATTAAAAATCCCCACCCATTTGGGCATTTAAAAATACTCTTAGCCTAAAAAAATTATTACAGTTTTTCAAACTAGAAATGAAAAAGCCACTGAAGCATCATACAGTTTTCCAATTCTAATAATATCAATAAATATAATGTACATGAACAAAAAGCTATTGGGAGTTCTCAGCAATTCTTTTTTAAGACAAATAGATTTGTAAGACCAAAAAAAATGAGAAAAAACACTGTGGATGATCACCAGCCAAGATTGGTCCGTTTCTTGCTGTGACCTCACAGCAACCATTATTATAGAATTCCAAGCACCTATATAAGCCCCTGGTTGGGCTGAGATTTGCTGTGCTTCTAGTTCAGGAAGCTGGTTTTCAATGACCTGAAGGACATTTGACTAAAGTTAGCTTGTTTTCTCCTTGACATTGTGGGTTTTTGTATATTTTGTTTGTTACTTTTTTTCCCTCACTTTCCCATTTTCTTTATCTTTTCTCACTTTCTATTTTTCTGACTTTTCTTTTTTACTTTTACTTTTTTTCTTCTTTTTTCTTTCATTTTTAAAAGTTATTCTTTTTTCTCACATCTTTTTTTTCGCATTTTTTTAGTATGTTTTTAGTTCATTTTTAGTCTGCCATTGTGTTTTGATTCCATCATAAAGATCGGTTCATCAGGTGGTCTTTGGAAGTGATTTTTTTTTTGAGGTGACCTGGCCAAGCTTCTCACCAGCTTATCCCGAGCTTAAATTCCCAAGCTTGCTTTCAAGCCCAGCTGTTAATCCAACATCTCTGCTTAGGAGAACCATGTTGACAACAACCAACTCTTCAAGACCATCAGCAAGTGTACCTTTGTCGTGGTGAACTTGGCCTGACACATCCTGACTAGGAAAAGGTAGCCATAAAGATCACTGATAAGATCATCAGAATTCCTCCACCCTCCAGAGACTATCCCGAAAAGTAAAAATCATGAAGGCTTTCAATCATCCCAACATAGTGAGATTATGTGAAGTGATGGAGACTAGGGACAAGCAGCCTTGTCATAGAGTATACTAGTGGAGATGAGTACCTAGTGGCTCATGAAAGTATGCAAGAAAAAGAGATCAAAGTCAAATTCTGCCAAACAGTGTTTGCTATACAGAACTAGCACCACAAGTTTATTGTACATAGAGACTTAAACAAAGAAAACTAGCTCTTGGATGCTGACATGAACATCAAGATTGTAGACTTTGGTTTCAGCAACTAATTCACCTTGTCAACAAGTTAGATAACTTTTGGAACAGTCCCTCTTTATGCTTCCCTGGAACTCTTGCAGGGTCCAAAGTATGAGGGACCTGCCATGGCTATGTGGAGCCTGGCAATCATTCTCTATACATTGGTCAGTGGATCCCTGCCTTTGATGGACAGAACTTTAAGGAGCTGCAGGAAGAAGTGAGCAGAATATACCATCTTCCTTTTGACTTGTGCATGGAATGTGAAAACCTGCTCAAGAAATTTCTCATTCTCAATGTCCTAGCAAGAGAAGCACTTTAAAGTAAATGACGAAGGATCCATGGATGAATATGGGTCATAAAGATGAGGAACTAAAGCCTTATGGAGAATCAGTCTCTTGAGTACAAAGACCTCACAGACTGAGCTGATTGTGTCCATGGATTACTCCGTGAGAATATCCAGGACTCATTGACAGGCCAGAGGTACAAAGAAGTGATAACCAGCTATCTGCTTCTGGGATACCAGAGATCCAAGCTGCAGGTCTACACCCTCACCCTGAAGTCCCAGCCTTCAGCAGATCTGACCAACAGCAGCACTCCCTCCCCATCCTATGACGTACAGCACTGGGTCTCTACCAATCCCAAGCACTGAGTTTCAGTGAACCTGTCATTCCTATCTTTAATTGCTGTATTAGTCAACTAGGATGACCATAACAAAATGCCACAGACCGGGTGCCTTAAACAACAGAAATTTATTTTCTCACAGTTCTGAAGGCTCCAAGTTCAAGATCAAGATGCTGTGAGGGTTGGTTTCTAAGTGAGAGGTATCTTCCTGGCCTCCTCTCTATGTCCACACATGGCCTTTCCTCTGCACCTGTGTAACTCTAGGGTCTCTTCTTCATATGAGGACACCAGTCATATTAAATTAGGGCCCCAGCCTTATGACCTAATGTAACTTTTATCACCTCTTTAAAGGCCTTATGTCTAAATAACATTGGGGGTTGAGCTTCGTTACATGCCTTGTGGGGGAAGGGAGGCCACACAATTCAAATCACAACAATTGCTCCTCTAGGAATACTCAGAGGAGCAAGGCAGATTTTGAGAGGATCAGGAGACAAGGCAGAACACAAGCAGCAAAACTATCATGCCTACCAGCCCCCTATACTGCCTAGAGAGGAAGGAGACCACCCCTCACCCCTCAGCAAACAGCAATCTGTCTACCAGCACAAACAAGAGCAGGAATTCCCCACTTCGGGGAAGAGCCAGCCTTGGCCAGACCTCTACGCAGAAAGGTAAAGATAACCTAATGATGCCAAGGCCCCAGCACCTCTGGGGCTTCTGTTTCCCCTACAGTCTCCCTGGCCTTTTCTTGCCAATGCCAAGCATCCAAGACAGCCTGGGTGTAACTCAACCAGGCCTCTGGGCCTCACCCTATGTTGGGTTACTGTAAAGCGCTACAGCCCAGCACAGCCCTCCAGTGTGTCCCTGTGGCCTCCCCTTCATCCCACTGCATCAACAGCAGTGCTAGAACCTCAGATAATACCTATTTCCCCCAGGTTGAATCCAAACTAAACTCCATACACACTGGGTGGCTCCAGCAGGCATGGAACTAGCAGATTTTGCCCCAGTGTGCCCCCAGCCTCTCCCTCTTGTAACAGCCACACCCAGCAGTGGGCCACTGGAGGCTTCTTCAGCAGGTGCTCCTTCAAGGGTATATGGAGGCCTCTTTGTTTCTGATTTGCTGGAATGAACCTAAAAGCAAAAATCAAGTGGAGATGCTCAAACCTGGAGAGGTCAAGCCACACTCATTGCACTTTATGGGGAATATGACTATCACAAGCTCCATAGAGCCCAACAAGATGATGCGAGAATTCAGCAAGGTGCCTGACACAAATAGCTGCCCGTACAAACTGAACAAGAAACGGTGCTGTGCATGTGCGGCACCCCAGGGCCAAGAAGACTTCCTGCGGTGGTAGGTGGAGGTGTGCAGACTCCCACGGTGGTCTCCCAACAGGGTTCATTTAAATGCATACCCAGCATCTCCATGCCCCACAAAAGCAAAATAACCAAAGCAGTTAAGCTTTACAGGCTGCCAGATTTTTAGGGCAGTTTAAACTACTCTATATGATACTATAATGATGGATACATGTCACTACACATTTGTCCAGACTCACAGAATGTCCAACACCAAGAGGGAATCCTAATGTAAACTAAGGACCTTAGGTGAAATGATATGTCAATGTAGGTTTACCAGTTGTAACAAATGTACCACTCTGGTGGAAGATGTTAATAAGTGGAGGAGGCTGTGCAAGAGTAGGAGTAATATATGGGAAATCTCTGTACCTTCCTCTCAATTTTTCTGTGAACCTAAAATTGCTCTTATAAAAATCGCCTTAAAAAAAAAAAAAAAAGCTGCCAGGAACCACCTGGGAGAGAAGAGGCAGGGCCAACCAGCTCCATCTGCTAGCCTGCCACTCAGCCCCACCTCAAAGCCAAGACTGGACTGGTTTGCTTCCCTTGGGGGCACTTCTCCACTCCCCTATCCTTCTGTGTCTTGTCTTCAGGGTTTGTGAGAAAGCAGAAATGGTTCTGTAAAATGAAGACAAAAAAAACCCAAAAAACAAAACCTCTTCCTCCTTTATCCTTCCTCCTCCTTTCTTTCCCTGCTACTCCCTCACCTCTTGTGTTTTCGACCTACACAGCAAGAGTTTGGTTACATACAGGATAATGGAAAACAGGGTTCTCACTGAAATAAGAAAGTTACAAATATGGAAAAGGGGAGGGGCACCTGGGCGGCTCAGTCGGTTAAGCGACCGACCTCTGCTCAGGTAATGATCCCACAGTTCATGGGTTCAAGTCCCACATCAGGCTCTGTGCTGACAGCTCAGAGCCTGGAGCCTGCTTTGGATTCTGTCTCCCTCTCTCTCTCTCTTCCCCTCCCCCACTCACACTCTGTCTCTCCTCTCCCAAAAATAGGTAAATAAACATTTTTAAAACTTAAAATTTTTTTTTAATTTTTTTTTAAAAAGTGGAAAGCAGAAATAAGCCTTATGGTATTGGATTGGAATTGGAGGTATTAGTGTGAATTCAATGGTTTTAATATAGATACATATATGTATGTTTATGTCCATTCTGTTCACTAAGACTAGAAGCATAATATACCAATAATAGTACCCCTAGATCTTGGTTTCTGTAGATCACCCTCCATGTGAGTAAATCAAGTCTCTTAGGAGAAATGGCTGATTGCGGGGCTGGGTAGGAAAAATACAAGATAAACCTCCAACATCTTTTTGCTCCAGAAAGTAAGGAAGAACTCAAAGAATGATGCGGACATACCAAAAAGACACAGAAGTAGCTATAAAATAGAGCAATCATTCTAAATGGGAAAATGCTAGAATCTTTCTTTTTAAAGAATGGAATGGATCCCGCTAATACCACTTCTACTCACATTGTAAAGGTCTAAGCCAGTATGATAAGATAAAAACAAATGAGTTCTAAGAATTAGAAGAGAATATAAATCCATAGTTAATTGCATATTATATGATTATTTAAAAATAAAACTCAAAGGGCACCTGGGTGGCTCAGTCGGTTAAGTGACCGACTTCCGCTCAGGTCATGATCTGTTGATTCGTGAACTGGAGCCCTGTATCGGGCTCTGTGCTGACAGCTCAGAACCTGGACCATGCTTTGCATTCTGTGTCTCCTTCTCTCTCTGCCCCTCCCCTGGTCTCACTCTGTATTTCTCCCTCTTTCCAAAATACATAAACATTAAAAAAATTAATAAAAATAAATAAAGCTCAAAATAATACTTTTAGATAAATTATTAGAAAAAAAATTTTTTTAATGTTTATTTATTTTTGAGACAGAGAGAGACAGAGCATGAATGGGGGACGGTCAGAGAGAGAGGGAGACACAGAATCTGAAACAGGCTCCAGGCTCCGAGCAGTCAGCACAGAGCCCAACGCGGGGCTTGAACTCGTGGACCGTGAGATCATGACCTGAGCCGAAGTCGGCCGCTTAACCGACTGAGCCACCCAGGCACCCCTAGATAAATTATTAGAAATAAGGTTTTACGTGGATGGAACTGGAGGGTATTATGCTAAGTGAAATTAGTCAGTCAGAGAAAGATAAAAATCATATGACTTCACTCATATGAGGAACTTAAGAGACAAAACAGATGAACATAAGGGAAGGGAAACAAAAATAATATAAAAACAGGGAGGGGGACAAAACAGAGGAGACTCATGAATATGGAGAACAAACTGAGGGTTACAGGAGGAGTTGTGGGAGGGGGGATGGGCTAAATGGGTAAGGGGCAGTAAGGAATCTACTCCTGAAATCATTGTTGCACTATATGCTAACTAATTTGGATATAAATTTAAAAAAATAAAACAAGTTAAAATAAAATAGATAAATAAATAAAAATAAATACATAAATAAATAGAATAATTAAAAAAAAAAAAAAAGAAGGTTTAGGGGTGCCTGGTGGTTCAGTCAGTTAAGTGTCCAACTTTGGTTCAGGTCATGATCTCATGGTTTGTGAGTTCAAGCTCTACATCAGGCTCTGTGCTGACTGTGCAGAGCCTGCTAGGGATTCTCTCTCTCCCAGTCTTTATGCCCCTCTCCCACTTGCACACGAGTCTCTCTCTCTCCCTCTCTCTCTCTCTCTCTCTCTCTCTCTCTTTCTCAAAATAAACTTTTCATATATAACATTAAAAAAAATAAAGTTTACCAAGTAAGTTGGCTACAGAATTTTTTTTATGGTGAAAAAATTTAGATTTTAGTAGCTGGACTGTTTAGATCTTAATTTTGTTGGCAATATACAAAGCATCATAGTCAGGAGCCAGTCAAATTATGCCTCTAACTAAGCCTGATGAGCTTCTTCATAGCCATGCTGATTTGGTGTCATTGGCCTTGACATCCACAAGGAACACAAATGTGTTGCTATATTCTATCTTCTTCATGACTGGCGTGGCGGCCAGGAGGAACTTCATGACATAGTAGGACTTCATGACCTTGTTTCTCCTGATGGCACTCTAACGATATTAGAGTGGACTTCTGAGCTGCTCCTGGAAGATGGGTGATGTGTACATCTTTTTTCTGTGGCTGTGGACATCTTTCAGCACTGCTTGTTGGCCTTAAAAACCTTTGCTTAGCAATAAACAATTAGAAAATGTAGTTTTAAAAAAAATCCATTTACAAGGGTATCTGGCTGTCTCAGTCAGTAAAGCATGAGACTCTTGATCTCAGGGTTGTAAGTTCAAGTCCCATGTTGAATATGGAGATTACTTAAAAATGAAATCTTTAAAAATAAATAACCATGTACATAATACAGAGAACATCAAGATAGGAAAACTAAGAATCACAGAGGAAATTATAAGACTTTGTTAAAATATTAAGACCCAAATAAAAGAAATATCTAAGATGCCCATGATTAGAAAGACAATATGGTGGAGATATCCATTCTCTCCAAATTTATCTACAGATTTCAACATAAAATCTCAACAGGATTTTACATGGAACTTGATAAACCAATTCTAAAATGTACATGGAAAAGGAAAGGACCAAGAATGGATAGGATCATCCATACAAGAGCAGAGCAGTTTTTAGGTCTTGCCCTACAAACTATCAGGAATATTATGAAACTACAATAATTAAGACAGTTATATTTGTGCAAGGTCAGGTAAATGGACAAGTAGAGTGGAATGGAATGGAATGGAATGGAATGGAATGGAATGGAATGGGCTATGTTAGGACAGGATAGAATAGAATAGGATAGAATAGGAGTCAGACAGTACAATAGAGAGCTCAGAAATAAATCCACACATTTATGTAATGTTTTGATAAATGATAGAAGTGGCATATCACTTCAGTAGGGAAAGAAGTAACTGTTCAATAAATAAAACTGTCATAAAAAATGCAATCTATATAGAAAAAAAATGGATCCCTGTCTCACACTATATCCAAAAATCAATTCCAGATATGTAAAAACATAAGTATAAAAAAACAAAACTTGTATTTTTAAATAGAAAGCATTAACTGGGTATTTTTTTACCTTGAGCAAGGGAATGATTTCTAAACAATATAAAAAGCATTGACTGTGAAAAACAAAACTGAGAACTTGTTTATCATCAAAAGACACCTTAAAGAAAGTGAAATAAGACATTAGCTAGATGTCCTACAATTTAACTCAATTCTGATGCAGTGTTAGCCTGATCCTACAGTATAAGGGCTATTAATTATAAAGGATATTAAAGATGCAAATGAACATCCAGATAATCACTACAGGTGATAAAACCAGAGATAAAGAGGTTTTGAAGGAGCTGAGCACACTACTTTCTGTTCCCATGGAGTTTGGGGTAAACCACCCTCCCAGAACTTTCTTGTTCACCAACGTGGAAGCTTTCTGAACCCTCCTGTCCTTTAGGGGTTTTACGGAGACTTCATTACATAGGCATGATTGAGTAAATCATTGGTCTTTGGTAATGGAACTCAATCTCCAGGGGTGTGGTTGAATGTTGGAACCCTCTAATCAAAAGGCTGGTTCCCATGGCAACTAACATCCTTAAGGGTGGTCCAAAAGTCACTTCATTTTTTTTTTTAATTTTTTTTTTAACGTTTATTTATTTTTGAGACAGAGAGAGAGACAGAGCATGAACGGGGGAGGAGAAGAGAGAGAGGGAGACACAGAATGGGAAGCAGGCTCCAGGCTCTGAGCCATCAGCCCAGAGCCCGACGCGGGGCTCGAACTCACGGACCGCGAGATCGCGAGATCGTGACCTGAGCTGAAGTCGGACGCTTAACCGACTGAGCCACCCAGGTGCCCCAAAAGTCACTTCATTAACATAAACTCGGGTGTGGTTGAAAGACGCTTGTTATGATAAAAAAAAGACACCTTTATTGTTCACCTTACTTGGGAAATTCCAAGGATCTTAAGAGCTCTGTTGAGAATAGAGGAACACCAAATATATATTTATGATAAATCAAAACATCACAAGACCCTAGAGAGCTCCTTTACCCATTCCACCATGTGAGGACAGAGCAAAAAGATAGCCATCTATTAACCAGGCTCTCACCAGACATTGAACCTGTCAGCTTCTTAATCTTAGACTTCCCAGCCTTTAAGACTGTGAGAAGTACCTATTGTTTATAAGCTACCCAGTCACTGGTGTTTTGTTACAGCAACCCAAACAAAGATAGGGTGGCTTCATTCACATGCTGGGTGGTTGGCAGAATAGGTGGTATAGGAGCCTCCCCTGGGACCCTTGTCTTTACTCCCTCTGTTTTCTCATCTTCTAGCAGGCTGTTCTGAGCTTCCTCATGTAGTGACAAAAGGGATCCAGCAGCAAGAGAGGGCAAGCCCAATGTTTTTGTTTTTTAAGCCTCTGGCTGCATTACATTTCTTAATGTTCCTTTGACTAAAGCAGGTCACATAGCCAAACCCAGATTTAAGAGGTAGAGAAAAAAACTCTATCTCTTGATGGAAGGACAAGAAAATCACATGGCAAAGAGGAGTGCAATCTGAGATGGGAAGAATTTGCAGCCATTTTACAATCTACCAAACTGTAAACATTTAAACAAGGATGTGAATTCATATTCTGAGTAGTCAGTGACTTAAATTACTAACCTGTCATCCTAGCCCTCTGTAGTTTGATTCCTCAAGGAAAGCTTTTCCACCAAGTCTATAGAATAGTCCATGTTTTTGCTTTTCACAGAGCTCTCCTGTGCAGATCTCTTGTCCAAATGGGTTGGCTGAGACATTTCTATGAAAATACTATATATGTCAATGATTCCCAAAGAGAACAAGCATTCCCCCCACCCCTACCAAAACTCCACCCAGAGAGACTTACCAGACATGGTGGGGGGGGGGGGCATATAATTTGAAAACACTCAAATAAATGACATAATTTTATAGTTAGAAAATGAAATATATACAGCTATTTTTATAATACAAATTATAGAATGCATCACATTTCTAAAATGGAGGCATGGGTTTTAAAACTTGAGAAGTGCCAACCAGATACTAGACAGATCCCAGTTTCCAGGTATTCCCTGAGCTCAGTAGAAGCCATTTCTCTTCAAAAGAGACCCTGTGGTCATAGGGTCCAGTTAAAAAGAGAGCATCCCTGGAAAAGTCACAGGAATATTATTCTCCCGGCTGAATCCACCCTGTGGCTAGTTGGCACTTGGCAACCTGACAAGTGTTTTACATTCAAAAGGTCAGACTCTGAGTGAATCTGCCCAGAGACTCTGGTACCACTCACGCCTGGATGCCCAGGCCCAGCGTCTGTCCCCTGCCCCTGCCATTCTGACAGCTCTGGAGGAAGGGACCCAGGTCCCTGGTTTGGGCTGTCAGCACAATGACGGCAGCCCTTTTACTGAAGGTCAAGCTCTAATTCTCACTCCAGGGAGCCTTCCCTCTCTTTCTCTCTTTCAGCTTGTTTATCTTCATAATTGTTGGTATTTTTCTCCTACTTTACATTCTTCAAAACATTTTTCCTTTCACACTCTCATTTGGTTCTCTCTGCTAGGAAGGAGTATCAGAGTTAGTAGTTTCCCTTTTGTAAAAACAAACTGAGGCCTAGAGAGGCCAGGCAATTGAGGATTGGAAGAAAGTAGAAAGTGGTGATGAAGAACAAAGGCTCTGGAGTTAGAATCCTGCCACTTACCAACCAAGTAACCTAGAGCAAACTACATAAGCTCTCTCTGACTCAGTTTTTTTTCCCATTTCATAAAGTTTTTCAAGAACAAAGCATCATAAGTAAAATGCCTGGCATATAACAATAGCACCATAAGCCATCAGTATATTCCTATTATTTATAGTGCTTCTGTTGTCATATAGATAATGAATGGCAAAGTGAGGACTAGAACACACATCCATGGGCCTGAAAGCCATACTACCTGTCTCCATCTTTCAATAAGTAGAGTGGTGGTTCTGTTCTGCTTTCCCAAATAAGAAGTAAGATATCTCATGAAGGAGTAGTCTAAAGGTCTCCTTTAAACCCATCTTTTTATGTATTTATTTAAATAATTTTTTTAATGTTTATTTTTGAGAGAGAGAGAGAGACAGATCATGAGCAGAGGAGGGACAGAGAGTGAGAGAGAGGGAGACACAGCATCTGAGGCAGGCTCCAGGTTCTGAGCTGTCAGCACAGAGCCCAACACGGGGCTCAGACCCACAAACCACAAGATTATGACCCATCTTTAGAAAGTGTTTTGGGGGGGGCGCTTGGGTGGCCCAGTCGGTTAAGCATCCGACTTCAGCTCAGGTCACGATCTCGCGGTCTGTGGGTTCGAGCCCTGCATCGGGCTCTGGGCTGATGGCTCAGAGCCTGGAGCCTGCTTCCGATTCTGTGTCTTCCTCTCTCTCTGCCCCTCCCCCATTCATGCTCTGTCTCTCACTGTCCCAAAAATAAGTAAACGTTAAAAAAAAAAATAGAAAGTGTTTTGGGGGTGCCTGGGTGGCTCAGTCGGTTAGGTGTTGGACTTCGGATCAGGTCATGATCTCGTGGTTCGTGAGTTCGAGCCCCATGTTGGGCTCTGTGCTGACAGCTGAGAGCCTCGAGCCTGCTTCAGATTCTGTGTCTCCTTCTCTCCCTGCCCCTCTCCTGCTCACAATCTGTTTCTCTCTCTCTCAAAAATAAATAAAAATTAAAAAAATTAAAAAGAATATATTTTCTTATAGTTTGCTAAGACTTCAGAAAAGAATCCCAGCTCTACTGATAATCAAAGTTCTTGCTTCTAGCCAGAAGTTTCAAATTCTTCCCAATGAACCTTTTATCAAATTCGCTTAAAAATCACTAAATTTTAATTGCTTGAGTTTTTTTCTCCTCCTTCATCCCTGGGTGATTATTAATAAATATGTTGGTGAGCAGGAAAAGGTTATAAAATTGGCAAGAGAAAGAAGAAGGTAAAAAATAAATAAATAAATAAATAAATAAACAAACAAATAAGAGTCACATTACCTGATAATCAGGTTGCCATTCCCTGAATAACCCACAATTTGACTTTGCCCACCATAAAGAAAATTAGAAATGTGTAGTTACAGGATGCAAAAACAAGCAAATGAAAGCTTAGAAGCAGAAAAGAATTAAATTTCAAATGTAATAGTGACGATATTAAAAAAAAATCAAATGGGAAAAAAAATGAAGTGAGTCTGAATCCCCAGGAAATATATTAAACCATGGCTGTGAAAGACAAAGAGAACAGAAAGAGAGAGAAAAACAGCATAGAAATCTACCTTCATTACACTGTGTCCGACCAAAGAACAGTATAATGAATCTCCCACTACCATTAAATTAAACACAAATTGCTTTTGTTTCTAATTAACATCTGCCTTGCCAAATGTGATGTGTGAAAGTCTCCTTTTTAATGTCTTTCCCATGCCACAGAAATATTACAACCAGAATGAAAGCTTATGGATGTTTTTCAATAGCTTCCTCTAAAGTATAGGCCAAACCTTGTTGAAGGTATATGTGAGAGTCATTTGAATTCCAAATGCACTTATAAGGACCGGCTCTATTACAGTGCATAGCAAATGAATACATAATGAGGAGATATTCCAGACCAATTGTTCCAAATTATGCTTTAGATTATCTTCATTTCTCTTTTGAAAATATGTCTTGTTATTTTTAGCATAACATAAGAAACCCTTGACTTTTCTGGCATCAAATTTCACCCCCAGTTTCTATAATTGCTCTTTCTTATGCTTTTACACACCAGCCTGACCTCATTGGACTTAGATTCTTGTCATTTCTCATAAACTCCTGCCATCCTTCAAAGCCCAGCTCAAACCTCCTGCCCTCCTACCCTGTGTGAAACCTCCGCCAACACCCTCAGATAGAGTGAGGAATCCCTCTTCAGCGCTCCCAACACCTTATGTCCATGCCTCTATTATTATCCAGGTGGCCTTCAGCAAGAATCTTCTCTTGCAATATCTGAACTCACCAGGTAAGGGGTGTAGCCACAGTGCCCATACAAATGGATTGTATTAATAATTGAGTAACAGAGGGGCACCTGCCTGGTTCAGTCAGGAGAGGATGTGACTCCTAATCTCAGGGTTGTGAATTCAAGCCCCACATTGGGTGCAGAGATTACTTAAAAATAAAATCTTCTGGGGCGCCTGGGTGGCTCAGTCGGTTAAGCGTCCAACTTCAGCTCAGGTCACCATCTCGCGGTCCGTGAGTTCGAGCCCCGCGTCAGGCTCTGGGCTGATGGCTCAGAGCCTGGAGCCTGCTTCCGATTCTGTGTCTCCCTCTCTCTCTGCCCCTCCCACGTTCATGCTCTGTCTCTCTCTGTCTCAAAAATAAAGGTTAAAAAAAATTTTTTTAATAAATAAATAAATAAATAAATAAATAAATAAAATCTTCGAAATTGAGCAACAGAGATCTATAGGAGCTAGCTTCAATTTAAAAGTGGGGGGAGGTGGGGCACAAGTGATAAGTATACATGGAAAGCACATAAAATCCAAGCCAAGATTCTGAAAGACAGATATAAGAAATGGAAAGCCATCTCTCATCCAAAAGTCACACTCTCCCCTATTCCATCACCGATTCACCCTTACATCTGCTTTGCACTACAGACTGACTTTTTCTGTTATCAGATTACACAGCGAAAGAGGAGGATGGTAGTGGAGGGACTCGGTTCTGCCACAATTTTTGCACCTACAGGGCAGAAGTGCAGCCATGCCAAAAGAATCCCTTGTTGTCTCCTCTTTGGTCTCAATTTCAAATTCCAGGGAGGGAGTCAGAATGCCCAGTTTGAGTCGGGTATCCACGGCAGTTCAATTTACTAACTTCAGTTGGTCACAGCTATATGATTTAAACACAATTACTAGGGACAATGAAAAGGGGGCAAAAGAGAAGAAAGAATCATTGTGAGCTAAGCAGACCGCCCAAAAGGTGACTCCTACACAGGTGTTTTGTTGAATAGAAGGGAGGGAAAGAAGGAGGAAGGGAGGAAGGGAGAGGAGGCAGGAGGGACAAATCCAAATACATTTGGAGGGCTTCCCTATATTGGTAAGAGTCAAACCAGAAGGTTAGGAATTTAGTGTCTTAATGTAGATACTTATGAAATCCAGTGGCAGTGATATCATCGATGTCCATATGCGTGTGATGAGCATCCAGAAGTAAGTAGCCACTGATAGGGACTCTTAGCTTTAACACCATGTATGCCAATCAGAAGCAGGGATCTACAGCTTAGGAAAATAAAAAATTGGCGAAGAGTCCACTAAAGAGCCCAAAACCAAAAATCCATACATCTGTCAGTGGCATCTGCTCCAAGCAATGCAGGGTCTGTGGTCTTCACATTTAATACACATCAAATCTTAGCGGGAGGCAAAGGAGAAACCCATATCTATTCACACTGATGCATAAATGTGTGTTTGCAGCAGATTAGCTGCCCTTTGGACATCAGATTGTCAATAAAATTAAAGCCTTGGTATGACCAAGGTTTCCCAAAGTATGGTCTACATCAGAATCTCAAACAAGCAAACTGCAAATTTAGCTCTCAAGAAGCTTCTTGTGCACAGCATCACTATGCAGTAGTGGGGTAAGCAGCCTCTAAAATGACCCTCAGTAATACCCAAGCTACACCATTTTGTAGCCACCCCACCCCCAACATTGTACGAGGTTTTGTCTATATGACCAATAGCATATAGCAGAAGTGACAGTATATCACTTCCAAGATTAGGTTATAAAAAAATTGCAATTGCAGACTTGATCTCTTTCTCTCTTCCTCTCTCTCCCTCTCTCTCTCTCTCTCTCTTAGTCTCTCCCTTTATTTCTCCCTCTTCTTTTCCCTTTCCCTTTCCCTCTCCCTCTCTTTATCTTTCCTTAGACCACTCTTACTGGGGGAAATGAGCAGCCCTATGGAGAGAATCATGTGGTGAGAAACTGAAGCCTCCTGCCAACAGCCGCATGAATGAGCTTAGAAGTGGATAGTCCAGCTCCTCCAGAAACTGCAGCACCAGCTGACAGCTTGACTGCAACATCATAAGGGACTCTGAAATCAGAATCACTTAGCTAAGTCATTCCCAAATCCCTGAGCCTCAGAAACGATGTGAGATAATAATGTTCATTGTTTCGAGCTGCTATGTTTTGGGGTAACTTGTTATGCAGCAATAGATTATCAATACAGATAGTCTCTTTCCTGTGTGCCCTTCCTGTTCCTGATTACTGCTCCTCACATCAAGAGATGAAGTTTAGGGGCACCTGGGTGGCTCAGTTGGTTAAGTGCCTGACTTTGGCTCAGGTCATGATCTCACAGTCCATGAGTTCAGTCCCTGCATCGGGCTCTGTGCTGACAGTTCACAGCCTGGAGTCTGCTTCAGATTCTGTCTCTCTCTAGTTCTGCCTCTCCCCTGCTGGTGCTCTGTCTCTCGCTCAAGAATAAATTAAACATTAAAAAAAAAGAGAGAGAGATGAAGTTTATTTTTCCTCCACTTAAATCTGAGCTGGCTCTGGGACTGATTTGAGCAATAGAAGGCTGCAGGAGTGACATTCTGGAATTTCCTAGCAACTTCCACTTCCCACCACTTGGAACTCAGACACATGCAGTGAGCAACCAAAGCCACATGGAACGGGAATGTGGAGGAGAGCTGAGGTGCTCTGTTTGGCATTCCCAGTTGAGCTTCTAGCCAACAGCCAGCACTGACCGTGTACCACGTCTTGGACATCCCACCCAATTGAGCCCTCCAGATGACTGCAGCACCCCCCCCCCCCAATGCCATGTGAAACAAAACTGTCCAGTCAACTGAAAGAATTGTGAAAAATAATAAATTGTTTTTGTTTTTTTAAGTTACTAATTTTAGGGGTAGTTTTTATGCAGCAATCGATAACCAGAACATACTGTTTTAGGCTATTAAATTTATTCTTTAATGACTGTATTCTGAGCATCAGTCCATAAGTGAAGTATAGATGTCTGTCCAGAGAACCTTTCTAGGCAAATAATTCATGCCATGTAACATAGTCCTGCACCTTGTATCTCCTTCACATATCTCATGATGTGGATATCCACCAGAAGCCCACTTAGGCTTTTTACATTGGCTCTCTGGATTTCATTCCAGCTTCGAGTAACTACTTGAATAGCTACCACTTTCTGAGCTCTGCTAGGCCCTAGCACTCTCCTAACTATTTTTCTTAATTTATTAAATTATTATAGCAATTCTAAGAGCTAGGTCTTATTGTTAGCTTCATTCTCAAGATGGGGAAACTGGGACCCCAAGAGGTAAAGAGCTTGCCCACAAGCTCACACAGAGATAATACACAGTGGAATCAGCAGTGAGATCTGGACAGTCCACCTCCATATCCACACTCCTAACCACTATCCCGTACCCCCATCCATTCTATGAGGTAAGGTAGATGCTTTTATTACCTCTATTTTAGCTACAAGGACCTGAGGCTTAAAGACAGTGAGTCCCTGACACAAAGTTCACACAGTTAATAAAGGGAAAAGCTAGAAGGAAAACTTCCTCTAACACCCATGTTCTTACACATAACTGTGTTCTGCACCCCTACGTTTGGAGAATGTGCAGATTGTAGCAAGGTCTGGCCCACTCACATAATCTCAACTCTTAGAGACTCTACCTTATCAGGTATTTTAAGAACAAAGTCAGTGAATCATGTATCTGCAGAGTAAACTTGGTAGCTCCTTAATCCTCCCTACCTTCCTTTTGTAGGAGATCCTCAGAACTTAGCAACATTCCCTTGAGTTCTTTAAATACTCTGAAAACAGCTGGCTCATTTTCAGAGACTCAGAAGAAACTCACCATATTTAGAAGTTCTGAGAGAAGAAAAAAAAAAGAGCAAACTCACAGATCTGCAAGAGAGAAGTATTCCCTCTGTTACTACTCTCATCCTGAAAACCCTTTTGCGCTCTTTTCATTTTAAATATGAATATCCTGAAACCCCTTTTGCTCTGCCTTTGTTTTAACTATGAACATCTCTATCCAGGAAATTTTCCACATCTATACCCTACAAACAGTGAGAAAATTAAAAGAAAACAAAATTTCCCCTACACTATTTCATCTGAGGTTCATGAGCTTCTTTTAATAGCTAAAGGTATTTTAACATACGTAGCCTGATGATTTGAGAATTTACTGCAGAATAATAATCTAATGAGATATTTCTGTGTATTTCTTCTTTGTCTATCAGGAAGGAATGAGTGGTATTTACCCCTCCCCAAAGGGCCTTTGTTCCAGGACCAAAAAGGAAAGCTGCTTGAGATGGGTGGAAGGGGGAAGGCCCTGATTACACCCCCAAATCAGACTTGTAAGTGCTGGAGGCCTTGTTCAGGGTCAGGAGAGACAGGCTCTTTCTAACAGAGCTGTAAATACTCAGCCGGCTTCCCAGAGGAGATTTGGGAAAAACAGTCTTGAAGCAAGTAGTTTGCAACTAACTAGGTTGATCCAGAGTGGAGAGGAGTAGTAGGTTACTTGGTCCTTTGATGCTTTGAGGGTAATCTGAGGTAAGACTCCTCAGGACTGTGGGTGGAGGATAAGGAAGAGTTGACCCTCCCCATACCTAGGGCCTGTGAGGTACAGGACTGGCATGGCCTCAGGGACCTCAGCAGCAATCTGTTCATCTTTGGGTGATACTTTAATGGAGGTCAATGCAAAGTATCTTGGGGAGCTCCACTAGATTTTAAAAGGTCCCGTATACATGGTTTATAACTGCCATCTATATAAAGTTGAGGCTTCATGTTGCAAATAAAAACTATTCAAGCTGTATTTGGTCAAAAATAAGATTTTTTTATAGAATTACAGGATGTTGGTTTCTTCTCTATCAGTCAGACTTCAATCAGATAACAGAACAACTATCAATATTATAGAATGAGAAATGTATTAGTATAGAAATGATATTTGCACAATTGTGGGAGTTGCTGGGGAAGAAAAGGTCTGAGAAGACCAACTAGAGGATCAGGAAAGTCACTACCTTCCCTGAAGCCTAGCCTGGGGGGACAAGCTGGAACAGTGGGAGGCAATGAGGGTGCCATAAAGCATATGCCTACTAATGTCTACGTTGACATTGCCTGTTATACTTCTTCTCCTCTTGTAAGCATCCCACTTGTACCCATCGAAAGAATAGAAATGTACTCCAAAATTCTACCCTTTGGAGGAGTCATGATGCTACGGCTTGCATTGGAGTGAAAAGGGTCCTCATTCAAACTCCTCATTTTCATGCCTGTATGTACAAAGTGACTACACTATTTTATTTCTCTGCAGGAGTCCTTGTCTCACTCAGAATAGGTGTTCAAGTCTCAGCTTAATTGATTTTGACTTTATTGATTTCACAAAACTTCCAGAACAGTGAATGGGTGAGTGATGGTTTTGAAACATGTTTGCAGGTTCTCCCACAAAATGTGGAATCGAATTCAATCTCCCCTTGATTATGCACTGACCCCCGATAAGTGACCTCTTCAAAGGGACATAGTACAGCAGAAGTGATGCCATGAGACTTGGGAAGTTAAAAAATAAAAAGCAAAATAACTTCTACTTGGCTTTTTCTCTCTCCTTAGAACACGTACCCCTGGGGCCCTGCGCCATTGTGTATGAATTTCAATTACCCTGAAGCCATCATGCCAGAGAGATTACACAGACCTTGCAGAGCTAGAAAGAGATGTCAGAGGAACCCTGGTTTATCCAGCCCCCAGCTGTTCAAGATTCCTAGCCTAGGCAAGGAGTAGCTTTCAGATGCTTCCCCTCTCCCGCTGCCAAGTTGCTCCGGCCCACACCAAGGAGAGCAGAAATGAGCTTTCTCCGCCATGCCCTGTTCAAAATACAGATGTGTGAGCAAAATAAATGTTGTTGAGAGGTAAGTCATAAGTTTTGAGGTGGTTTGTTATGTAGCCATTTTCACTGAAAGAGGACGCAAAGCAATTTTCCAAATAAGCTATAGAGTTCTAACTTAGAATAGCATCAAGTAAGTAGAGCTGCCAAAGATAAAACTGCATATATCCCAATGCATCACTATGGAAGTGCATTCATCTGAGTCACTAATCTCTCCATCCAACAAATGTGTATGAACTGTCTGTGTGCTAAGGACTCAGCAGCAAAGACAGAAGTGGTTTCTGCCTTGATGGAGCTTTCAGACTAATGTGGATTAAAGAGACATTGAAGGAGTAATTTATGAGTGTCACAAAAGGGGAAGCCCAGGAAGCTCTGTCAGATAAGTCACATGTCTTTTCTGGAAACTTCTTAAAGATATTTTCCCATTAATTAGGAAGAATCCTTTAGATACTGGCAATGTTCCAGACATAGAAAGCAAAAGAAATCAATTTACAAGTTCAACAAATGCAGGCTACCTGTGTTACAAAGGTTTATGATGGCTGCTTTTGACTATGGCAATCAGCTGTCCTTTCTCTAAATCAAACATACATAAGCAAGATGTTGATTGTATGCTCTTTTCTGAGCCTACCTCGAAATTATTTATAATGATGAAACTCTAAGATCATCTTGTCTAAGAAACACTGCTATGCAGAGTGGCCATAGTTTGGTTGCAAATCAAAATCATGCACAAGATCTATATTAGAAGCTAAAAGCTTTCTCATCAGGCTTCTGATAATGAAGTTTGCTAACCATTCTAGTGCATAAAGTAGAATTATGAAAACTGATTCTGTCTAATTATCAAAGGGTCGGAGTTTTTCCGCTATTCTCAAAATGTAGCCATTGAAGCGGCTTGGAAACTCGTTGTCCGGAATTTAAATTGCCTATTGCCAAGGCTCACTGACTGTTCCAGGAATGAACAAAAGTACTTAAAATCTCCGGACTGTTTGATTACAGGTACCTATCCGCCGTTTGCTCGGTCATGTACAACTGTGCAATTAAAACAAATGGTGGCACATAAAAGGCTGACTGAGGTAGATTTAGCCTGTGGGCAGAGTGCCAGTTGTTAGAAAGAAGTGCCAAGCATGGTGGGGAAAACAATGAACAGAAGACACACGGGCCCCCATGCAACATACCCTCTTGTGGCTTACAGTCTAGTCGGGGAGAAAGACAAGTAAATGGCATCAACAGGACAGTGTATAACAGCAGTGTATAACTGCTTGCAAAGGAGCAGTTGAGTGTGATGAGGGATGAGAGAAAGCTAACTAAGGAAGCAACCTCTAAGCTGAAGGTTGTATAGAAGTCAGCAAGGCCAAGGTGTGGAGGAAAGGAGAAGAAGGCATGGTTCAGGCTGAGTCAGGTACAAGCTATGACACTGAAAAGAATCAGAATGTCAGAGAAACTAAAAAAAAAATCAGAATGGTTGGAAGATTAGGAGACAAAATGGGGAGATATAAGGCTGCACAAGTAGGGAAAAGGGCCGGCTGGGGATATGAAGGGCTTCGTAAGCCATTTTAAAGAGGTTCGACTTACTGTGACTTAGATTTCATTTCTAACACGAAAAAGACAAGGTTAGCTAGCATCTCAGAATTGTTCCTTAAAATGAGATTCACTTTTATGAGGATCTCTAAAGATCAAGTAAATGGAAGAATCTGTTCTTCTTTGGTCTTAGGTCAAGACTTCAGAGAACATGGAGTTTCCGTTCTCATGCTCACATTTTTGTCTTCCCAAGACTGGGAGCTATTTACTCCTTTACCTACTCAGCCCTGACCTCTCTCTGCCCAGCAGATTAGAGAGGGAGGCTACAGAATGAAGTCTGAAAGATTAGAAAATATACTTTTCCGTTCTTAAGAAGGAATCATGCAGCAAAAAGGATAAGGATTACTGTTTCAGACAAGCACAAGACTAAGTAAATACTGAGAGTTTATAATTGTCAAAGATTTTACTTTTCGTGTGAGGAAGACTCCTGCATAGAACATTTATGCCTTTTATCTGGGTCTCAGAAAAATCATGTATCTTATGGTTTAGTACACAGCAGGTGTGAATACACTACTACCACTTGGTAATCAACCATTTTTACTGTAGGCAAAGTGATTACACACTTGTAAATTTACTCAGTTATGGAATGACCACCTCTCCTGAACGCTGCTCGGTTTGCAGAAAGGACCTGAGCCAAGTGTAGGATGCCTCCTTGTTTGAGTACTAGACATTTAGTGTACCTAGCTAGCATGGTACTAAGGGGAAGAAAATAAGAGATGAATTAAATACAAGCCACAGTCCATTGGAAGTCCAGGCACAGGCTTGATGACATGGGGCAGGCAGGTCTTCTAGAGCAAATCAAAGTCTGAGTTCTGCAAAAACTTTACACTCTCCTGTTTCCTGGACCAACCAGAGTAAACTAACAATAAAGAAACCCCTTAACACTGAACATAAAGACAAGTGTATTAGTTCTCTATTGCTGCCATAACAAATTACCACAATTTAGTGCCTTAAAACAACACAGATTACTAGGAATTTACCCAAGGGATACAGGAGTACTGATGCATAGGGGCACTTGTACCCCATTGTTTATAGCAGCACTCTCAACAATAGCCAAATTATGGAAAGAGCCTAAATGTCCATCAACTGATGAATGGATAAAGAAATTGTGGTTTATATACACAATGGAGTACTACATGGCAATGAGAAAGAATGAAATATGGCCCTTCGTAGCAACGTGGATGGAACTGGAGAGTGTGATGTTAAGTGAAATAAGCCATACAGAGAAAGACAGATACCATATGGTTTCACTCTTATGTGGATCCTGAGAAACTTAACAGAAACCCATGGGGGAGGGGAAGGAAAAAAAAAAAAGAGGTTAGAGTGGGAGAGAGCCAAAGCATAAGAGACTCTTAAAAACTGAGAACAAACTGAGGGTTGATGGGGGGGTGGGAGGGAGGGGAGGGTGGGTGATGGGTATTGAGGAGGGCACCTTTTGGGATGAGCACTGGGTGTTGTATGGAAACCAATTTGACAATAAATTTCATATATTGGAAAAAAAATTAAAAATAAAACAACACGAATTACTTTATAGTTCTGAAGATCAGAAGTCCAAAATGAGTCTAATGGGCTGAAGCCAAGGTGTCAAGAAAGCTGTGTTCCTTCTGGAGGTATTAGGAGAAGAGCCATTCCTCTCCTTTTCCTGTTTCTAGAGGCTGCCTACATTCCTTGGCTCATGGCCCCCTTCTCATCACTCTGTCCTGTTATTTCATCTCCTTTTCTGACTCTGCTGCCTCCCTCTTTCCCTTATAAAAATCTTTGGAATTACATTGGGCCCACACAGATAATCCAAGATAATCTCCCCATTTCAAGATCCTTATCTTACATCCATGTTTTTCTTCTTCTTTTTTTTAACCTCAATATAAATATAAAAAGGTGGGGGAGGAAGATCTCTAACTTAATCACATCTCAAAATCCCTCCTGTCATGTAAAGCAATATAGTCACAAGCTCCAGGGATTAGGACATGGACATCTTTAGAGGGCCATTATTCTGCCTGCCACAACAAGAAGAGAACAATCTGTGAGATCTGAAAGAGTGAGATTCTGTCTGGTTTGTTTGACATCATCCCCAGCATAGTACCTGGGCTCATCATCAGTAATCAGTGTATACCTATTGAGCAACTGAATAAATGAATAAGGAAAAAGAAAACATGTGCTACTTCCTGCATTAACCCCTCATGTGAATAAGTAATAGAAGTTTCCAAAATCTGTAACTTGTGTCTCTTAAAAATTTGAAGGACTGAATGGGTACTTAGTGTCAGTTTGGGAAGATGAAAAAGTTCTGGAGATGGATGGTGGTGATGGTTGTACAACAAGATGAATGTATTTAATGGCACTTTAAAATGGCTAAAATGGTCAATGTTATGTTATGTATATTTTACCACAATAAAAGAATATGAAGAAGTCAAGAAAAAAAAACATACAATGGGCCTTAACAAAAACAGTAACTGACTTGGATATCCCTCTTACAATAATTTCTGGAAAGAAAGTGTGGAATATCCTCAATCTTTGGGCCAAATTTCCTTCTCATCATCTTGTTTTCCTCCTAAAGCATTAGAATTTGTGACAGGTCATGTTCATTATGCCAAAATGTTTTCCATTTGCTTTTGGAGTTACACTAATGTAGGAGAGATCAGTCAAGCGAGCAGATTTTTATTTGGGCCTTTGGTTAGTTTACTTTTCTAAGTATCTTCATGTGTCTGCATCACAGTTTTAAACTCATACTCATCCACACACTTCCTCTAACACATAAACACAGTTACATACACACACATAAACCTGCGCAAGAAGTTAGTGTTGCTCAGACCCAACGAGTCTGTGAAGTGAATTTTTCACTGATTTATCAGTTCATTTGAGCAAACTGCAGATACAGCCTCAGAAAGACCATTCTCAGAATAGATGATCAACTTTTATCCCAGAGCAACAACTAGGAACCAATTAGAGCCATTCTCTTCAATGGGGCTTATTATTAGTGTTAATCTGTGAATAGAAGAGTCCAATTGTGAGGAAGGTTAGCAACCCCAAATAACATGCCAGTAAGGTTTATTAGGCTTCTGCCAACACCTTTAGGCTGCCTTAATTGTTTCTTCAGGGCTGGTTTCACACAGAGAATGGAGTCATTTCCAGTGCTCCAGCCTAGTTTCTCAGCTTCAGGTGCAAAAGGCAGGGAAGAGCCCAGAAAACTTGGGTCTCTCTACTAAACCTATCAGAGAGGTATTTTAAGGAACATACACAATGTTGCACGTCTAAAATCAGTAGAATAGAACCTGGAGCCCAAATCTGTCTTACTCGAAGTCTATTACATTTCTACTACATCACACACTGACCCACTGCTGAAGAGTCAGTCCTCAGAAAAAGACCAAGCCAATGTATGCCTTCAACAACTATTCTTCAGTCCTTCCCCAATATCCTGGCCCCCTTCCAGCAGCCCTCCCTCTCATTCTTTTACAGGAGCCTAGTCCCCTGCCATACACACCCATTAAGGAATAAGGCAGTCAACCTCAAGCCAACCTTTCAAGCCAACCTCATCTAGAACTAACTGGGTGCTTTATTTTGGGCCTGAACCTGTGTTAAATGTCTCACATATGTTATGAAAAATATTTTGTAAAATCTTATTCTTGGATATGATTGGTGATGCTGAGGTCTGAGAAGTCATCAGCAAAACCAGAGCCTGAATTTATGACACCAGACCAAGTTCCAGGCCTTTCTATTCTACCACATTGCCCTTGGGGCCAAAACTTACAACTCCATCTTCCTTACCACAGTGAATGTCAGTAAGTGGAGTATAATATTGACTTTGTCATATAAACAAAGCAGGCAAGGGAGAGAATGGAGACGGCAAAGAAACAAGGAGCCCTTAGCCAAGGGAAGAAAGGACTTTTCTATAAACAAAGCTCTCTTACATTTTGCTTTCAAAGAATTTCTTTATAGCCGCAAGGACTCTATGAAATACATTTGTGTTGGAAAGCACAAGAATGTATCAATATTTCTTCTGTGTTTTCTATGCCTTGGGTTGAAGGAGCTTGGCAAAAATGGTTCCTTCCAGCAGGAAGCTGACCCTGATCCCAGCAGATAAATAAGGTAAGATGGATCCAGAGCCAGTCTTGATAGTGTCCCAAAGCCCTCTCGCTCCTCTGACCAATATCTTAGAAAACGAGATCAGACGTTTCCCAAGAGATTTGCCCACAAGAGGCTCATTATTCTTTGAATCAGTCTGGAGTAAAAATCCCTCTGTGAAAACAGCCTTCCCTTGGAGAGCTTAATGTTATTTCCTGTCTCAAGATCGCCAGGGCTGAGAGTACTCACTCATGAGCACCCCTTTGCAAAGTTGGGAGTGGTGTGGTGTGCAGGGAAAGACTTTTTATAGAGATTCAGGTCAAGGAGCAAGAGAAGATTCAAGCTGGATCTTGATTTTTCTTTTCTTTTCTTTTTCTCAGCCAATAAAACTATCCAAGAAATTGCTTCCACAGACCAAAAAACTGAAGGTTTGAAAGGAGGGATTCTAAGCTCTTAAATCTTTTTCTCTGAAATTAAACACAAAAGCAAACTAACACTACCAAACCAGTGGTAAACAACTTTGATGAAAACTAATCGGGGCAAATCAGTGTGGCAGGGATATTTGGTCTCCTTTGAAAGTGCCAGAAAATCATACAGTTATCAGACAGTAAGTCTCTAGCCTGCAACCCAGGACAATGGAGGAAATTTGCCGTGGATTAAATTGATACACAGAAATCCCTTCGTGGGCGGCATGTACTTACCAGGGAAGTTGGTGCCTGAGCTTGGGAAGAATCAGAGTCAAATGTAACAAACAGTTCCAGGGCAGAGTTAAGCTGACCAACAACATGAGTTTTGTTTGTTTGTTTGTTTGTTTGTTTTTGCCTATTTTACAAACTTGAGTTTGTAAAATTTAAAGAGTTGAAGAGAAGAGTTAAATCTTCCACTGACAAGTCTCCTTGAGAGCTTGTGTCTATTCTCTTGCTGGTTATGGCATTTGAAAACCCCAAGCCAAGTGGTCCTCGTGGAATGTGCAAGGAAAATTCCACTTCATCTGACTGACATCACGCTAGAGTCAAATTGTAAAGCTGGCCGAAGCCTCATGATATACGCGGAAAATAAAATGCCTTGCGTTCCCATACTGGCCCTGCCACCATGTCCATGGGAGATCAATGCGAGACCTTATTTTTCTCCTCTGCAAAATGAGGCTTTGGATTAGATCATCTCTAGCATTCCTTTAAGCCTTCACAATCTAGATTTCTAAATTTGTCTCTGGCCCTTTTTATTTCCCTCTATTCCAAGTCCTTCTCCCCAAGTTTTGTCACTTGCCTACTACATTCCAAGGCAGAGGACAAACCCAGACATTTCTGTAAATGGTAATGTCTGTAAATATTATGATTTAAAATACACACACACACACACACACACACACACAAAAGGATAAAGGTTTTGTGATCTTTGTTTTGCGGATGCAGAAGCTGAGAGAGATTAAAGCACTCGCCCAAGGTCAAAGGTCAAGAAGAGGGTTGTGTCTGAATTTGAATTCAGGACCATCAAACTCTGAAGTTCACATTCTCTTCGCTATACCCTGCAGTCTCCCTCTGTGGCCCTGGACCTTTTCTAAGAGTCCCAGGGCAAATGGCTCTTTTTTTTCTCAACTTGAAATTCCTAAGGAACAAACCTCTGTTCCCCATCAAAACTTATATGTCCTATCTCTCACTTCCTCAAATGCTTATCAGTTTTGCACACATTTTCTTTGTAACTGAGATAGAATAACCTATTCTGATAACTTATTCCAACCCATTTATAAAAAAGAGGAAGAAACTGAAGCCCAGACAGGAAGCATTTTGCTCATACTCACAGAGTATTTACACATAAGACCCAAATATAGCCCATCAAACAAACCCAGCTGTCACATTTTAAACTTTTTAAAGCTTTAATTTGTCACACAGCCATGACTACTAAAATGTCACTGAATTACCTCAATTAACATATTAACTCTCATAGGTAATATTTTTTTATAAATAAGATATGTTCTCTTTCATAATAAAAATAATACATGTTTATTTTTGACAATCTGGAAATTAAAGCAAAACAGGACAAGAAAGAAATCCATGTACAAATCACCCAAAAAAGAGGAAAGTTAATTTTACCAAATTTACTTCCAGTACTTTCTCTTTCTTTTCTTTGACATTATTTCAGTTTTATTTTTAATAAAACTTTTTTTTCTGATTTTAAAAATATGTGGTCCACAAAGAGACACCACTGCACCCCCATCAGAAAGAATAAAACTTAAAAAAAATTAAAAAAAAAGACTGACACCATCAAATATTGGCAAGGATATGGAGCAACCAGAACTTGCTTATATTGTTCGCAAGAGTATAAAATGATACAACCACTCTGAGAATGGGCCTGGCAGTTTCTTACAAAACTAAATATATACCTACTCTATGACCCAGAACTTCACCCAGGTACCTATCCAAGAGAAAAACATATGTCCATAAGTGACTGTATAAGAATGTTCATAACATCTTTATTTATAATAGCCCCAAACCGAAAATGGACTAGGTGTCCGTCAATAGGAAAACGGAAATACCAAAAGTGATACATTCATACCACCCTCACGACAGAGAACAACAAACCGCTGGTACAAGCAGTAGCATGGTTGAATCTCAAAAACATTACGTTGAATAAAAGAAGCTTTACACAAAAGACTATATACTATACGAACCTATTTACATGAACTTCTGTAACAGGCAAAACTAATCTATGCTGGAAAAAACGAGAACAGAAGTTGCTTTGGGGAAAGGGATTGACTGGAGGTGAAGGAATTTTCCAAGGTGATGTCAATGTTCTGTGTCTCGCTGCGGATTTGTCAGGTGGATGTATTTTCAGAACCCACTGAATGGTACATAGAATCTGTGCATTTCATCACAAGTAAATACTACCCTAAGAAAAAAAAAAGTACCCAAACAAATTCTTAATTTTAAAAAATGCATAATGAAGTATTTGGGCAAAGGTATAGAGAGGCCAACAATGTATCTTGAAACGCATCAGAAAATAAAATGGATAAACAGAGAAATGGATAGATCAGTGATAAAACAAATATAGTAAAATGTTAATTGTAGAATCTAGGTTGTGGATATATGGGTATTCACTGCAATTCTTCCATATTTTCTGTATGTGTGAGAACTATCATAATAAAATGTCTGGGGGAGGGGTGCCTGGGTGACTCAGTTGGTTAAGTGTCCGACTTCAGCTCAGGTCATGATTTCATGGTTCATGAGTTCCAGCCCCATGTTGGGCTCTGTGCTGATAGCTCAGAGCCTGGAGCATGCTTCAAATTCTGGGTCTCCCTTTCTCTCTGCCCCTCCCCAGCTTTCACTCTGTCTCTCTCTCTCTCTCAAAAAATAAATAAACATTAAAAAAAATGTTTTTAATGTCTGGGGGAAAACTTCAAAAAAAAAAAAAAGTAGAACATATGGGAAACTCAAAAAGTTCAAAGAAAATAAGCCTCTCCCAAAACACTAATGCCCAACAACAATATTGAAAACAACAGTGAATTGCCTTCCATCCTTTTCTTCTGGATTTATGGGTTAGGTGGGTGTTTTTACAAAATTAGTATCAAAGCGATATAAATCTTCCTAGTATGAAGTAGCAATCTATGAATGACACTTTCCCAGATCATTAAATACTCTTCAAAAATATTGTATTATAATTTATTTAAATTTATTTTGAATATTTTAGGTTAACTTTCCACTACTATAAATAACACTTTCATGAACATAGACAAGTAAATATGCATTTTGTCTAGGGCCTTACATCCACCTCACACTATTACCAAAAGGAAATACTTTTCAAAACAATATAGCATTGTGGTTTAACAGGTGGAAATATGTCTACCTCCACCGCCTACTAAACGGAAATGTGCTAAGTCTCCCTAGGTCTATTTCTTCTTCTGGGTTCCAAGGTAGTTATTACTGGAAGTGCCTAGCACTGTGCCTGGCACATAACTAACTCCCAATAAATGGCAGCTATTATATTTCACCCAGTCATGTTACTTGTGCACTGTGACAGCTAGTTGAGCATATTTCTGACAAAGGAAATATTTGGGGAAACACTGCAAGAACCATAGACATAACAAAAGCCTGTCTGATTTGACTTAGTATCACCACATCTCGCACAGTTTCAATCCTATAAGAGGTCCTCAATAAATATAAGCTAAATAAATTAGTAAGGAATGAATGCATAAATAAAGGGCAGCTACCTGACTTTAATTCACCTAGGTGTGATGGCAGCCTCAACTTCCCCTGTAAGTTTTTTTCTGCCTTTGTCCCTCTGGAAGCAGCTGAACACATCTATCCTTTGTTAGCTGAAATTGTATGACATGCCTCAACCAGGAGACCAGAGTTCAAAGTCTGGTTCTATCTCGAACTAGCCACGTGTCTTTGGACTGCTAAAAACATACCCATTATTCTATTTGACTATTACGATAGTCTGTAATGAGGGAGGGGTAGAGAGCATGTCATTATTCCCCTTGTTCAGATGTGGAAACTGAGGCCCAGAGAAGTGAAATGATTTATCCAAATTTCCTCCTCTCCTCCAGACCAGGAGGCAGTCAGGTAAACAATTTCCACAGGCCTTTCTGGCTGTAAGGGGCTTAGGCTGCGTTGTTTCCTTTTGACCACTGCCTGGTTGCAAATAGATCCCCCCATCTACTATTCTTCATGCTACATCCTCCTGTGTTCCCTCTCCCTGCTCCCTTTCCCACAGCCAGCTGTGTCAGGTTGCGCTAGGGATTTTTGACAACAGAGGGGGCTGCTGAGCCAAACTGGGCTTTCTCCAAATAAGGAAGAAGAGCTTGCCTGCCTGCTTAGATGTAGCCTGAGTTCCTCATTCCATCCTGAGTTCTGTGAAGCCTCTTAGGTCACAGTAGCACAAAATATTTTAGGGATTTGTGGTACAAAATATAATCCATGAAGAACATGTGCTCTGGTCGTAGCTCTGCTAGTAACAACTTGTCACCACAGGAAAGTCCCTTCATAGAAATGTAAAAAAAGTCCTAGCGCAGGGGTTCTTAAACCTGGCTGCACATCAGAATCTCGCAGGCTGCTTACTGAAACACAATCCTGGCAGATGCCCGCACTACCCAGCTATGGTCATCCCCTCTGTGTTCTTAGACATCGTCATGCATGGTGAACCCTTGGGCCATTACTCCTTCGAGCTGTTTGCAAACAAAGCTCTAAAGACAGCAGAAACCATTTATGCTCTGAGCACCTGGAAGAAAGAATTTGGAGAAGAAATTACAGAGTTATTCTGGGATTTCCGTGCCAGGATGGTGACTTCACATGCCTTATTGGCACTAGTGGCACGTCCTTCTACGGGGAAAAATCTAATGGTGAGAATTTCATCCTGAAGCATATGGTCCTCAAATCTTGTCCATGGCAAATGCTGGATCCAACACAGAGTTCCCAGTTTTTTATCTGCACTGTGAATATTTAATGGATGAATGGCAAGCATGTGGTCTTTGGCAAGGTAAAAGAGGGCATGACTTTTGTGAAAGCTAATGGAGCACTTTGGGTCCAGGAATGGCAAGACCAGCAAGACGATCACCATTGCTGACCATGAACAAATCTAATAAATTTGACTTGTGTTTTATCTTAACCATCAGACCATTCCTTCTGTAGTTCACAAAAGTACCCCTTCACCCTCATCTGCTCAAAATAACCTATAATCTTTGTGATCTCACTGCAGAGAATATGGGTTCCATATTTTTCTTATCCCCCTCCAAGTCTAGCTGGATTGCAGAGTTAAGTTTATTATTATGAAATAAAAACTAAACAAAAGAAAAGGAAGAAAATATACAATCCAGGGCCCCATCTCAGACCTATTAACCAGAATCGCCAAGAGTGGAACCTGGAAATCTCTAATTTTATAATTTCAGATCCCAGGACTTTCTGATACAGAGACATGTTTGGGAACCACTAAGTTAGATAAACTCAAGCTCTTTTTTTTTCATTCTAGATGTAAACTCGAAATGTCAACCTCTCTTCTGCTCCCCAAAAAAATACAACTCTTTTAATTTCTGGTTTATTGGTCATTGAATGCCTAAAGAACTGTCTTAATAATGATTTGAAGGCAGCATTATACAGTAGAAATAGAACATGAGCCACAAATGTGAGCCACATTTATAATTTTACATTTTCTAGCAGCCATCAAAAAACAATATGAAAAGAAATAGGTAAAAGTAAGTTTAATAGCATATTTTAATTAATATATGCAAAATATTATTTCAACTTGCAACAGATATAAAATTATTGAGATATTTTACATTTTTTTCTTTTGTGGTGTCTCCATGATCATTATGTATTTTACTTGTACAACATTCATCCATTTGGACTAGGCACATTTCAAATGCTCTGTAGCCACATGTACCCAGTGGTTCCCCATTGTAGGGCTGGTAAGCTGCATCAATAGCAGATAGGGCAATAATCAATTAGCAGTATCCATGATGAGCAGGATATTGGGGGCGAGGCACATGTGCCCTATAGTTGTCATCACTGGGTAGTAAACACCAAATGACCTAATTTCCAGTTCTCTAGAGATCAGGCAAAAGGACAAAGGTCAAAGAAGACTCCGCCTACGACTCATTCATGATGAGGAGACAGGAAATCCACACTAGCGGTTAGTGGTTAGAAGCACTGCAATAGAGTGTAACAAATATTAAAATAAGTAAGATAAAGACTTAGCCAGGAGTGGGTAGAATAGCCCAAGCACTAGCACTTGAGAATATATGATCTTCCTAACTCAGGGTCAGTATAATGGGCCTACTGAAGGGCTATTGATTGATTGATAAGGAACATTCCCAGTGTGGTTGAATATCCACTATGAGAGATAGCCAGCTGATACATTACAGAACAAGGAGGGAAGGAAGGTACCTAGGCCACGAAAATAATAACATAATCAGTAATAACAATAGATCACATTGAAAAATTATAATTTTAAAAAGCACTTTATTATCCATTTTCATTTGTTCTTTATGACATGGGCAGGCAGATGAGATGTGTGTGCCCATTTTAGACTGGGGAACTGAGGTTCAGAGAGGTATGTGTTTGCCTAAGTCTCAATAGCCAGGGAGTAAATAGCATAGTTTCTCCACATGAAGCTCTCTAGTCCATATAGGAATTCAATCCTGGTCTCATTATCAGTGAACTCTGGCCAACTACTTACCTGATGCAGCTATAAATATCATTAATTCACTTTTCAAAGGCCTTTTCTCTTCTAATAGATTAAGTCCTGTTAGCTTCCTATCCACTCCCTCCTCTGTGTCTGCGTCTGCCACCTCCTCTGCCCCTCTGCTGTCTCTAATCAATCATCTCCCTGGAAGGTGTAAATGCCTTTGCCTGGGGCAAGGATGCCTTTTCTACAGCACCACGTGGAGCTGACAGCCCACTGGTAATACAGAAAGCAGCACTTTCCTCTGCTGGCTGAGCCCAGATAACAACTTCCAAAGTCACTCGTGGAGGCATGGAAAGGTTTTGAGCATGTGATGAAATGAGCTGATGTGTAAGGCAGACAAACAGTTGAAGTGGAAAGAGGAAGAACCAGAAATAAAAAGAGGAAGAAGGGAGGAGTAGTAATAGTCAATATTGGCTCTTTTTCCCATTCAGCTCTTAGCTTCTATTAGTTCCTCAGAGAGGCCTTACCTGTATAGGCTACCCATCACGTCACTCTCTATCAGATGATCATCCTTTGGTTCTGCACAGCATCTGTCACTCTCAGAAGTCTTTGTTATTACCTGTCCCCACCCCAGATTGACTATAAAGTCCATGAATACACAAATCTTATCTGTTTTATTCACTGTTCTATCTGCAGATATTAAAACCACACCTAGACCATAGTAAACGCTCATTAAATATTATTTTAATGAGTGAATGAGAGGTTGGGCTAAGTACTTAACACCATTTACAAGTCATATCATTGAGCCCTCACCTTAATCCAAGGAATCAAGTATTAACCATCTGCATTTCACATGTTCCAATAATCTAAGCATGAGGTGATAAGAGTTTATAACCTATATACTGTAAAGTCACTAGTAATTTCCTAATCCTCAAATCCAAGCCCTTTTCTCAAAGAAACCTTTTCTCATTCATCCCAGCCTTGTTTTAACATTGGGAGACTGTTGACCTTGGGTTCCTCCTAGAAAATCTCTTTTGGATTCCACACATTCAGTCATTTAACAAAAGTTTATTAAGCACTGACTATGTGCCAATCGCTGTTACAAGGGTTGAGGGTGCAAAGTTTTGGCCAAGTAGAAATTAAGAAGGGACCTAATACAATAATGCTAGTTTTCTCTCCATCATTTCTTCTCAACTTCCTCCACTTTCAGGTCCCCATTTTTCCTCAATCTCTCACATGTGAGTATCCCCAAGGTCCAGCTGTAGGCCTCTTTTTATGCACATTCCCACCTGAAAGAAAATGGTGATTTCAATCTACCATTGCCTCTTAAGCAGTCACCTATATGCAAATGCCTTCTAAATCAATAATCTCCAATGCAAACCTTTCTCCTAAACTCCAAATCTACATCTCTTTTCTACCAGGACAACCCATCATCACCTCTTCTCAACTCTACAACCTGCAAATGGAATCCATCAAGTACCCTGCCCTCCCAAACTGGCCTGAATTCCTGGCATCTATTACTACAGAGAGGTCACAAGGGAGAAACCAAAGAGACCCAACAATTTTTAGCTTCAATTAAGTTTATTATCAGCAATAGAAGCATGTGCTCCCTACCAGGTCTCTAACCCTGCCTTCCACCTCTCCAAATGTCATGGCAACCAAAAAAAAAAAAAAAAAAAAAAAGTAAGTTTTCCATGGCTCAGCATGAGGAAGAGTATCCATAATGCACTGAGTCAGTCCAGTGGTCTGAAATAACTGAACAGCAAACTAGTAGTAGGAGAACTGGCCTCATAAGGTGACATACAGATTGGGAGAGTAGTCAAGTGCACTAGAAGTTAGGGCTGTAAGTACAATGGACGCATTTTCAGCTGCACTGTAGAGTCAGCAGAGGGCCCAAGGCCTTAGGCTTCAAGGTAGGAGGTGGGAGCAGGGGCTCCTACAAGAATGTTAAAATCCTTGAAGTTAAGTCATTATGTACTATTTTTTTTTTTTATTTATTTTTGGGACAGAGAGAGACAGAGCATGAACGGGGGAGGGGCAGAGAGAGAGGGAGACACAGAATCGGAAACAGGCTCCAGGCTCCGAGCCATCAGCCCAGAGCCTGACGCGGGGCTCGAACTCACGGACCGCGAGATCGTGACCTGGCTGAAGTCGGACGCTTAACCGACTGCGCCACCCAGGCGCCCCCATTATGTACTATTTAAAGGCTCTATTACACTGAGTCCACTTTGACCCCCATGCAGGGATGTGCTAGAGTCAAAAATGCACATAGAATTTGAGTTGCAAAACAAGTGGAAAATCCTTGGCTTAGCAGATTCTGGTGTACGGAATGAAAAGTTGACAGACTTTAGCATTAGAAAAACTTTTGCAAGTTAACTCAACCCCTTGGAAGAATTCCCTTTACTGCAGAAAAGGTAAACTGAGTTTGAGGACCACCAGTAATAAGTAGTATTAAATAAACAGGACCACTGCTAATAAATAAATAAATAAATATTATCTATGTATACATTCTTTGAGAAAGAATGGCATGATTGATGATTTCTGCCATAACAAGGAATGAGAGGCAAGGTAATAACAGGAATATCCCACCTATTGGGATGACCATTTGCCATCCCAAATGGTCAGGCATTTTTAGATGTATCCTGCTAATCATAGTCAATAAACAACAACATTTTATTTTTTTACTACACAAAAATGTGTATTTAACTTAAACAAATACATTTTATTTGAATCAAGTTAAGGAACAGTTGCTAACATTCCATATTGCTCAGGACAAAGCCATGGGTTCAGTCTCTGAGGGCTAGTTAACTTTGCTCTGTTAAGCAATACCTGATTTCATCCCTTGAAAAGTCATAGATTTACTTATAAATATGTACTATTCCATACGTGAAAAACAGATCAAAATGAAATGCACTGTCAATATTAAGATGTCAACTCTTCCCAAATTCATCTACAGTTTCAGTGCAATCTCAATCCAAAATCCAAGCAAAAGAAATTTATTATTTAAATTTCTATTCAATTCTAGAAATTGACAAACTGATTTTAAAATTTGTGTCAAAATGCAGATAGGCCAAATAATTTTTCAAGGAACAAAGTAAGGGAGCTCACACTACCTGATTTCAGGAATTATTATAAAGTTATTACAAACAATAAAATATGATATTGATGAAAAGACATACTTATAGATCGGTGGAACAAAATAGAGGGCCCAGAAACAGATCCACACATACAAGTTCAACTCCTTTATAACAAAGATGTCAAGTCAGTCCAATGAGAGAAAGGATAATCTTTTCAACAAATGGTACACCAAAATTAACCACACCCTTACATTATACTACACACAAAAATAACTCAAAATGAATCAAAGAGCCAAATGTAAGAATCCAAACAATAAAACTTCTAGAAGAAATCATACAGACTTTGGAGTAGTCTTAAATCAAAACATGAATTTAATAAGTTGGACATCATCAAAATGAAATTTTTTTGCTATATAAAAACCACTATTAAGAAAATGAAGGCAAGCAAGCCCCAGACTAGGAGAGAAGATCAGCAAAATAGATACCTTGAGAAGGATTGTAAACATATATAAAGAATACTTACAACTCAGTGATTATTAATAAGAAAAACCAATTAGAGCCTAAATAAAATATTTGAACAATCATTTCACCAAAAAAATGTATACATACACTCACACACACACACGCACACACACACACACAGATGGCAAACAGGCACACAAAAATGTGCTGATCATTATTAGTAATTAGGGGAATGCAAATTAAACGACAATGAGATATCATTACAATTCTTAAAATGTTTAAATAAAAAAACGAACTATACCAAGGGTTGATGAACACATAACTGAAAATTTCATACACTGCTAGTGAAAATGCATAATGACAGAACCACTTTGAACAGTTGGCAGTTTCTTAAAAGTCAAAAATACACAGGGCGCTTGGGTGGCTCAGACGGTTAAGCATCCGACTTTGGCTCAGCTCATGATCTCACGGTTTGTGAGTTAGTTCGAGCCCCGTGTCGGGCTCTGTGCTGACAGCTCAGGGCCTGGAGCCTGCTTCGGATTCTGTGTCTCCTTCTCTCTCTGCCCCTCCCCAACTTGTGCTGTGTCTCTCAAAAAAGAAATAAATGTAAAAAAAAAAAAAAGAAAGTCAAAAATACATCTGCCATACCATTCAGGCATCCCTCTCCTAGGTATATACCCAAAGAAAAAGAAAGCATATATACATACAAAGACTTGTATGTGAATGTTCATAATGGCTTTAACTGTAATAGCCCCAAATTGGAAAAACTCAAATATCCATCAATATGTCAATAGATAAAGAAATCAGAAATCCACACAATGGAATACAACTCAACAGTAGAAATGAACAGATTATTAATACACACAACAGGGATAAACTTCAAAATAATTACAATGAATGAAATAAATCAGACAAAAAACACGATATACATGTTTGATTCCATTTATATGTAATTCTAGAAATGCAAAAATAATTTACAATAGAAAAAAGCAGATAAATAGCTGTTGGAGAATATGGTTGGGAGACAAGAAGGAATTTTTTTGGATTTTTTTAAAGTTTATTTATTTATTTTGAGAGAGGGAGAGAGAGAATCTCAAGCAGACTGCACGCTGTCAGCACAGAGTTTGAGGTGGGGCCTGAACTCAGGAACCATGACTGAGTCGAAATCAAGAGTTGGACGCTTAACCAACTGAGCCTCCCAGGTGCCCCAAGAAGAAGGAATTATAGTGAAACATAAAGAAACTTTTGAGAGGTATGTGTTCATTACACTGATTTTGGTGATGGTTCACAAGTGTAGACATACATCTACACTCATCAAATTGAACACTTTACATACATGCAGTTTATTTTATGGTTTTTATATTTCACAAAGCAGTTTTAAACATTTTTTTTAATGTTTATTTGTTTTTGGGACAGAGAGAGACAGAGCATGAACGGGGGAGGGGCAGAGAGAGAGAGGGAGACACAGAATAGGAAGCAGGCTCCAGGCTCTGAGCCATCAGCCCAGAGCCTGACACGGGGCTCGAACTCACAGACCGCAAGATCGTGACCGGAGCTGAGGTCGGACGCTTAACCGACTGAGCCACCCAGGCACCCCTCACAAAGCAGTTTTAAAAGCATGAGTAAAGACTAGAAATTTAAATAAACTAAAATGTTTAAAAAATTATATTTTATTATTGAAGTACAGATATCATGTATTTTATACATATTTCCTTTGCTCTATTTGCATTTTCCAAAATTGTAATACACTATTTTTAAGTGTTTTTCTTTTTTCTCAAATGTACCTTTGTATTTGCTCTTTAAAAAAAATTTTTTTTTAATGTTTATTTATTTTTGAGAGAGAATCAGCATGAGCAGGGAAAGGCAGAGAAAGAGGGAGACACAGAATCCGAAGCAGGCTCCAGGCTCTGAGCTGTCAGCACAGAACCCGATGTGGTGCTCAAACTCATGAGCTCTGAGATCATGACCTGAGCCAAAGTGGATGCTTAACCGACTGAGTCACCCAGTCACCTCTGTATTTGCTCTTTATAACAAGGATAAACAACAAAGAAGTTTAAAAGGCAAAATCTACTTACCATACTCATCATCACTGTCAAATCCCAATTCCAAATTAACCACCATTAACAATTTCATGTGGGGCTTTCCAGGGTTTTATCCATGAATATAAACTGACAGAAATTGTGTGTGTGTGTGTGTGTGTGTTAGTTTGGCAGTAGGATTTGGTGGTGGTAGTGAGTAATGGCCCCTCTTCACTTAAACCTTCCCAATCTCACAAAGCTCCTCTTTTGGCCAGCTTTAACATAGGATCATACAGGGAAGGGAACTCTGGGAAACAATTCTTAGCTGAACCAAGCAGACCCAGTATAATTTAACACATATAATACAGTATATCATGCTTTATTTCTTTATTCCTTTATTGATTATATGTATTTAAGTTGATTCTATGTGTTTGCTGTTTAAAATTGCTTATTGGGGAGGCTTGCTGGCTCAGAAGACCATGCAGCTTTTGACCTGGGAGCTGTGAGTTCAAGCCCCACCTTGAGTGTAGCAATTAATTAAGTTAATTAATTAATTAATTAACTTTAAAAAATAAAACAAAATTCTTACAATAAATGCCCTTGAGTATTTCTATTTTTGTACCAGCGTTCTTTTGTAAGATAAATTCCTAGAAGCGAAATTGCTAGGTCAAAGGATATGTGCACTTAAAGTATTTATAGATAAGTCCAAATTGTCCTCCAAAATGGTTGTGGTAGTTTACTTCCTTTTCTATATTGCTTCTTTGTCAACACTGGATATTACTTACCAATATGATAGAGGGAAACAGTACCCTGCTTCATTTTGCATTGCTTAGCATATTAAAAATGATTTATGTTTCATATGTTTAACAGGTTTATCTTTCTCCTTTGGGTTGCCTGTTGATATTCTTTGCTCTTTTTTTATATATGGAATTGTCATTTTCTTGTTTTCTTGCTGTTCTATAGTGCTTGGCTTTTGTTTTATTTTGTTTTGGTTAGGGTCATATCAACTTATTTTATAATAAAAAAAATTGTAACGTGTGCTGAAGGACCAAGTCATTTAAGTATGGTTCTATTAGTATAAGGATTCTCCACTTCTAGAAAAACCAGAGATGTGCAGATTCTGTTGGTGGCAGGTCAGATGCTAAGCCATCTCAAATGAAGCAAAGAATTACAGTTGACCCTTGAACAACATGGGGGTTAGAGGTAACAACCCCCCATACAGTAAAAAATCCACATATAACTTTGGACTCCCCAGACACTTAACTGCTAATAGCCTACTGTTGACCTACAGCCTTACCAATAACATAAACAGTTGATTCACATATTTTATGTTATATGTTTTATATATATTATATACTGCACTCTTAAAGTAAGCTAGAGAAAAGAAAATGTTATTAAGAAAATAAGGAAGAGAAAATACATTTACAGCACTGCACTATATTTATCCAAGATAAAAATTATATAAAAGTGAACCCACAGAGTTCAAATCCTATTCAAATCATGTTATTCCATAGGTCAACTGTAGAGCTATTCTGCACTGAGCAACCCAACTATCATTTTGGGGAAATCCACAGAATTCTAACTCCAAATATAGATACTCTCTCTCAATGTTTAACCAATATTCACATTGTCTGAGAACTCTGCTTGGAATTTTTCAGAGCCTATTCAACCAAGGAATACTAAAAATGAAGCACCCATACTATCATCACCACCATCCCCTTTTTGCACTCATGGTAGACCTTGCTAATTGATCACTCTTTCTTCCAGAGCTCAGATGTAGCCTAAAAAGCTTTCTCTATGGGTGCCTCGCTGGCTCCTTAAGCATGTGACTCTTGATCCTGGGGTTGCGAACTGGAGCCCCACATTGGGTGTAGAGATTACTTAAAAATAAAATCTTAAAAAATAAAAAGCTTTCTCTATGCAACATCCCAGGGAGCTGCTACCAATCAATCAGAATTGGTGTTTAAGATAAAACTTGTTTTGCCACCCTGGTTCTAGTTCAAACTTCTGTTTTTTAGAGAAAGAAATGAAAATCCAGGGTGGGGGTGTGACATACACAAAAACACGCAGCAAGTTACTTGCAAAGCCAGAACTCAAAACTAGCCTTCTGCTTCCTAGCTGAATGCTTCTTCCCTGGCACCATTGTGTCCTATCTCTTCTGCTACCACCAGGGAAAGCCTTTTCATGGAGCATTTGGTGAAGAAGACCCTTTTACAGAGTGACTAATACATGCAAATGGTTTGATCACACATTTGTGTCAATAATATCCTGATAGGCTTACAGCTAGACTAAGAAGGGGACTAGTAGGGCAATCAAGAATCTATTAAGGGGCACTGAAAAAGAGTGGCAACTGTAAGAAAGTGGAGAACTCGTCTCAGCAAGACATCCTATGGAATTGAATGAAATATCAAATACATTGTGGTGGAAGTGGGGAGCTAGGGTCCCCTCAAAGAGCAGTCTCAGTAGCAACAGGTGGTCTCTAACCAGTAGTCTGATTAGCTTTTATTTTGCAGAGTCGAGCAATAACAAATCCTTGGGGACAATAAAGAAAAGAATAAAGACGGACAAAAGCTAGCCTTCTCTCTACTTCCTCCATGCATGCTCCTCTACACTAATATTGAACAAATATCTGACTATCAATTTAAAGGAACACTATATTTTTGGTGTGCTCTGAGCATCAAATCATTGATCCTCAAGGTGCAGTCTTATGTCTCCAACCACCTTTGTTCCCTTACCCCCACCCCAACTCCACCCATCCTTCCATCTTACCTGCTCTGCAAAGGCTTCCCTAACTCGCACACTGCCGGTGGTTATGGGTTTCTCCTTGGGAGTATCATCTGCATTTTAATTAGGCCTTGGGAGCCTGTTATCAGCAAGTATCTCTGTATGGAAGGACAACCTGCTTCTTCTCTACCAGGCACAAACTGTGCCTTTTCTTATTTGTATGCCATACAGCACCTGGTTGATTTTGCCACTGCTCAAAAAGTATTTGGTGACTAAATGGCAGAAGGAAAAACTCCCGTTAACTTCTGGGTTTCACTTTCAAAGGGTCCATGGAGATCTTGGCAGCACACAGAATTTCCTTTCCTCGAAGGCCTATCTGATTGGGTCCTGTGCCAGTCATGCAAGGATTCTGCTTGGAGAGGCATGATTTTGGCTTGCCAAAATTCTTTCGTCCTTTCCTTCTGTCTTTCTTTCTTTCTTTCTTTCTTTCTTTCTTTCTTTCTTTCTTTTGTTATTTTTTTTGTGTGACTCTCATTTTATCATAGTATTATAAAAATTTGTTTCTACTTTCTCTCATGCCTAGACTAAAAACAGTTTATGGTGAGGCCTACAATGTAATTTATTTTACCCTTTATCTTGAAGGCCAGATATAGAGAGAAAGAGGAAAAAGAAAGAAAAGGGGGGCAGGAATGAGAGAAGTATGAGAATAATGTGAGTTCAATGATAAATGCAAATCTTTATCTAGAATAGTGGTTCTTAAGTAGGGGGAGAGTCTGTCCCCCAGATAGGTGCCAGATTAAATATAGTACACCCAGTTAAACTTATACATTCTAAAATTTATTCATTGTTTCTCTGAAATTCAAATTTAACTAGGCATCCTGTATTTTTATTTGCTAAATTCAGCAATCCTATCCCAGGGGACACGTGGCAATGTCTAGAGGAATTTTTGATTGTCATGACTTGGGGGTTGTTAAAAGATAAACTGAGACATATTAAAATTTTTAAGAGTTTGTTCGAGCAAAAATTGATTCAAATCTGTAGCACCCAACTATAAGTGGCTAGAAGCATTCCTCCAACAAGCTCTAGTGGCAAGACTTTTATGGAGAATACATGCAAGAAATGCAAGGATTGATTGGCTGTAGCTTGAGCTGTTACCTTATTTGGGAAAACCTAGTTGGCTATTTATGGTTGGTTGTCCTCAGGTTTTGATTTCTTAACCTTGAGGCATTTCTAGGCTTAGGTTTTGGTTTGCTTATGCAGGCTGCTAAGGTTTTAGAAACACCTCAGTCTAATGGCCTCCTTGTTTAATCAATTTAACAGGGTGCTACTGGCAACTAGTAGGTAGAGGCCAGGGATATTGCTGAACACTCTATAATACCCAGGACAATCCCCCCACAACAAAGAATGATGTGGTCCAAAATGCCAATAGCACCACTGTTGAGAAGCCTTGCTTGGGTAACTTTTATGTCTGAAAAGCACGCAGTCTGGCTAAAATGGCATCGTAGGAAAACAGTACTCATGCGGGTATGGATAAGCATATATTTTTCCTCCAGAAAACTATTTGCAAAGTTTCTTTGTTTTAAATCTACATACTATGAGGGGCGCCTGGGTGGCTCAGTCGGTTAAGCGTCCAACTTCGGCTCAGGTCACGATCTCGCGGTCCCTGAGTTCGAGCCCCGCGTCAGGCTCTGGGCTGATGGCTCAGAGCCTGGAGCCTGCTTCCTATTCTGTGTCTCCCTCTCTCTCTGCCCCTCCCCGGTTCATGCTCTGTCTCTCTGTCTCAAAAATAAATAAAAAACATTAAAAAAAAATTTTTTTAATAAATAAATAAATAAATAAATCTATGTACTATGATAATCTAGAGTTTCATAAACGTAATTTCTCCAATTTCTCCCTGGGGAAATGTGACAAAATTCAGATCACATTTGGAGGGGAAAAATACTCAGAAATATTAAGTGATTTTCCAGGATCCCACAGAGCCCAAGGAAAATAGAATTAAAACTCAAAACTGCTAAACACATCACTCATTGCAATAAAGCCACCCTATCTCACTTCTCCTCCATTCTCACCAGACTCCGAATAAGGCAATTGCAACAGAGTTTTAGTTTTCAAGAGGAGATCAAAAGTTTTCACAACTGATTAGCATCCATCCAGAAAGCAATAGCTTCCCTTAACCTTGAGATGCAAATAGCCAAAGATTGTCAAGGGATCTGAAGGGCTGGAGGATTTGATGGAAGATCAAATTCCCGACATTTCCAGGGCAATTAGTTTCACATGCAAAGTCACAGGAAGGTCCTGCCTACTCTCCAGGAGCAGTAAAGCTGTAATAAGACCCTGCCTGAGCTTTACAAACTTGGACTAATTGGCCTGCATCTACCCAGCAGAATACATTATCGTTATCCCCATTTCATAGAACACAGAAGGTGGGTAGAAATCTTTTTACGCCACCACCACTAGGCACAGGCTTCTTTAATATTTCCCACTATGGATCACTGTACATAAACTCTGGGTACTGGGACTGCTTAGCTAATTATTCATAGTAGTGGAAAGGAAAGACCTGAAATTAAGTCAAATCTCTTTGCAGGTGCCTCTTAAAATTCCACTTGAAGGTGAATCCTGGCCTCAAAAGGGTTTAAAACAGTTTAACATTTTTATCTGATAGTTAAGGAAACCATGGAGGAAGTTGTCAGTTACAGTCAGGACTTTGGAGCATGAACTAAATTGATTTTGAAAGATCTGATTACTGAACCACTTCCCTCACACTGGCGGCCAGGGCTGGAGCCACGGCTGACTTCTCCGGACGTGCTGTGGCAGTCAAGATCCAGCCAGGTGGCCGCATCCATTTGGTGACTCAAATGCAGCCTGTTGTCACGATGGATTTTCTGCTCACAAATGTACAGTTATGTCTGCACGTCTTTTTGTTACCGCCATGGTTCTCTCAAGGACAGCATGTTAGCTTCCTCCAGGGCCATTTAATGACTGGGGAATCTTCCACTGGGTGACCCTGCCTGACTGACAAGGGATATGACAACCCCAAATTCTCTAGGGCTTTCACCTTAATGCTTCTCTTCCTCTAGCACTGATGAGGCTTCACCTTATGCAAGCTGGCAGCCTGCTTTCTCAAATCAGCCAAAGGACACTGGTTGCAAAGACTTGCCCAGAGAGAATGTGGCCAGCCAAAGATGCTGGTGGAATCCTTGCTGGCAAGACTGACTCCTGACTGAACATCTTAACATTGAACTACCTTTCATGAGACAGGTAAGGCTGATAACAGGAGGTCTAGGTCCTACAAAAGTTTCTGGCTTCTTTACCTCTCAAGGATGCTGAGTCAGGTATTATGGTTAAGAACAGGGTGCAGTCTCTGACATTTTACTAGCTTTGTAACCTTACACAAGTTATTTTTTAACTACAGTTTCCTCATCTATAAACGTTGGATAATTGGGACACCTGGGTGGCTCAGTTAAGTGTCCAACTCTTGATTTTGGCTCAGGTCATGATCTCAAGCTCATGAGTTTGAGCCCTGCATTTGGCTCCACTCTGGACTGTGAGTCAGCTTAAGATTCTCTCTTTCCATCTCCCTCTGCTTATTCCCTTCCTTAAAAAAATGTGGGATAATGATACTGAGACTGCAAAGAGTTGTAGGGAGCAATAAATGAACCACTGGCACATGGTAAGGGCTCAATAAATATGACCTTATATTTATTGGTGGTGGTGGTAGTGATGGTGTTAGTTTGGGCTTCCACTATAAATCAAAGGTACAGGCAAATTCAAGCCTTCAGGCCCACTCTATAGCACCCACAAAAATGAAAGAAAAGAAAAAAGAAAAGAAAGAATGAGTCATAAAGGGGATTAAAAAAAAACCAAAAACCTCCAAGTTGCTGCATTTCCTTATTGCCTGTTGCATTCTAAAACCTCTCTCTACCCCCACCCAGTCCCAGTGCCCTCCTCCTGCCCTGTTTTTACCAGAAATCTATACCACCCATTGACCTTTACTTAGCCCTCTGACATGTGCCCTGGCACACATTAAACTCCTGCTGTCCATAACATCAAAGCTCCCACTAGCTCATTGCTCGGGTCTCTGCCATCACAGTATGCTCACTGGAACAGCATTGCATACTGGCAAATAACAATGCTACCTTCAAAGGGTGACCTGAGGAGTGCCAGGAGGCCATGCTTGCCCAAGAACCTCCCTGTACTGGTATGCAGTAGACCTTCCTTTTGTCCTTACTGGCCTGAAATGTCCAGTGTGAAATTTCCAGTTTAGGCAACATCATCCCGTGGACTACTACAGAGAGGAATCATTTATTACATTAGAGAAAAGCCACTTCCCTTTCTAAGTACTCAGTAACACACTGGTTCACAAGAATTGAGCCGATTAGAGAGCCGAGTGAGACCTGGGCCACAGGATGAGGAAGTTTTGATGGCATCTTAGAGAGAAAACATTTTACTGCAAGAAAAGCAGGCAGCTCTGGAGACCATAATTACTGGGGGAAGAATAAGGGCTTGATATCCAGGAACTTAGAAGGTAAGATGCCCAAGATTGTAGGGCAGATATATAGGAAAGGTCACCTTCTCCCACTTTTTGTAGACGCGTCTTGTCTCCCTGAACAATAAGGCAATGCTGTCTGGCTGCATATGCATATTCATGGCCCCACATTGCTGCAGATAGAAAGGCATGAATATCTTAAATCTATGTTTTCTGTTTCTGTCATGAGTGTGGAAACTTTTGCAATCACATTGTGGAAGGCAGGAGGTTTGAGGGGAGAAATCAATTACCTTTTGAGCTTTAAGAGCAATAAACTTTTTCACCTGCAGGGTCTGTTGGGTAACTGATATCAAAAAAAAAAGGGGGGGGAGGAGGAGGAGAGGGGTGCTCCATGTGGGGCTTTTATCATGTCCCTGTAGTGGGTCACTTTATATGGGAAAAGGACCTAAGGTAGAAAGAGCAGTAATAAATGCAGACCAGAACAGTCCAGACTTCTAAAGTAGCTCAATTTATAAAGTCATTACTTTGGGTTACCTGAAGCACCTGAATTGTCAAATGTAATTTTTATTGACTTGCATAGATGCCATTAACGTTTGGCACCTAACTCTTCCATGCCTGCACGCTTAAAAAAAACAATCAAAGAGGAGGAAAAAAGGCAGGCAGATGTATTAGGATAACACCTCTCCCCACAAAATCTCAGTGATTTGAGAGATAAAGGCTTATTTCTCATTCTCATCACAGTCCAATGTAAGATGCAGTCCCTCGGGTACCCAGATCCTTCCAGTGGATTCCCTCTTTGGAATGGGTCAAGAAGGAAGAAGGAGAGAGCACAAAGAAGGCTTCTCTGTGCTTAACCAGCTCAGCCCAGAGGCAACTTACATCATTTCAGCTTATATCACATTTGTGGGAACCAGTCAGATGCCCCAGATTTAATGCAAAGTGCTGGAGAAACAGAGTCTAGTATGTGCCCAGGCAAAAGAGAAAATGGATTGGTGAGCACTTAGTCTCTACCATAGCAAGTGACATTAATTTTAGCACCAAGCCAGTTTAACATTTGGTTTTCCCTTCATTAACACAATATATACTGCAGATATGACTGGGCTGAGCAAGATTCAAATTCACAGTAGCTGAATCAGAGAAATAAATCATCTTTCCCTAGATTGGCACGTCTTTGGAAGACTTGCTGTCACTTCCTATTTCCTGACCATGGCAGACATAGCTAATTAATTATGAAGTTCTCCCCTATAACTCTGGTCACAGCCTCATAATCGCCTCAGTATAGAACTGCAGATGTTCACAACCAAGGGGTCAGAGTCAACATACAAAACAAAACCTATTTTTGTCCCTGATTCTTTCCACCCCTCATATTTTACAAAGGATGAAACTGAAACTTGGGAAAGTAGAATAACTTCATTTATTCATAGACAGAGTTCTATTTTGTCCCTACTATATACTAGACATTATGTTAATCTTAGACAATATTCCTTCAAACAAGATGCAGGCCTGCCCTCAGGAACTTAAAGGAGACTAGGAAGTCAGATGAGAAGACAGGTAATTACAATACAGTATGACTACTGCCATGAAGGGGGTAAGGGCAGAAAACTATGGGAGAACACGGCAGCGACAGCTAACCTACTCTTGATGAGGTTAAGGGCAATCTTGCTAGCTGTCTAGCATTCATGAAAAATGAATAGACTTTAGCCAAGTAAAGGGTGATGCTGAAGAGCAAGAACCAGCCTGTCCAAAGACCAAAAGTAAAGATGAAGATGGCATATATAGAAAACTGGAAGAAATTTATCCTGACTGGAGCCATAGTGCAGAGAGACAGAATTAAGGGTGTATCAATTAGTCATTGCTGTGTAACAACCCATCCCAAAACTCAGTGGTTTAAAGTAAAGAGCATTATTACTGCTCATGAGTCTGTTGGTCAGCTGAGTGGTTCTTCTAGCCTCAGCTGGGCTCATGCACATATGAGCAGTCAGCTGAGAATAGGGCAGATAGCTCTCTCTCGCATGTGTGGGCATTAGCTGGCTGTAGCCTGGTTTCTGATAGCCCTGGCTATCACAACTGGGCTCTCCTCCAAGTAGTCTCTCATTTCCCAGCAGGCTAGCTGGCTTTGTGCACACAACAGTGGCAGGATTCCATAAAAAAGAGCAGAAGCACTCTAAGCCTCTGCTGCCCAGGCTCAGAATTGACTCAGTGCCACTTCCAGTGCATTCAGTAAGCCAAAGCAATTCACAAGGACAGCCCAGAGTCAAGAGGTAAGGAACCAGACTCCACCTCTTGATAGGAGAAGCTGCAGTCTTTTTGCAAAGCATATGGATATAGGGAGGGAGAATTTAGGCCATTTCTTAAAATCAATCTACTACAGAAGGAAAACAGTGGCAAGAAGTAAACCTCCAAAGAACATAAAATGGGCTGTTTTCCAAACCCAGGTGCTTACAGAGACAATAGAGAGCCATGGAAGAGTGAGATGTTCAGATACAAACTCTAGAAAAGCATTGCTTTTTTATTTTTTATTTTTTATTTGAGAGAGAGAGAGAGCGTGTGCACACACAAGTGTGGGGGGTGGGGGGGAGAGAGGGAGAGGGAGCGGGAGGGAGAGAAAGAGAGAGATTGTTCAGGCTCCGCACTCAGCACAAGGTGAGGCTCGATCCCACGATCCTGGAATCATAACCTGAATCGAAATCAAGAGTGGGATGCTCAACTGACTGAGCCACCAAGGCACCTCAAATCCAAAAGACAGTTGATAAAGGACTAGATCATGGCAGGAAAGATGCACTGCATAGTTGTTAGGTTCAAGAGAAATTATAGATAACTACCTATTGTGGGGGTTAAAAGAAAGAGAAGCCTCTACAATTACATAGCTGGTGAAAGAGCTAAAATTAAAGCCAGATCTTCTACATCCCAAACTGATGCTATTGCCATTCTACCCTAGGTACAATATGTTAACTTCAGAAAAATTTCCACTACTCCCCTACCAGTTACAGTGTTTCCTTAACTTCTTTCTGAATCCATCACCAGAAAACAGGGACACCAAGGTCATTCTAAGAAGTAAAACTCATTGAGATATGAAGCCCTGCTTATCACACTAACGGTCAGTAACAGAAAGCTTTTAGAGATAGAGAAATAACAATAGACCCTAATAACTAGCATGTCTACTAGGTGTGGTTTAAAGAATCATTAACCATTGTTAGATAAATAAATGAAGGCAGTTACTTACCCAGAAGCATGCTTCTCAGAGTTGCTTATGTGAGAAGAATCTCAGTTGCAAATCAACACTTGCTATGCATCCACCCTTTTGACCTTCAATTTAGGGCTCCCATTGAAACCAGTTTACTTTCTCTGCCCACACCATCTTCATCCCTTGGCATGTCTCTCCCAGCCAGCAGCCTGCAGGCCTCAGTTTACTGTCAACTGCACTAGAGAGTGACTTCTCCCGAGCTCCTCACCGTGAATCACATGCATGCCAAATAAATATTGCCTATATTTTGTCTAATCATTGCAAACCTACCCTCCAAATCTGATTAAGTCTATCTAATCGATTTTGTGGGTCATGTGATAATAGAAACTACCTCTGTTTATGTTTCATGGATACTTGCCCCTGTCCTCTCACTGTACACTGCACTTTTCTGCCAAGGGGATCAAAACATTTTGTGAATGTTGTTTCATTTGACATTGGATCTTTGGGGTTAGGTTCACATCAGCTGTCATTACTCCTTTTCTCCCCCCAGGTCCAGTGTGACAGTTGATTGCAAAGATGGCCTCAGTAATTCTGCCCATCCCTTATACTGCACACCCATCAGCAGCAACTCCCACCAAAAGGTGGAGTCTCGGTCCCCACCTCTTGCATCTGGTTTGGCTTTATCATTTGCTTGAACCAATAGAAGTTGGCATATGTGACACTGGGCAACTCAACAGGCCCTGTAGCTTCTGGTGTGTCTCTCCTGGAGCTGAGGCCATGGTAATTAACGAGAGGCTGCCAGACAGCCTGCCAAGCTACCTTGCTAGAGGATTAAACAAGAGGATGTGTACTGGGTCCCCAGCACATACTTGGTGTTACAGTCCGTGTGAGTTTCTTGCCTCATTTTCTATAGTAATCAGTTTCTATCCAGGTAAAGCTTGAATTAAATTAGTCATTTTTGCAACCTTTCTTTTTAAGAGTAGGAGAATAGTTTCCCCCTCTTCCTTGCTCAGAAATGTACTAAGGACCTGGTGTGATGATGGCCAGTTGGTATGTCAAATATGATTACAATCTGAAGGACAGAGGCAGAGCTCTTCAAAAACCTTCTGCCCCTTACTGAGAGAAAGGGTTCACTTTGTAATATGTTCTCAAGCAATGAGCACAAAGAGGACTTTGAGTTCTGAATACTAAGTATAGTTCAAACATCCAACTCATTGGAAGCAGAAAGGAAAATCACAGGCTTTACAACAAAGTCACTCTTCAGGTTCTCAGAATCACTTGAAAAGACCAATTTTACTGTTTGCCTGCCAAACCTGGGTTTTTTGTCCTATGGCTGCTAACCATGTAGGTCTCCGTGGGTCACCAAGGCCTCAGAAGCAGAAAGACTGGGCTGTGTGCGGTAGCAGGAAAAACCAGTCAAACTGGTGGAGGGCAGAGCAGCAGGAGGCAACTTGCTCCTTCCTTGGAGTTCTTTGAGGTTTACAGGAGAAAGGGGTGTGGTGGGCAGATGGGGGCAGTGGAGAGGGTGGTCTGGCAGTGTCTTGCCAAGACTGTATGTGTGAGGGCAGCAGCAGCAGGGCTGATAACGGTCTAAAGCCGTTAACAGAAAAAGATACAGTGCCTGCTAAAATATCCAGACCACCAATAGGAAATACAATGAACCAGGGTCAGCCGTCTCCAGAAGCACCCACCCAATGCTCCCATACATGTTCCTCCCAGCACATAGGTACTGTGGGCACTAGGGACAGAAAGTGGAGAAGGAGAGAACGGAGAAAATCAATAGCCCCCACAATGAGATGTTTTGTTGGGGTGGTAGGGTGGAGAAGGCTACTCTTATGCCAGTTTTCTTTGGCATCTGAGTTGATCCTTGCCAATACTTGCAATGAATTGAAGTCTGTATGAAAGTTATTTTTAATGAGTAGAAATCGTGACTCAATACTCCATTTTTGAGCAATGTCATATGTTTTTATTTTTCTAAACTACACAGAATCCACCTTCCTGCACCATGCAATCAGGTCAGTGAAAAGACTGGTATCTGTCATTTTTGTGGCTTCCTCTCTCTGCCTTGGTTTGTGTCAGAATATGGGGAAAAATGGAGATAAGAGCTCTAGTTCAGTCCCCATCGGTCACTGTCATCACACTAAGCCCTCTAATATGCACACATGGCTGAGAGCTGTTCTGTCCATTTGTTGGCACTTGCTTCTCTGCCTCTTCCTTCATCCTTCCTCTCCCTAGGTCCTCAGGCCACAGAGGCTGAGATACTCTTCCCAAGAGCACAGCATCCACACAACCACCTGCTGGCCAAGGGCCTGCCATTTTTGAAGGGCTTTGAGCAAGAGGCAGCCTAGAATTCAGACACCCTACACAGAAGTTTATAATCCCTATCCCTGCCAATCCCCAGGACAGAACTTCATCACAGCCCTCCTGGCTGGAAAATGAAGAAGGTTGTCAATGCACCTTTGGATCAGGGAACCTAAAATTCAAGTCTGTCTGCCCTTCCTCAGATGTGAATGGAAAATTTACCTATTCATTCTTTGTCTCTGAGTTTACCACAATTAATAAAACAGAGCATAAGCTAAATAATAATTTTTAATGCTTATTTATTTTTGAGAGAGCACAAGCAGGGGAGGGGTAGAGAGAGGGAGACAGAGGATCTGACAGTCTGACAGCAGGGGCTTGAATTCACGAACCATGAGATCATGACCTGAGCTGAAGATGGATGCTCAACTGACTAAGCCACCCAGGTGCCCCAAGTTAAATAATTATTAATGACAGCCTGCTTGATGTCAAACCAGGGTAATTTCTCTGCCCTCCCACTTTGGGTAAATAATAGTAAACCTTCACTGATAAGCACAGAAATGCAAAGTTGCTTACACAACTTGATCATGCTTTCTTTGTTCAAGTTAGTACCGTCTCTAAGACAGTAAATTCCCTGGGAGTCATCATCAGATCTTTACTTTTCAGTATAATGACAATATGATGCACAACTAGGCAGCTATTTATGATAAACCCTTCTAATGATAGTTGTCATCATCATTATTGTCATATAGTTCCACTTACTGGGAGCATATTTTGCAATAAACAGTACAACAAGAGTTATACATGCATTACCCCATATTTCATCCTCAGAACAAACCATACAAGTAGGCATTATTATCCCCATTTCATAGCTGTGAAAATTAAAGCTCAGAAGAATTACATTGCCCATGATTACTAGCTAATACATATAAGAACTGGGATCAAGGACACATGGTCTGACTTAAAAGCCCAAGCATTGAACCTCTGTGATATGTAGTCTTCCTACCACATACAGGACATGTCCAAGTGTGGCTCACAAAGTTCCTGCCCACGTTTCCAGATTTATGGACAGCCACACATCATATTTCAGGTCTATTAGAGAACACTCAAACTCTGAACACACTCTGCTGTTTGACACGTTGGAGCCTGGTTCATATGGGTCCCTCTGGTAGGATCACTTGCTTCCCACCCCTTTTGATCATTCATCTCACAAAAATCAGCTGAGACATAGGGTCCCTAGAAAACCTTCCCCAATCCTTTCCCCAGGCTGAGTTTGTGTCCTCACTGTTGTCCCCTAGTACCAAAGGCATTCCTCTGTCACTGTCCTTACCACACAGTATTGTAGTATTATATTTCCTGTTTATTTGTCCTACTAGACTTTAAGTTCCTTAAAAAATAGGAGATGTGTGTATATATTAGATACACACACATATATATACACACACATATACATATCCTTTTATACATAAATGCATTTCTTATTATATATAATATATATCCTATTACCTATAAAATATATTTAGGTATATTTCATATATTCATATTATACATATAGTTTTAATCTCCAACACTTAATATATTCTCTATTATGTATCAGATACTCAATAAATATTTTCTGACTTGCATTGTCAACAATGTTCAGTGATTTTCCAATGCTTATCTAAAAGTATTATCCACAGCTTTGGAACAATAGGTAAAAAGTGATCACCTTTTAATTCAACCAATATTTATCACAAAATCACTTATGAAAAGAGCATGAAGGGACTTTGGAGAAAATTTAGTTCCAAATGGTGTATAGATGAAAGACTCTGAAATGGGAAACAAGGAACTGAGTTCAAGTCCCTCAGAGCTACTTTCCAGCCCAGGCAAACTTGTGACTGCTCTACATTTTGGGTTGCTTATCTATGGAATAGTTAGATTAAGTTAGATTAAGTAACTTGCCTAAGATTCTCCCTAGACTGTAAACTCACTGACAGCAGAAGGTTTTTGTTTTGTTTTTTTGTTTTTGGTTGTGTTTTTTTTTATCCCCAGCTTCTATCACAGTGCCTGGCCCATGGTAGGTGCTCTGTGAATGTTTATGGAAGGAAGAAAGGAAAAGAGGAAAGGAGGAATGTCATACAACTAGTAGTAACTGAAAGCCCCAGAGTGCTGATTCTCAAGTCATAGGTTTTTCCACTTGATCATGGCAAGAGGTGCTGTAGGTCAGTGGTTCTCAGTGTGGTCCTGAGAATCAGCAGAATCAGCGTTACTTGAGACCTGAGAAATGCAAATTCTCAGGCTCCATCTCAGACTTGCTGAATCAGAAACTCTGGGGGTGGAGTACAGCAATCTGGGTTTGAACAAGACTTCCAGGTGGTTCTGATGCGTGCCAAAGTTTGACAACCATTGCTGGAGGAGAAACTCTTCATTATCTGCCTATATTTGAGAATAAATGGACAGAAAAAAGGTGAATTTATTTATAGCTTTTAAATAATTTATCCTAGAAATCTAATGCACATTATTTTCATTGTCATTTCCTACTAACTTGACACACTTATGATACAAGGGGGAAACATTTCTGGAAAGATTACATCAATAATGCAATACATTTGTGGTTAAAAATAACATTTAGTAAATTGTTTTCTAAGCATAGAAGACTACATAATCATGGCTAATAATATGGATAAAAATGAAAATTGTAATGACACTTATATAGAGCTTACTGTGTACCAGGCACTATTCTGAATCTTATTACTCAAAACAATTCCATGAGACAGGTACAGTCTTTATCATCCCCATTTTATAGGGAGGAAATTGAGACATAATGTAGAAGTTATGTAACTTGCCAAAGGTCACATGGCCTCATAGATCCAGGATTTTTACCCATGCAGACCAGCTCCAGGGTCCAATAGATTAACCACTATGCTATACAATAAATCATCCATAATTGAGACATCATCACTGACTATTATCAGTTACGGAAAATTTGGTATTTTCCTTCAGCTTGGTAGATGTGTGTGTGTGTGTGTATGTGTGAGTGTGTGTGTGTGTGTGTGTGTGTGTGTGTATACATCTGTGCATATACACATGTATATATGCTATATTGGTAAATATATTTATTTATAACTGCTATATTTACATGTAAATAATTTTAACATAGTTTTTTACATTTTTAACATTTTAAAAATATTTTTAACATATTCATTACAATTTAAAAAATGAAATCAGGTCATCTGCTACTGTAAGCTAATTCCTTTATTTAATAATACATTGTAGAGGTGCCTGGGTGGCTCAGTGGGTTAAGCATCCGACTCTTGATTTTGGCTCAGCTCATGATCTCATGGTTCATGGGTTTGACCCCACGTGGAGCTTGGGCTCCATGCTATTAGCAAAGGGATTCTCTCTCTCTCCCTCTCTCTCTGCCCCTCCCCTGCTCTCAAGTGCATGCACACACTGAGTTGTTTTCCAAGTGCTCACACAAGCACAGGCACACTTGCTCAAAAATACATAAACTTAAAAAATGATACAATGTAAATAAATACATTCCAATATTATAATTCTAAAACAATTGTAATGCTGTACTTAATTCTCTTCTATGATTTAATCAATTCTCTAGCAGTGGATAATAAGATCATATCCAATGTTTTGTATGATAAATAACATGTTAATGAACATATCTGAACTCAAAGTGTGATGATTATGCACTTCATTTTTGAATCTCTGAATAAGACTCCAATGTGGGCTCACACAAATAATGAAAGATAACTCTCTCCAAATAGTGCATATGGTCCTTAAGCTTTCTTACTTAAAAACTTTATGATAGCAAAATTGAATTATACCCCAGATCCTAGCAGCTAGACTATCTGATAATTATATTGGTCATTTAAAAATACTCTGAATTACAATTTCATTAGCTTTATGTTAAAGAAACCACAGATACTGTATCATCAGAAATTCAGAGATGCAGTGACAGAAGAACTGAATAGCAGTCAAAGGTCAAAATATTTGTGAAGGAGAATAAGAGCTTTCCTTGCATGTAGATTCATCACATGGTGAGACAGTATCTAGAACATAGCAAATGTTTTATAGCTGAATGAATATTAAGGTCTAGTAAATAGATGAAAACGTGAGGGAAACTATAGACCAGAAGAACATAGGCCCTCTCTCCTGACTTCTCTGAAAAAGCTATTCATTACACTGTGGCAAATAACTTCAATATTATTCATATACCAACACTATAGAGAAATATAAATAGCAAAGCATTTCGTTTACATACAACCACATTCCTGGTACAGACTTCTAAGGCCTCAGCAAGTTTGGGTTTGGCCTGAGGTCTCCCAAAACCAATTTCCCAAGGAGTTTGAAGAAAACCAAAATACTTAAGCCAAACTGGAGGGACCCAGAATGTATGCTACAGGCCCCAAAATTAGGATTTCTGGTCCACACTTATTACAGTAGGAAGGAGAGGCATGATTCTGCTAGACTTAACATGATTCTCCAGACTTAACTAGTGGGTCAGTGCTGGGGAAATACATGGGGAGGAGAAAGGCTGATAATGCCAAAATTTTCAGGAAAGCCCCTCTTTCTTTGCTGTGGGAGTTGGGGGGGGGGTAGCAATCTGGATAATGAAACACCCCAAAATTCCCAAAGTCAAAATGATGCTGTCGTACAGGACTAGGGCCTTATACTCATAGTAGATATTATACATGAAATGGGAGAAGAAAAAAGTCATTGTTAAAATAAAGATATATACCGCCAGAAGAAAGCAGGTCATTCTGGTGTCAGAACCTAAGGAGACCTTTTTCCCCTTAATTATCTCATTCACTTTTGCAATCCAGAGAGATGGGTTCTTCCAGTATAACTGATCTTCTTGGATCATGTAACTTTTAAAGGCGTGCTCTTGATGTAAATGTTTGAGAATACTTAAATACTGAAATTGGAAGGACTTTCATATTCAACAAATCTCATTCTAATATTTCTCAAATGAGAAAATTAAGGCCTAAAGGGATGAAGCAGCTTTTCCAGAATCGCAGAGCAAGTCCATAGCAGAGCCAGGATGAGGTTCACAATCCTGATTGCCACTCCTACACCACATGGTCACTGCCCCATGTCTGTGGTCTTAGCCTAATTATATTACCTCCCTCAGACCATCAGCCAACAGATATTATTTTAGCCGAATGCTGCTTAATTCCTTTGCATTCCTTATTCAACACCTATTTACTGAGTACTTTCTACATGTCAGTGTCCTAAAGGCAGGTGAGAAATTAGCAAGATAGGTCAAGCATTCACAGAGTAGGGAAATAAACAGGCAAGAAGCAGGTAAACATATAAAGAAGATAATTTCAGGTCATAATAAATGTTATGAAGACGACATAATAGATTAACATGGCAAAGGGTGTCAGGGATTGGAAGAGGCTACGTGAGACAGAGTGGTCAGGACAGGCTTCTCTGAGCAGGTGACATTTGTGGTAAAACCTGAAATATGAGTAGGAGTTGGTCAATTAAAGATCTAGTTGAACAGCATTTCAAGCAGAGAAGAAAATAAGTGCAGAATCCCTGAGGCAGGGGTTCCAGTTCCAGGTGCGATGCAGTAAGCACATTCCACTCTATCTCTCCCTCCCACTACACATGGCTAGACACCAGGGTAGCTGTCTTAATTTAAACAGCAGAAGGCAAATTGAAGAAGACTAGAATTTAAAGCACCACCAAGCTAGCTGTTAATTTCCTTTTCTTCTTTTCTGGTGTCCCAACCTGATTTCAAGGTATTTTGATATCTGGAGCTGGGCACTGGGCACAGAAAAAGGTCCAGAAGAAGCCCTCCAGCTTCTTTGTCCAGGAGACAAAGGGGAACTCCTAAGGCTAAAGGAGACTGTTAAAATTGCTTGGAATTGTTCTGTTCTCTGTCCTCTCATGCACCAGCCCCCAGGTCATCCCATGGTGGCAACAAAAAAACAGTTTGACAGTAACAGCAGCCAGGGACTACAGATGCCTAACCTTGTGAGGAGAAGTGCCTTCCTCTCTGATCAGAGAGGCAGTGGTCCCAGGGAGGTGGAGAGAACACCTGTTGCTTCTTTTGTCTCTCACTGTCCTCCCACCATGTGGCCCCGACATAGGGGAAGCTGCAGGAGTCCAGCACTGAGTGTTGTACCTAAAGGACTGATGACTGAACAGGCAAGCACCAGGAACCTGGAAAGTACTGGAGATTACGGAGAGGGAGGAGCCAGAAAGAATCCTCCCTTCATAAAAAAAAGGAAATACAAATGATTCAAACATACAAAAAAGATGCTCCATCTTGCTTATAGTGAGAGAAATGTGAATTAAAACAATGCTGAGGGGCACCTGGGTGGCTCAGTTGGTTGAGCGTCTGACTGGGGCTCAGGTCATGATCTCATAGTTTGTGAGTTCGAGCCCCACGTCAGGCTCTGTGCTGACAGCTCAGAGCCTGAAGCCTGCTTTAGATTCTGTGTCTCCCTCTCTCTCTGCCCCTTCCCTGCTCATGCTCTGTCTTTCTCTGTCTCTCAAAAATAAATGAACATTAAAATTTTTTTTTAAATTGCTGAGATACATTTCTCACCTCTTCATATCTTTTGCCGCCTATTTGGCAAAAAATCTAAAAGATTAATGACATATTCTGTACAGATACTTGGGGGAAACAGATTCTTTCATTCCTTGATAATGGGAAGGCAAAATGATACAACCTCTATAGAGGTGAATTAGCAATATATTGAAAGTTTTCATTTTCTCTTTAACCCAGAAATCCCACTGCCAAGTATCTATCCCAAAATAACACCTATGAAGTATGAAAAATTGTATGCATATTTTGCCAAGTGTAAACCGTCATTATTTGGAATAGCAAAAAAATGGAAACAACCCAAAAGTTCACCAGTAGGGTGCTGGCTACATAAATAATAGTACGTGCCTGCAGTGGAGTTCCCTAAGCTGTGAAAATGCTGTGAAGTGATCTCCAAAGTATAACAATGAGTAAGAAAGCAAAGCAGAGAAAACTTCTTTTAGTAAACTCCTGTTCAAATACATACATACTTACACAGACACTATGTCTATGTATAATGCTTATATACATTTAAAACACATTGTTACCTATTTAGGAGGGACAAAACAGGGTAGAGGTGATAGAAGACAAACTAGACTTCCAAATATAATTTGTTTTGTAGATTTGACTTTCAACCATATAAATATCAAATGATTAACTAACAAAAATAAAAATAAAAGCACTCCCAAAGAAACAGAAACAAATAAAACAAAAGCTAACAGTATACTGAAAAATTATTTCACATGACTTAAAACATAGTAATTTGACCATATATCCCTGGTGGAGAAAAAGAACTGCAAATACTTCCTTAAACTATTTTTAAAAATCATATTGTTAGCAATACTATTGCTATGATTATTCTGAAACTATTATACTCATGGTAGAATAAAGCCAACACATAACTGTTGATAGGAACCAAGATTTTCAGAATAAGAGAAAAGAAAATCAAATATATAAACCAAAGAAGTAATATGCTGTAATAATAAACTTTGAATTATTATGAACTCATAATGTCTTTCTTCTTTAAACAAAAAGTATTTCCAAGCTCTTTCCATTGAAAAGTCCTAGAAACAATAAACCCAATAGTAATGAGTACTTCCAATCTTCAGATTGTGGCCTCAAAATATCATCTCCTTAAAGAAATGGCCAAATCCAGGTTGGGATGGGAAATATAAAAGATACCCTGCATAACTTGTCATAATAAAAAACAAGGAAGTAACAACAAAAAAAGTCTAGCATGAAGTCGAAATGACTCAGAAACCATAGTGAAAAAACTCCCCCTGGCCAAAGTTGGGATAATTTGAACGTCAAAATGAATGGTAACAATAGTAACTGATTAAAATAAGTCAAATGTATTAAACTCCAGGAGTTCATTTTTAAAAATTAAAAAAAAAAAAAGGTGGGAGGCGCCTGGGTGGCTCAGTATGTTGAGCATCAAACCCTGGCTCAGGTCATGATCTTGTGGTTGGAGGGTTCAAGCCCTGCATCAGGCTCTGTGCTGACAGCTTGGAGCCCGCTTCAGATTATGGGTCTCCCTTCTATGCTTCTCCCCACTTGCACTCTGTCTCCGTCTCTCTCAAAAATAAATAACTATTAGTAAAAACAATTTTTTTAAAGCTTCTTATTTTTGAAAGATGCTAGGGAATGAACTTATTATTCTCATCACTGGTGAATAGAGGGAGTATCAAGCATTTATCTTTGTTCTCAGAGTTTCCAAATAATTGATGAGAGAGAAATTTCTCTTTAGAAAAGAATTCCAGTTAAATGGAGAAAGAATAATAGAATTAGACCATGACCATCTTTGCCAACCCTAAATGAAAATAATGGATCTAGGCAGTAATCATCAATGGCAGCTAGTATTACCATGGAAGAAGACAAGCTCTCGCTATATGCCTCTCAATGGAAATTCCCAACACCACCTATATTAGTTCTCTAAGGCTGTCACAATAAAGTACCACAAACTGGCTGGCTTAAAAACAGAAATGTATTTTCTAACAGATCTAGAGGCTAGAAGGGTGAAATCACGGTGTCAGCAGGTTTGGTTTCTTCTAAAGCCCCTCTCTCATCTTGGCCTGTAGATAGCCATCTTCTTATATCTTCACATGGCCTTCCCTCTGTAACTGTGTCCAAATTTCCTCCTTTTACAAGGACAGCAGTCATAGGTTAGGGCCCACCCTAATAGCTTTATTTTATTTTATTTTTCCTTATTATTTTTTTAATGTGTACATTTTTAATGAAATTTATTGTCAAATTGGTTTCCATACAACACTCAATGCTCATCCCAAAAGGTGCCCTCCTCAATACCCATCACCCCCCTTCCCCTCCCTCCCACCCCCCATCAACCCTCAGTTTGTTCTCAGTTTTTAAGAGTCTCTTATGTTTTGGCTCTCTCCCTCTCTTTCTTTTTCCCTTCCCCTCCCCCACGGTTTTCTGTTAAGTTTCTCAGGATCCACATAGGAGTGAAAACAAATGGTATCTGTTTTTTCCCTGTTTGACTTATTTCACTTAGCATAACACTCTCCAGTTCCATCCACGTTGCTACAAAAGGCCATATTTCATTCTTTCTCATTGCCACGTAGTATTTCATTGTGTATATAAACCACAATTTCTTTATCCATTCATCAGTTGATGGACATTTAGGGTCTTTCCATAATTTGGCTATTGTTGAAAGTGCTGCTATAAACATTGGGGTACGGGTGCCCCTATGCATCAGCACTCCTGTATCCCTTGGGTAAATTCGTAGCAGTGTTATTGCTGGGTCATAGGGTAGATCTATTTTTAATTTTTTGAGGAACCTCCACACTGTTTTCCAGAGCGGCTGCACCAGTTTGCATTCCCACCAACAGTGCAAGAGGGTTCCCGTTTCTCCACATCCTCGCCAGCATCTATAGTCTCCTGATTTGTTCATTTTAGCCACTCTGACTGGCGTGAGGTGGTATCTGAGTGTGGTTTTGATTTGTATTTCCCTGATGAGAAGTGACGTTGAGCATCTTTTCATGTGCCTGTTGGCCCTAATAGCCTCATTTTAAATAAATTACCTCTTTAGAGACCCTGTATCCAAATACAGTCGCATTCTGAGGTACTGGGGATTATGACTTCCACACAGGGATTTGGGGGAGACAGGTTAGCCCATAATATCACTCATTAAATATTCTTGCCCAAAACTAGAATCCAAATCACATCAAGTCTCCAGAACTAAATATCAGTTTACAGAGAACACAGGGAGAAGAGAAATATGTCATACAACACAATAAAAATGCAATCAGCAAAAACCAGAATTTGGAAAACTCCAAACTTTCCAGACAATTGACTGATGTGTTTCTGCAAAAAATACACTGCAAAAACAAAAGAAAGTGGGGAGCACCTGGGTGGCTCAGTCAGTTAAGCCACCGACTCTTGATTTCAGCTCAAGTCATGATCTCATGGTTTGTGGGATTGAGCTGCAGGTGGGGCTCCATGCTAACAGTACAGAGCCAGCTTGGGATTCTCTCTCTCTCTCTCTCTCTCTCTCTCTCTCTCTCTCTCTGCCCTTCTCCTGCTCTCTCTCTCAAAATAAAGAAATAAACTTAAAAAAAAAGAGGGGCTCAGTCCAACAAGTGTCCAACTTCGGCTCAGGTCATGATCTCACAATTTGTGAGTTTGAGCCCAGCTTCAGGCTCTGGGCTCACAGCTCAGAGCCTAGAGCCTGCTTCAGATTCTGTGTCTTCCTCTTTCTCTGTCCCTCCCCTGCTTGCAGTCTGTCTCTGTCTCTCTCTCTCTCTCTTAAAAATAAACATTAAAAAAAGGAAAGAAAGAGGGAAGGGGGTTACCTACAGGTTACCAGAGACTTAAGAAATTATGAACAAAAGCTGTCTATGCACCTCATATGGATCCTAACAACTTTTTAATGACAATTTTTTAAAGATGAATTTATGAGATAATTTGGAAATTTGAACATTGACTTATTCTGAATATTTTTACAATATTAAGGAATTATGATTATTTTTAGGTGTGATAATAGTATTGTGGGTATGGTTTTTTAAAACAATCTTTGTCTTTTAAAGATACATATTGAAATACTTACAAATGGGTGATATGAAATCAGGGATTTATTTCAAAATAATACAGTGGAGAAGGAGGCTAAGAGAGTATAAATGAAACAAGAATGGCAATGAACTAATGATTATATCTGAGTGGTAGGTACACTGGACTTTATTATATCATGCTCTTTATTTTGGGGTATGTTTGAAGTTTTCCATAATGAAAAGAAATAAATGAATGAATGGATAAGTGGTCATACCAGGCATCCTACTGGGCAAGAGCAAACCAACTGGGATGAAAATAGGTAACACTAATGTACTAAAGGAAGTAATTGGAAGTAAAATGTGATTAATGAACAATTGCAGCTACCCTTTGTAAAATGTCAGCTAGACTCCACAAAAGAAACATTATCTGTCTGTATGTAAAATCACAAATCTCAACTGTTTTTCCTCTTTATAACATATCTGGAGCAGGAGGAAAATTGGGTTATTTCACAAATAGAGAACTTAAGACTCAAAGATGCCTGAAACCACAAGCTGGTGAGGACCTGAGACAAACCAACACCCACGACTTTGGGCTACAACTGGTTGCACTTTTCCTTTACCACTTACCCTACTCTGCCTCTCCGGTCCAAACAAAATGAGAGAGGGACAGCCACTTGAGTCCATAGAATTCTCTTTCTTTGTTCTTAAGGAAAGCTGTTTTAACAGTTGACCTTGCTTTGTCCTCTATTAGTGCTATTTATTTTTTTTTAAAAAGGTATTTAAAATAGTCCTTATCTAACAGAAATGTTTGTAGTTACATTTCTTCACTTCTACAGTAATGAATATAAAATATCTCCTTTGTGCCCATGGTGACATAGTTTGAACTATGACAACAACAGGGAGAATATGAAGGAAACAGAGATCATGTGGAAAATACTCCTGCACTACTGATTTTCTGCTGTGAGTTTCAGGTATTCCTCCATGGCAAAATGATACTCCTCAGACATGACTCACATGCACAGTATCTCAAACAAAATGGCACCCACCTTTCTCATTTGGAGAGGTTTTATTTCCATTGTTTTAATTTTTATTACACTCTTCTTAATAATGTGGGGAGGTAGACTCCATTTCAGAAAGATTTCCATCAAGACAGATAAAAATGAAAGGTTCACCAGAAACAGACTCTTAACCATAGAGAACAAACTGATGGTTATCAGAGGGGAGGGGATGGGGGATGGGTTAAATCGGTCACGGGAATTAAGGAAGGTTCTTGCTGTGATGAGCACTGGCTGTTGTACAGAAGTGTTAAATTGTTGTATTGTATACCTGAAACTAATATTACACTGTATGTTAACTAACTGGAATTAAAATAAAAACTGAAAAAAAAAAAAAAAAAAAAAGGTTTAGCCCATGAAGCTGAAGCCTGTCTTCCCTGGCTTGCCTGGCTACAACCAGGCATTACTCAAGCTATGAATGTCACCTTCTCTCTCTCCCCAGATTTGTAACTCCCTCTGAATATCAGGAAAAGAGCTGAGGTGGGCATTAGTGATTTGTCCTTTTTGGAATCACCCTCTTGACACTGCTCTTTCAAGCTACTTGTTCTCTGGCCACTTCTCTCTCCACAAAGGTGGTGGGGGGAGGTCTGGAGAGAGGGGCCCTTACTTCCCTTTATGAATCCACCTAAAGCCCAAAGGACTGGGAATAGAGGGGTGCGAAAGGGCCTTTTGATTTGGTCTCCCATTCATGAAAGGACGAAAATTTGTCTTTAAAGTTATTTCCAAATGAGGTCATCTATAAAGATAGAAAGATAGGCTGGCAGGACTGGAAGATACTGATGCTCGCCTTGCAGATTTAGGCTTGTGTCCTACCCTCTGAACTACAGTGTCCAGAATGTGCAATACATGTACTGTGTAATTACCCTGTGAAGAGAACAGTTTTATTGCTCACATTTGTGTGTGTGTTGCAAAGCATTAATTTGTTGTATGTAAATGTTTAAAGCATACCACAATATTTTGCAAACACATTTTGTAATTTCCTTATTTTTTAATACACCAGTGGCCTCAAAAAATGAAAGTGGCCCTGGCCTCCCTTGATGTTTGAAGGGCCTTGAGAAGGGAAAGAGGAGGACAAGGTGTGGTAATAATAGTCACAACAGTTAACATATACTGAGCACTTTTATGTGCTAGGCACTGCCAGGAGTCCTAATTTAATTTACATTAACTAGCACATTAATTGACATGTACTAATTCTTTTAATCCTCACCTATGAGGTAGGTATTATCTTCATTGAACAATAAGAAAATTAAGGCACAGTTGATAATTAGCTGTGTATCAAACTTCACTGAAGGGTTAAAAGAAGCAAAAGGGAATTAAAGAGTATGAGGAAAATAGTGTAAAACTATATATACTAAGTATGACTTTTTGTGGTTAAAGGGGAAAGCACCTGAGAGGTTAAATCCTTCATAAAAAGAGCTCTCTTTCTGGAAGCTCCCAGATCCTCACCTTGTTTCTGGATCCCCGTATTCTCAGATGAGAGCACCGTCTTCCTCTCTACTCTGGAAAATTTCACTCATCCTCACAAGGGCTGTTCTTGCCCCCAGGGTCTTCCCTCTTCCTCAACCAGGTGATGTTTTCACCATAGGTGAAATATCTCAAAGTCTGAATTACTAAGTCTAGAATAACACTCAGAAATTTGTCCAGAGGTGGGTAGTAGAGGGGGGAGTTGTTGGTACTCCAAGTGTCCTGTCCTCTTTGGTGTCTCTCTGACACAATAGGTGACAGTTAAAGATCTTTATTCTATCTTGGCCTGTCAATAACTGTTGTATCTACTTGTATCTTCCAAATATTGGCATTAATTGTCAGAAGCAGTTAAGTATAAACCAACCCATAGGGATATACAGCATCATCTCTAAACACTTCATAATTTACAAATACATCTTTCTCAGCAAGGGAGTCAGTGCTTTAGATTACTATGTTTTGTTTGTTTGGTTCACTGACCCCTCCAATCAAATTGGGTTCCCCTGGGCATAAATGCCTGGGAGAGATGGGCAGTGAGTGGGTGAGGGTACACAGGCTTAGGTCTTCCAGCTCCACCACAATATCAATAAAGTTGTCTTTTTTAATACACTTCCTCTACATTCTAAGTGATCAATAAAAGACTGTGGTTGATAGTCTTTGGTCACATTTTACCCTAGCACCAAAAGCATTCACTAAGAGTTCCCTGAGGGCCTGGCTGTTATTAAACATTGTATAACTAGTTTCTTTGAGCCAAGTACCAGGGCCTGGCCCTCACCCAGCTAAGCGGTGAGAAATCTCATGTTAATGTTTCATTATGGTAAACATTACTTGGAGCTGACCCAAGCAAAGGGAGAAATGGGTACTATAAACAATTCAAAGTCATTTTTAGAATGAAAGCAAGCAATTCTCTGTGAATTGTTCCCAATGCCCAAAATAACAAGTTAAGTTCTCCAAAGCACTTTTATACCTACTACATTGTTTCAATCTCACAATTACACAGAAAGGTTGTTAGATTTGGCTTGACTACCTACATTCAATAGACCAGGAAATTGAGACTTGTGAGTTTAAGTGATTGGGCAAAGTCACCCAGCTAATTAATCATAAAGCAAAGCTTGTTTCCTGACAACCTAGTCCAACTCTTGCCAAAGCACTAACATTTGCCCTCTTTGTATCTGTAAAGTATTTCACAGTTATTCCTCCTGTATATTTCCATAGCCATCTTTTTCTTTTTAATTTTTTAATGTTTATTTATTTTTCAGAGACAGAGAAAGACAAATCATGAGCAGGAGAGGGGCAGAGAGAGAGGGAGACAGAGAATCCAAAGCAGGCTCCGGGCTCTGAGCTGTCAGCACAGAGTCCGACACGGGGCTCAAACCCACAAACTGTGAGATCATGACCTGAGCCAAAGTCAGACACTTAACCGACTGAACCACCCCGGAGACCCTCTATAGGCATCTTTTTAAACTCATTTAATCCCTGTGATAATTAATTTTATGTGTCAACCTGACTGGGCTAAAGGAGGCCCACCACAGCTGGTAAAACACTATTTCTGGGTGTATCTGTGAGGATGTTTCCAAAAGAGATTAGCATTTGAACTGGTGAATGGGTAAGCAGATGGCCCTCCCCAATGTGGGTGGGCATCATCCTATCCACTGAGGCCTCAAATAGAATAAAAAGGTGGAAAAAGAGCAGATTTACTCTTCCTCCCTGTGAGCCATGATATCTGTTTTACCGGGCCCTTGGACATCAGCACTCCTTCCTGGATCTCGGGCCTTCAGACTTGAACTGTTAAACTGGGAATTACACCCTCACCCTCCCTCTGCCACCTCCTTTGGTAGGTTCAGTGTTGTTTTAATCAAGAATACAAGTTTGAGACACTGGAATGATCTCTGAAACAAAAGTGCTCGAATGGAAGGAGACAAAAGTTCTTCATGTAAACCAGGAGCCAGCAATAATTCTAGTCATTGTTATTAACTTAAATATAACATGAAAATCACATGTAACCAAAGAAAAAAATGATAAATTGGACTTCATCAAAACAAAAAATTTTTGTGCATCAAAGGGCACTATCAAAAAAATGAAAAGACAAATCACAGAATAGGAGAAAATAATTGCAAATCATTTACCTGATAAGAGACACAAATGAAATATATAAAGAACTGTTACAATTCAACAATAAAAAGACAATTCAATTCAAGTATGACTTGAATAGACAATTCCCAAAGAAGATACATGAATGGCATACAAGCACACAAAAAGATATTCAACATCATTAGCCATCAGGGGAACACAAATCAAAGCCACAATGAGATACCACTACATACCTATTGGAATGGCTGTAATCAAATGCTAACAAGGATATGAAGAAATTTGAGCCCCTCATACATTTCTGCTGGGAACGTAAAATGGTGCAACCACTTTGGAAGACATTCTGGTAGTTCCTCTAAAAGTTAAACATAGAATTACCATATGACCCCATAATTCCACTCCTAGCTATATACTCAAGAGAATTGGAAACGTATCCACACAGAAGTTTGTACACCAATGTTCATAGCAACATGACTCAAAGTAGACAAAATGTGGAAAGAATGTACATCAACTGATGCATAAATAAAATATGGTATATCCATATAATGGAATAATAGCCTTAAAGGAGGAATGAAATACTAATATATACTACAAATGGACGAACCTTGAAAACATCATGTGTAGCTTAAGAAGCAGACACAGAAAGCCACATATTGTATGATTCTATGTATATTAAATGTCCACAATAGGCAAATTTATAGAGAGGAAAGTACATTAGTGGTTGTTAGGAGCTAGAAGGAGATGGTGACGGAAGGTAAGTGAGTGCTAATGACTGTGGATTTGGGGTGGGAGGAGGGAGTGATGATAATGTTCTGAAATTAGATAGTGGCTTGTTTGCATACCTTGTGAATTTATGAAAAATCACTGAATTCACACCTTAAAAGAGTGGATGCATACCATGTGAGTTATATGTCAATTTTTTTAAAAAGTGTAACTTCTGGCTTCTTGTGGTACTACATTAAAGGAAACAAATAAATCACTTAATTCAGGGCACCTAAGCCTATCATCAGGGAGCCAAGCAAGAAAAGAACAATGTTCATAAAGTCACCAGGGAGATCAGACTGGGTGTTATGACTCTAAACATATTCTAGTAGCAGTCCATGTCAGTCTCTAGGGAATTTGCATTCATGCTTCATACCATGACTAGCCCCAAAGTAAAACTGTGGCCTTAAGATCAAGGTGATCTCATTTGTCATTTAACCTCCATCTTGCCATCTTTCAGATGTTTCTTCTTCAATATCAGAAAGAATGAAGATCAAGTTTATGACTCTTCCTCAGATAACTGAACTCAAGTCAATTTAACACATTTTATTGAGTACCTGGGAAGTGCCAGACTCTTGCTAGCCCCAGGGAATCAGCCGTGATCAGGATGGATGTTCCCCTCCCTTGATGAACTTTAAATTCTGATGTAAGAAACAGATAATAAAAAATATTCTGGTTCTTCTTCAATGGTCCAATCCATTCCCAGTCCATTCAGTGGCCTTTTCCGGCCTTCTTTGCTTTCTGGAGAGGTCGGGTTGACCTCTGAATTACCTTAACCAGGCTGCCATGTACTGGTAGGAAATCAGGAAAGACGAAGAAAGAGATCAGGGTATGTCTTCTGTACTTCTCCCCCTGCCTCAGCCCCATGGTTCTGGCAGTATATTTCAATTACTGTATCTCCTGTAGGACAGATCTTCCTCCACAGTGCCAGATCTCATTAGAAATTCTATTTTTTCCCTTCGTCTTTTTGTACTGAAGCATATGTAGTAGATTATCTGTAAAGACAGCTACTAGTGATTCATCTCAACTCTATATGCACATGCTCTCCTCCCCTTAAAAGGTAGTATTTATTTCACCTTCCCTTCAAGCTGCATTTGCCTCACAACTTGCTTTGACCGTAGAATGTAGCAAATGGGATGTTTGGTCAAGTTCTTAAAAGGCCTGGTAGCTTCCATTTTGACTTTCTTGGGATCTAGCCACCTACTAACAGCTCAGGCTAATTATGAAATGAGAGACCCCATGGAAAGAGAGCCAAGCCTAGCTCACCCCATACCATTCCAGTCACTCTAGCACAGGTACCAGCTATGTAAGTGAACCCATCCTGGATCCTCACCCAGCACTACTTGAGTTGCCCCAGAGAACTCCACCAAGTGCAGAGTGGATAAGCCATTTCCACCAAGCCCTGTGCAAATTGAAGAACTATGAGAAAACAAATGGTGATTGTTTTTTTAAGACACTAAATTGTGTGGCAATTTGCTACACAGCAATAAATAATTGAAACTGATGGTAATGGCTCCTCACCACTGCAAGTTCCAAGTGCTTTGACATCCTTATTAATACACTTAACCCTGATCTTGACTCCATAAATGGTCTGTTTGCTTCATTCTTTTCAATTAAACCTTTTCAAGTTGAGTTCTGTTTTCTGTTCTAAGTTCTGTGGCCCTGCCTAATACAAGTAAATAAATAGACAATCACAGATTCTTGTTGATACCAAGATGAAAATAAGCAGGCTGCTGTGACAGGGGATGACAGAATAGAGAATTCTTCCTATTAGGCTGAGTGTTTTGAGTTGGAAAAGAAACAAACAATGGGAATAGCACTCTTGGCCATGCCTGCCTTCTATCTTCCAATATACTTGAAAGTGCAGTTTTGAGGGATGTGAGCCATACTGACCTAGAAAAACAGGACTGAAAAATGGGGGAAATGTTAAAAGAGACTTTTATACAAGGTATGAAAGTATAGGTTTATCTCAGTTAGAACTACTTTGAAATTAAGGCAACATGTTTTTATCAGTCTAATGGGCAAACATTCAAAGGAGCAGCAGAATCTCGTGCTATGAGGATGTGACAAAATAGGCTTTTCAATATGTTGCTCATTGAGAGTGAGAACTGCTATAATCTCTTTGGTATACAATCTGCCAATATCCAATTAAATAAAAAAAGAACACTTATCTTTCCCTACTCCCACTTTTTTTAAAGTTTATTTATTTTATTTTGAGAGAGAGATTGCACAGAGGAGAGGGGCAGAGAAAGAGGGAGAGAGAGAGGGTCCACACTGTCAGCTCAGAATGTGATTCAGGGCTCGAATTCATGGAACCTTGAGATCACAACCTGAGCTGAAATCAAGAGTCAGAGGCTCAACTGACTGAGCCACCCAGGTGCCCCCCTGTTCCCACTTTTGAGACTCTCTTCTAAACACCATATGTAAAGATAGAAGTACAAAGATATATTTTATTGTAACATTGTTTACAATGGCAAAAACAAAAAATAGAAACAACCTACCTACCCATCACCAGGAAAATGGTTCAATAAATTTTGGTGCATTCACATTAAGGAATTATACCAATATTTAAAAAAAATTTTTTTCAACGTTTTTTATTTATTTTTGGGACAGAGAGAGACAGAGCACGAACGGGGGAGGGGCAGAGAGAGAGGGAGACACAGAATCGGAAACAGGCTCCAGGCTCCGAGCCATCAGCCCAGAGCCTGACGCGGGGCTCAAACTCACGGACCACGAGATCGTGACCTGGCTGAAGTCGGATGCCTAACCGACTGCGCCATCCAGGCGCCCCAAGGAATTATACCAATATTTAAAAGAACGAGTTAGATCTGTATTTATTGAGCTGGAAGGATATCCATAACGTATTATTAAGAAGATATTTTAAAAAGCAAGCACTGTGTATAGCATGATCCTAAGGCAAAACCTGCATATATTCACATGTAATTGTTTATATCATAAGCAAGGGAAGAGTGTGAAAAAGTACATATCAGGCTTTTAACAGGATTACCATAGTGGGGTGAAAATAAATGGTAAAGGATTAACTTTTCCTTATGTATTTTTGGATTGCTTCACTTGTTGAAATGAGGGTTTATAACTTTTGTCTTTAATTCTCCTGTTCCCACCCCCCTCCTTCCACCTCAAGCAACAATAGCTCTCATTTATTTCACTTTCGATTAATTTTGCCTGTTCTAGAATTTTATATAAATGTAGCCATAACTTTTTTTGCCTGCCTGTGCCTTTTTGCTGTTATGTCTGTGAGGTTCATCCAGGCTGTTGTATATATTCATAGATCATTCCCTTCTAACACTAAATCATATTCCATTCAAATGACACATCACAACTTGCTTGTCCATATCCTCTTGATGGACCTTGGATTGTTTCTAGATTTTGGCTATTGTGAATAAAGCTGCTATGAACACTCTTGCACAAGAATTTTGACATAATTTCCATTTCCCTTGGATAATTACCTAGGAATTGAATTGCTGGGTCAAGGAATAGATACATGAGGATGTATGAACATATTTTACTTTTCTAATTTAAACAACCTAATAAAAACATTTCAAAAAAATTGAAGAAAGAGAATGAATCTGTATTTTTAATTTTTTTTTCAATTTTTTTTAACGTTTATTTACTTTTGAGACAGAGAGAGACAGAGCATGAATGGGGGAGGGTCAGAGAGAGAGGGAGACACAGAATTTGAAACAGGCTCCAGGCTCTGAGCTGTCAGCACAGAGCCCGACGCGGGGCTCGAACTCACAGACCGCGAGATCATGACCTGAGCCGAAGTCGGACGCTTAGCCGACTGAGCCACCCAGGCGCCCCAAGAATGAATCTGTATTTTAAAAAGGTAATAATACTTGCTAGCTTTTTCCCACTCCTTTCCCTCCCAATTGGTGTTTGGGTCTGTCAGATTTTAGGCTTCCCAGGCCAGGTCAGTGACCCACCACTCTTCGGGGTGAATCATCAAAGATGGGGAAATTCTCATGTTATACCTTCCCAACAAGAACTGTGTTTAGAGGGGTACCTGGGTGGCTCAGGTGGTTAAGCTTCCGACTTCAGCGCAGGTCAGGATCTCAGGGCTTGTGAGTTCAAGCCCCTCATTGGGCTCTAGGCTGACACTTCAGAGCCTTGACCCTGCTTCAGATTCTGTGTCTCCCTCTGTCTCTGCCCCTTCCCTGTTTGCACTCTGTCTCTCTCTCTCAAAAAAAAAAAAAAAAAAAAAACAAAAAAAAAGGACTGTGTTTAGATACCACCCACTAGAAACCATAAAACTCACGTGGTAATTCAAGAAAACTGCTAACACACACACAGGAAAGGCAGCTTCCACACTTGGAAACCACTTGCAAACAAAACAAAAGAAAACTCATGGCACTCCTTTTCTATAACAAGGCGTCGCCAGAATAGATATTTCACGTTAAAAAGAAGAAAAAGAAAAGAGTATGTTCTGAAACTAATCAAATAAACATATCAACAATGAGAGTAGAAGTAACCTCAGCACAAGGAAAGGATTTATAAACAAACTGTGAACCAAACCTTAGTCACTTCCAGGTCTAAACTGAAAGTCCAAGATGCTACAATAATCCACTCACTACCATGAAGACCTACCCTTAGGAAGCACTGGCTGGAATATACCTATATTTTTAAATGTTTAAAAGAAAAAGTACTGCAACACTGCCAATGACAGATTTTAGGGATACCTGCAGGGCTCATGGCCACCACCACCTCCCTTTTTCCTCAGAACTGGCCTTGGGTCATAACCCACATGAGGGTGACCGTATCCATCTTCCTCCAGGATAACAATTGTTTGGACCAGGGATCGACCCCTGATAGGTTAAGTTTGGATTCTAACTGTCATGAAAAGCCATTGAAGTATTTTGTGCAAGTGGTAACATGGTCCAATTTATGATTTGAAAAGATGATGGGGGGACAAATTAGGAAACATTTAGTTCGTAAGAGATGATTATGGCTGGCATTGGCAATAGAAAAGGAGAAAGGTAAGTTCTAGAGAGCCCCGCAACATCCACAAGCTGGGGAGAGGAACAAAATGTTTCTAATGAACCCAAAATGTAGGAAAGACAAGAAGCCTGTGGGGTCGCGAAAGCTAAGAGAGCAGGATGTTTTGAGAAGGAAGAATTGGTCAACCTTGGCTCGAGAAGTAACAAAGAAGAGCCTGTTTGTGAAGACGACAGCCTTCCTGTTAAGAAGAGATGAGAAGCAGGTTGTAGCTGTAAGAGGATGATGTGACAAGAGAGTAACTATACCATGTTTGTAGCTTCCTACTGCACTTCAAATAAAAATCTGAAAGACCAGGTCCTATCTGGACATACAAGTCACCCCATGACACCCGCAATGCCCACAGAGGGACTGGGCTCCTGCCAGAATCGTATCACTGAAGCAGGAAGGAAAGGGAAGAAAATAATATCAGGACCTAGCTCTCCATCATTTTCTGCTCTGCCCTCACAACACTGGCAGAGCCCAACCAGAAGCCAGAAGCATGAGAAGGTAGGTGATGGAGTCCAGAGAGGGAGGTTAGGAGGCACAGGGCAAGGCAGAGCAGGCTGGAGAGTGCACTGGGCAGGCAAATAAGCTCATCCTTGTTCACCTCCCCCTCTCATCTTTGATCATTCTCCCCATCTCCCTCCAGCCTCACTGGGCCTTCTTTCATGTCCTGGAACATACCAAGCTGCGTCCTACCTTGGGCCTTGGCACAGAGTGTTCTTTCTATCTGGAATACTCTTCCTCTCTCTACCTCATTAACTCAGAATCATCTTTCTACCTTCACCTTAAATGTCACTTTCCCAGAAAGGCCTCTCCCGAGAACGAAATATGAATAAAGTATCATTGCCACATTCTCCCATAGCACCCCATTCTTTTCTTCTTACAGCTTTCATCATTGTTTGAAATGATAGATTTGTGAAGTCTTATTTGCTCTACACCCATCTCCTCCCTCAGACTGCAAACTTCACGAGAACAGGAATGGTATCTGTTTTTCACAGTACAATTCTTGGCAATGGAGTAACTGTCCAAATATATACTTCTTGAAAGATTTAGTGAACCTGTTCTAACACCCTATGCCATATCGCCCATGATCTGTGGACGATAACAGATGTTATTTAATGGGTCCTTGTTATATGTCAAGCAATTTAGTGTGTCGTCTCATTCATTCTTCACAGCAGTGCTATGAGTCAGGGACTCTTATCGATCCTGTTTTCCCAACAAGGGATCCAAGACCCAAGAGGTCCAGTAATTTAGCCAAAGTCCCAGAGCTACATGGTATGAACCAAGGTCCTGCTGATACCACAGCCAGGGCTCTGACCTCTCCCCCATGTTACACTGCCTCCTTAAATATCTTGCTGTGGTTTTTCTTTGTTTAGATGCCTATCTTCCATATTAGACTTTAAGTTCTGTGGGTAAGAACAGGGTTTAGTTATCTATTTAATCCCATTGCACATTGCAGGTGCCCAACAAATATTGAATGCTGACTCTTTCTCACCAAGAAAACATGCCTTGTACTGACAGACCTCCCCCTTGCCCACCCCTCCAGTCTTTAGTCACATTCATTTTGCTTATTGAAAAGCAGTGGTCTCTCCATCAGACTCCTTTGATGTCCACTGCAGTGAGCTCTTCCCCTAGAGCACAATTCTTTTGATGAACTGATGAAGTCCAAGGACTAGCAGAGCCTCTGTGTGAACTCTGGACACCTGTGGACTTTCCCAAGACACTTGACCTTATCCAGAAAAACCCTGCCTCAGAAACCCGCCAGCACATCCTTTCTGACATCTGCACCATTCACCCCTGAATGTGACTTGACAATGCAGGATCAGTTCCCACAGTCACAAGCTGCCTCATTGCTTCAATGACTGTACCTTGGCTTCTTGTGAATAGAGTTTTCAGAGACCTAGACACTAGAAGCAGCACATCCACTCTGAGTTTGCCTATGGTCCAGAGACAGGAGACAGAGCATCCCAGGAGGCAGGGAGATGATTCCAAAGCACTTGTACCTACATCTCACCTCCTGCCAGTGCCTGCATGTTCTTGCAGAAGGACTGCGAATGTATTAGCCCTTTGGAGCACCTACCAGGCTTTCTGAGTAGGCCCACCTGAGCCCTGCTGACAGCCCTGAAAGGAGACGGAATTTCAGCCAAAAAGAGCCCAACTGTCAGCAGAACAGAGTTAGCAAGAGGGTGCCCTGCCACCAGCTTACCTGCTGCACAATGCAGCGATCCTCTTAACTCCTTCCTTCTTCATTGCTTCTTTTTCCTATTATCGCCCATGGTATTCTTTTCTTTTGCTGTCCCCAACTCAATTTTGTGTAATTTAGACCCTAAAAAAAGAGAGGGGAGAAAAGGTGTCAGAGTTACAAAGGACGTCATCTAACTCAGGGCATCCCAAACCCTGGAAAAATCATTTAAGAGGTTTTTTTTTTTTTAAATACAGATTCATACACCCTACTTTAGATCTACAGTTGTAAACAACTCTTGCTTTCTCTGCCAAGGCATGGCTTTCTTCAGGGTGTCTTCAGAGCACTCTCTTTTTCCCCACTCCATGTGGTTCTCCTAGGGCCACCGATTCCGTAATAAACACCTCTCTAAAGATGATTGGTCCCACCATAGGTACATAATCCAAACTGGGCTAGTCAGAGTCCTTCCCTGTGTTCTTAGACTCACTGGATAAAAGACAAAAGTGTCTCTTCCTCTTTGGTTGCCTAACTGAAAAAAATAGAACCCATTCTCCACAAAGTAGTAGCCCGAGTTCCTGCCAACTAAGAGAAACCTATCTGCAATAGAGGAAAATGAGAATCAGAGAGAGTTCTGACAGTATATGCTAAGTTCCTGAGGCAAATTTTATCTCTGAATTCCCCAGTCTCCTGTGTCAAAAAACTCCCTTGTTCTGCTTAAGATAGCTTCGAGTTTCTGTCACAAGTGACAGAAAGTATAGAAAATAATATACTAGTGAATCAGGAACTCATGGGGCAGGATTAAAAAACCTGAAATTTTTAAAGATGTCCAGGAATTTCTGATGTATGGCTAGGTTTAGGATACTCTGATAGAACAGCCTATCAGTTTATAAGGAAAAAAGCTGAGATCCACATAAGATAAGTGGCTTGATAATAACAGTAAGGTAGAATCTAGTGAGCACTTTACTACATGTAGGACCCGTGTGAAGTGAGTCACATATATGATTTCATTTGTTCTTCAGCAGTCTACTTTAAGTTTACTATGTCTAACACATCTATTTGCTGCATACTCTGTTGGTTTTATCTACAGTTATATATCTACCACCTAGCACAGTACCTAGAACATAGTAGGAACTTACTAAATACCTGTTGACTATTGAATACATTTTACAGATTAATACAATTACTACTAGTAGTAGTAGTAATAATAGTAGTAGCAGCAGCACTGCTAACATTTACTGAGTGTGTTACGTATGTTACAGATTCTTTTTAAACATTACCTTATTTGATTGTCTAAAAAAGCCTTTAAGGTAGGTTTCTACTACTCCCCATTATGATGGGAAAACTGAGTCACAGAGGTGTGAAATAATTTCCCCAAGGTCACACAGCTAATAAGTAGCAAAATTAAGATTCAAACCCAGGCAATCCGGCTCCAGAGTCCAGTTCATAATCACTGTCTTATACTGGTTTAATTAATGTATCCAAAATGACCAAGCCACTGAATAGCAAGCAGATGCAGTGTTTGAGCCTAGGTTTGTCTGCATCCAGAATCTACTCTCTTTAACTGCTCTTTATATTTCTTCTCTGTGGTTAATTATCTGGCAGTTCATGGTGGTCCACGTAAATGGTGGCCCTTGTTTTGTGCAATATATAATATGCATGGCTCTCATGGCAACTCTCACAATATGATTAGAAACCAACTATCTCAACTTCTAGAGAGGAATAGTCAGGTGTGATCAAAAACAGGACTCAATGGGCCAAATACTGAAACCAAGGTACAGCTGTTTGCCTGTTGTGTCAATTTGGTTACTACAGGAAGCAGAAGCCAAAATGGAATTAGAAGTGTAAGAGATTTACGGGGGGAAACATCTATGAAGAAGAAAGGGGAGAGGAAACAACAGTAGGTGGAGACAGCCTCAGACCACAAGGAAGTTCTGACACCTGTTAAGGGTGAAAGAGGAGGAAGGAAGATTGGGTAGGAAGACTGCCTGATTACAACGAAACTGGAAACTTGGAGGTAATCTGGGCGAGGCTGATGGGAAGTCCAGGGCAATGCTTGCCCGGTAGGGAAGTCTTGCACTGGGGAGAAATGGCCTGGCTCCAACATACTCAATCCCCGCCTGAGAGTAGCCCAGTGAGAGCAGGGCTTTGTGTCAGTGCTGTGGTTGATTCCTGAGGAGCGGCTGCTGCAAGCTGTCGGCCATCCACACTCCTTGCAACTGGTTCTCTTGGAGAGAGACTTAGGCTGTGCCTTCCCATGGCTGCCACACCTATGTACCATGAATTAAATCTTCAGAAGGAAACACCAGGGAGCCAACCACAGAAGATAAGCAGTCAGGGCCTACAACAGCACCTCACACATCTGAGTACATTTGCTTTCAAACCTTGTGTTGGTTTGGCCTTACTAAAAGTGTCAGCTCATTTAGTGAAAAATGTATGTTTTCCTGAAGAGGGGTGAGTGGGACGATTTCTCATTTATTTTTCGACAATGGACATATTTAAATTGCCACAAAGAAGTTACTATGGAAACTGCTCACAAACTTGCAAGATAAAAGGTAAAAATGGAACACTTTGTTGACATGCAAATGATTAGTCTTTGGAGACCACTTTTGAACACAGTCTTCTTGTCTGGTTCTTCTGAGTCCATTAGAATCAAAGGTAGACAGGCAAGTTTTTTGGTGTTACTTTCTAGATGCCCCTGGTGTGGTAACTCTGGAGTAAGTCTAGATACTTCCAAACTTGGTGTTGAAACAAGCAAAGTAGACAATGACATTGTACTTCTAGGTAATTTTGGGAAGGCTGACTACGAATTGCTATGAATGTGCAAACAGGCCCAGGGCAGGGAAGGTGGTTGTTTTTATGCCAGGCCCATTCTTCTGATGTACCCTGGACCTGCGTGGTTGAAACTTAACTTGCTGAGCTCTTATTTATGCAAGGTAGTTTCTCTTTCTTATCTTCTCTGGCCACATTCCATCCTTTGAATCTTGGACCAGACAGCCTTTTCAACAGAAAACAAACTTCTCATCTGAAAGCACCATTTGTCTACCTATCTCTGCTCCTCTTTCCCTGCCTCTTCCCACCCACCAATCCAATTCATTTTATGTCCGCTTAAGCATTCCTATCTTGACAAAGCTTTGAGATAGCTTTGTCCCGATTTCTGCTTTTTCTATCTGGCAATTCTTTCAACTTGCTTCTCCCAGGCCTTAATCCCAAAAGCTGTATTGAAACCCTTTTCAAAGCTGCGTCCAATAATTAAGTGGATGCAATGTGAAGAGGTGACTTGACCTGAGGAACTAGGGGTCAGAGGTTCAGGGTTCTTGATTTAGGACCATTGTTAACAAGCTTCTCAACTAGCAGCAATCAATTTCACTTCTCCCTTGTGAATCAGTCTTCATCTGTTCCCTCCACCAGGTATTTTTTCTGGCAGATCTTTCTTTCTTTCTTTCTTTTTTTAATGTCCAGCTCCTTTTCATCATTCAAGTTTTAGCTTAATTATAGAGTCCTCAAAGAGGCCCTAAATACTCTGTATTGTTACTTTCCTCTAACACCATTCTCTTCAACATTATCTTCTGTTTTCTTCAACAATTTTCTATCTGCAATTATCTTAAATGTTTCCTTGATTATTATATTTGCTCCAAAGACCTGTAAGATCCAAGAGAGCTGAGGCCTTGTTGGTCTTGTTCCCAGCTGTATTCCCTACTCCTGGCACACAGAAGATTTCTGCTCAATACATCCGTGTAGAATGAAAAGCACTGTAAAATTCAAGCAGTTGGGCCAAATGAATTTTAATGTTTCTTTTGCACTTCTAACATGACCATTGTTAAAAATGAATAAGCAAGAAAATGAAGTCACAGCAACCATTGCAATAAAACACTGAGTGCAGTGTGTATTTGTACTTATGCTTAAGAATATAAACCTGCCAAGTTCTTGCATGTGTTACAGTGTTGTCTTTCTAGTTTCCCATAGAGTGTGAACTAAGTTTCTGAGCTTGAAGATAAAGTATCTAAGGAGGATATTAGGTAGCTGTCTAAATATAAAACCACTGTATCACAGAATTAGAGTGCAATAGGTTTTATTTTTTTTTTCTTTCTAATTTTTAATTTAAATTCTACTTAGCATACACTGCAACACTGGTTTCGGGAGCAGAATACAGTGATTCATCACTCATATACAACACCAAGTGCTCATCACAACAAGTGCCCTCCTTAATGCCCATCACCCATCCAGTCCATCCCTCACTCACCTCTCACCATCAACCCTCAGTTTGTTCTCTATCTTTAAGAGTCTCTCGTGGTTTGATTTGCATTTCCCTGATGATGAGTGATGTTGAGCATTTTTTCATGTGTCTGTTAGCCATCCGGATGTCTTCTTTGGAGAAGTGTCTTTTCATGTCTTTGGCCTTTTATTTCTTTGTGTTGTCTGATTGCTGAGGCTAGGACTTCCAATACCATGTTGAATAACAGTGGCGAGAGTGGACATCCCTGTGGCGTTCCTGACCTTGGGGGAAAAGCTCTCAGTTTTCCCCCTTTGAGGATATTAGCGGGGGGTCTTTCCTATCTCAAGTAATTTTTTTTAATCTTTTATTTTTGAGAGAGAGAGACAGAGAGAGAGAGAGAAAGAGAGAGAGCAGGGGAGGGGCAGAAAGAGGGAGACACAGAATCCAAAGCAGGGTCCAGGCTCTGAGCTGTCAGCACAGAGCCTGATGTGGGGCTCGAACCCACCAACAGTGAGGTCCTGACCTGAGCCAAAGTCAGATGCTCAACTGACTGAGCCACCCAGGTGCCCCTCAGGTACTATTTTAACAAGACTTATTTCACAAGAAATTCCTTTCAATGAGGTATTCGAAGACTCAAAATCATAGCACGCTGTGGTATTTGTTACATATTCAGGACTGTTTCTAGGGAGAAACAATACTTACTATTTGGAAAATGTGTCTGAGGGCTGCTTGATCCTATACCAGTGCTTCTGACACTTGAGCACGGAGGACTCCGTAAAGCACAGATTCCTGGTCCCCACCCCAGAGTTTCTGGTTTTGAAGGTCAGAGGCATGGGGAAGGGTGCGTAGGACCGGAGAGTCTAACAGAAATACTACCAAGTTTATCACACTAACTCTCTCAGCTTAACCTGTCCGCTAGGCCGGGGGAGAACTACAAGTCCCGGCGTGCCCCGCGCGCAGAGGGCGGAAAGTCGGGCACTTCCGCTCCACGCAGCGCCTCTGCCCCCGCGTCTCGACGTGTCACCGGCGGCGCCGCGGCTGTGGCAAGAGAAGGACCTAACTGGGGGAGTTCGAGGCGGCAGGCGGCGGCGGTGACCCCGGCCAGGATCTGCCCCGGCGCGGAAGTGTTCCGGGGTCTGTGGGGACCAGGGGAGGGAGCCGGCGGCTCGGCCCGCGCGGGGCACGATGTTGAACATGTGGAAGGTGCGGGAGCTGGTGGACAAAGCGTGAGTATCGGGGGTCAGTTGTGGCCAAGGCCCACGCAGAGGAGGGGAGGAAGGGGGAAGGGGAGCTGGCCCTGCGCCCGGGGCTGCCCGCGTCACGCCCCCCGGCTCGGCCAGTCCCATCATGGCGGCGACCGGCTCTCTCTCCGACCCGGAGCAGGTCCCGACCCGCGAGGGTGAGAAGGGACCCTTCCTCGTTTCAAAACATCCTGTTAGCCCCCTCCTCTCCTGTGCAGGCCTTCCTCACCTTGCTCCTACCCCCATCCCTCTAGGCACAGACCCTTTGGTCAGGGGAGGGGGTGGGGTTGTCCAGAGCTGGGTCACTGCCCTGGTTGGAGGACTGTCTTGGCCCCAGGCTGTGGGGTTTTGCCTCCGGGGCAGCTGGGAAGGCTTGGAGGTGGGGGATGCAATGCACTGACCCTCTGTGTTCTCAGGGTGTGGTGCAGAGACTTAGGCCTGGTCGGGTTGCTTACTAGGTTTCTTTTAATTCCTAATGAACCTGAAGTGTTGGAGTGGGTGGTAGGTGTAACAAGTGGCCATTGTGGTCAGGCTGAAGTTACTCAAGAGGAGATTCATCCTTTGCTTTTCTAACACTAGTGAAAGTAGATCACCACATTACTTACTGTGATTCTTCTTTTCCTCTGTTTCCTTTTCCACTACATTTCATTTTTGGAGGGTCACTTGTTCCATTGGGCTTAGTTAACAAGTAATTAAGAAATTTACCCTGAAAAAGGAAACAACCCGGGTTTATATCCCGTTGATCTGCTTTTAACTTCCCTGACAGGTAAAATGACTAATGCATAGATGATTTCCTATGAGTTAGGTTATAACTTTAGTGTCTCACTACACCAGAAAAACCTTAACACTTAACAGACGTAACATTAAGGACTTCTAGGCCAGCAGGAAATAAAGTTTAAGAATTTAACCAGTCCTCTTCCTTTGGCTTCTAGTGATTGTGCAATACGTGTGGTGACAGAAACATTGGTGATACCGACCCAACCTAAAATCAGGAAGTGTTGATGGCAAACTTTTCAGTTTTTCTTGACACCAAAAAAAAAAAAAAAAAACACCAAAAACCAAAAAACACAATTTATAGTGGCTTGGATAATCATCAGATGGAACTTAGAATTTGACCATATTTTCCAATTTGCTGTGCTACCAAGAAGGCAGTAGAGCACCAAAGGGACATGGGTTTTAGAGCCTTCAGAGCTGGGTTCAAGCTCTGTAACCTTGGCAAGTTAAGTAACTTTAGGTGCCCCAGTTTTCTTAGGTGCAGTATGAAAATAATGATAGATACCTGCCTTACAACGTTGTAAAGCTTAAGGACTAAGGACTTTACATATAAAGCTCTTGCCACAGTATATTTAGATCAGTATACTTTGGATGACTGTAGCAGATGTTCTGCATTGAGAGGGAGATAAACATTAAAAGAGAAACTCCATGTTTGAGAAATGGTTTGCTTTAATAATTTTCCTTTATCAGCTGTTCATTTGATCATTAAGTCCTCAGACATTTATTTTGGGTTTGTTTTGCTATTTATATGCCCTTTGCTTCCTAAAGATAAAATCATGGTTCTTTTCCAGATACAGGTTCATTCGTTTTTTATATTTTTAATTTTTTTCCAATGGACACTGTGCATGCCTTATTGGATCATTGGTTGTTTATTAATATGGTGTAAAGACTGGGATACTAGCTTAAATAGCTTTGAAAGTCCAAAAGTCTCTACAAAACTCTTTATTTCTAAGCCAGAGAGCAGCAAAAGAGATCTAAGAGAAACCTTGTTATCTTAGAGAACTAAGTTTGTGGTACTCACAAATTTGCAGAAGCTATATACATTTTTCAGGAGACAGAAATCAAGGCAACGTTCCTGCTGATGTTGTACGTTTGCTATTGTTTGTCTTTATCACCCATGTTACTAATCTTCAAGTGTTCAGGTGAAATTTGGCACATAAGTAGTTATCAAGTCATCTAATGGAAGAACTGTTGTTGAAAAAGAACTTCTGTCTTCCTTTTTACTACCCATTTTAAAATGGAGACTTGAACCAAGTTCAGGAACATGTAAGAATTCTGCCACCAAGGACTTTTTAAAGTTTTTGTGGGTGTCTGACACATGATATTAAGATTAGAATGTGAGGTTATTTTACTGAATACTTAGAATTTAATTTTCATCTTTCATTGGCAGGAGAGAAAAAAATTCTTCCCTCAAAATGTAAGCATCTTACAGAACCAGTACCTGTGGCACAGTGTCCAGTTAGATTCTTCACCTTAAAATGCCATAATGGAGGAGAAACCAATCTGTAGAATGGCTGCTTTGATTATTAGAGGAATAAGGTATTGAGGGAACTTGGAAATGAAGAAACGATGAAGTGATTAAGGACTGCTCGGAGAGTTTGGATTAATAGAATTAGGTCTTATGTATTAGGAAGGGCACAAGTTAGGGGTTTTAGAGACCTGGGTTCAGATTCTGATACTTCCTTTTAAGCTAGCCATATGTATAATTTTGCAGAGAATCACATAAATATCCAAATGATAGATTCCTTATCAGTAAAATGAGAGGATCAGGGTAGACAAAGGCTGTTTTCAACTTTACTGGCTATTTGGAGACATGAATTTCCATTGCGTGGGCAGGGGGGAGATATGGAACTGGTATTTCATAATGGCACATAGATTTTGGAAAGTCATTCTCCAGCGACAGTTTTGGCTGAAAAAGGATTTTTTTTTTAAAGTGGTAATCAATAATTGTTATATTTAAATGCTTTATGCAGTAAATAAATGCAACCAATGACTCAGGAAAACTAGGGCTTTTATTTAGTATATATCCCTACCCAGCGAGGTTTACTTGAGAAAGAAAAATGTTTTCTTTCAAAATGTGTTCCCTAGAGCTGCAGTTAGATCAAGTATGGTGGCAGTTCTGAAGTATAACGATGTATTTCAGATATTGGCTTTTGAGAGCTTGAAGACATGGAGGGTGAGGAGATACTTTCCACAATTGTTGACCTCCTGGTAGTATTAAATGGCTTGTTGTGCAGAATACTGTGGAACTGAGGAAAAGCAGATAAAGTCATAGGCCAGCCAGAGCTTAGAGTACCAGTTTCCTCCCACTTGTACTCAAGTTGCATGAAAGGCAGCTGTGGCAGGAAGGGATAAGTGGCACCACTCCCACCAACTAGGACTAGCTTGACCATTATCATTGTGTGACCTGCCTTCTTGTAATAAAGTTGGATTCTTTGATATTTTGTTATCCCACACATGGTATAAATTAAAAGTTGCTACAGTTCTGTTCTGTTTTTTCTCCAAACTTTGGGAATGTAGTCAACGTGACAGATAGTGGTAGATCAAAATGGCTACTTATTATTCAAGCCCAGTTAATCCTTCTCTTCCATTGCACGCAGTAGTACTAGTGGTAAATCTATTTCATCGGTGGCCCTTACTCTTTTTATGATAGTGATTCAAATAGTGCTGGCCAGCTGCTATTGGTGAACAACTGCTATTGGTAGTCCTTTCTTATTTCCTTAAGCTTGGCTTCCGTTTTCCCTTATAAGTTGATTTTTGTTGGTGTTAACATGCGGTTTTATCCCCTAAATGTTTGTAGAGCTATAGAAACTACTGTTGCCTAGTCTAGACTCCAGAAGGAGAACCTTTTACTTTTTAAGAAAATATTTCATTCAGTTATTTCAACAGATAATACTTTTTTTTTTTTTTTTTGGAGTAGTACTGTATTTTCTGAACTTGAAAAGTACAATACAGGTACCCTGCCTTCAATAAACTTGCCATTACAATTACACTATATTTTGAACTTACTGTCAGTTTTGCTTTTTAGTCACCAGATGGTTTCCCCCTTATTTTCCCTGTCTTCCCAGTAAATCTCTGTTCCGTTTGCTTCTTAGAATTTGAAAGCAGACATGGTTGTCAGCTTTTTAGTCTTCCCCTATCAACTTTTTTGGGAACCAATAATAGATCATTGTTATTAGTGAAATAATTAATTATCCGCCCTCTCTTATGGTAAGTGGATATAAGAAGATATTAAGAATTTAATTCCAAAGACAGAAGAGTTTAATTTATCTTCTGCCAATATTTCTGTAGTTTAAATTAGCCAATTTAGTACTACTGTCAAAATGCTTTTAAAAATCACTTAGTTGTCTCTTATGTTTTTCTGTGCCCTGTAGTGTTAGTTTACAAGTAGTTTTTCATTTGTTTACTGATATATCCACTGAAAGTACTTGTGTGTGTGTTTTTTTTTAATTTAATTTTAAGTACCACTTATTTAGTTAATACTTCTAGTTTTTACAGTGTGGCTCCACAGTTGAACCTTTTTGTGTGCTCTTAAATTATTTTCTTATTTCATTTTTTTTAAACAAATTAGTTTTTTTTTTTTAATTTTTTTTTTTTAACGTTTATTTATTTTTGAGACAGAGAGAGACAGAGCATGAACGGGGGAGGGGCAGAGAGAGAGGGAGACACAGAATCGGAAGCAAGCTCCAGGCTCTGAGCCATCAGCCCAGAGCCCGATGCGGGGCTCGAACTCGCGGACCGCGAGATCGTGACCTGAGCTGAAGTAGGACGCTTAACTGACTGAGCCACCCAGGCGCCCCTAAACAAATTAGTTTTTAATGTTTATTTATTTAGAAAGAGAGAAAGTGCCATTAGGGGAGGGGCCGAGAGAGAGGGAGAGAGAGAATCCCAAGGAGGCTCTGTGCTGTCAGCACAGACCCTGACATGGAGCTTGATCCCAGGAACCATGAGATCATGACCTGAGCTGAAATCAAGAGTTAGATGCTCAGCCGAGCCACCCAGGCGCCCCTCTTACTTATTTCTAGTGTTTACTTAATAATTCTTTTAAGAAAAAATAAAGAGTAAAGGCAGCCTTTTTTTTCTTAGTTTTTTTTTTTAACGTTTATTTATTTTTGAGAGAGAGAGAAAGAGCGTGCGCAAACAGGGGAGGGTCAGAGAGACAAAGACATAGAATCTGAAGCAGGCTCCAGGCTCTAAGCTGTCAGCACAGAGCCTGACGCAGGGCTCAAACCCACAAACTGTGAGATCATGACCTGACCTGAAGTCAGATGTTTAACTGACTAAGCTACCCAAGTGACCCAAGAGTATAGGCAGTTTAAATAACATTTTAATCTTGAAGAAATTTTATTGTTTTATCTTTCATATTAAGATATATCTAGCTGTGAAAAAGTACTTTTTTAGTATTTGTAATAGCTCTTATGTACAAAAAGTTAACTCCTTTTAACCTCAACTGACATTACTTAATATTCTTGGACAATGTATTTGAACTGTTTATTCTTTTATGCCTTTTTTTATTGTTTGTTTTTTGAGAGAGAGATAGAGAGCGTGTGCGAGCAGGGGAGGGGCAGAGAGAGGGGGAGACACAGAATCCAAAGTAAACTCCGGGCTCTGAGCTGTCAGCACAAAGCCTGATGTGGCGCTCAAACCCTCGAGTTGTGAGATCATGACCTGAACTGAAGTCAGATGCTTAACTGACTGAGCCACCCAGGTGCCCCTCTTTTATGCTTTTTTAAGGTGTCACTTCATGAGCTTTCCTTGTTTGGTCTAATTACATATGTTTATATATATGTTTTTATAGTAATTTGCTAGCAAAACACATTCTTCTACTATACCTCCAGGTGATATTTAATGGATCTAGGAAGCAGTTTGGTTCAGAGATCAGAACTGAATCGAAATCTGAGGTCTACTATGAAGAAACAGTGGTCTTGGGCATTGGAACAATATCTCTTAAATTTTTCTGTCTGGAAAATGGAGATGATAATTATTTTACAGGGTTCTTGTGAGGATTAAGTTCATGTGAAACACTTAGCATATTACCTGACATAAACTCTTGAAATACCTATTCTTATTATGTAATGCAGAAAATCATTTATAACATAGAAAAAAAAACAAAGGAATATAGTGTTTAAAAGAATAAAGAAAATATTGTTGTTAGATTAGATTATTTACAAGTATGTAAGGACTGTGTCTTAATCCATGCATCATTATTTTCAGTGAGCACTCTTTCATAAAACTCTTCACCTGAATGGACATCTTAACCTACATATAGGAAAACTCATATAAATATCTCTAATGTGTATGCCATGTGTTGTTTTCACCAAGTCATAAATGCTTTTACTTTAATATTGAAAACATGTTACAGAAGTAGAAGTAATTCTTTAAAAAGATATGATGAGGAATAAAGTCTTTGGGGAGACATATTGCAATTTCTATCTGCTAATCTTTGTTCAGTTTGTTTTGTATTTTCTAAAGATATTAAAGATAGTACTAATGTAAAACATTCTCCTAAAATGTAAAAAGATTTATTTTTTGAACTTGACAGTTAATTCTTTTTTTAAGTTTATTTTTTTGAGAGAGAGCATGCATGCAGGGGTCAGGGGTAGGGATTGAGGGTGAAGAGACAGAGAGAGAGGGAGAGAATCCCAAGCAGGCTTCATGCTGTCAGCATGGAGCCCGATGTGGGCCTCGATCTCCTGAACCACAAGATCATAACCTGAGCCGAGACCAAGAGTTGGACACTTAACTGACTGAACCACCCAGACATCCCCTAATTCTTAAAGAAACTGAACAGTATCAAGAAAAAGAACCCTCTAAGTAATCAAATTTGCCATCTCTGACAATAGATGAGCAATATATACAGGAACACACATTGCAGAAAGAGCTTTCCGATTATTCAGCCCATTCTCCCAAGTTGGCAAGAAATTCTTTTGGCTTACCAGAGTTCTTTAGCCTGAAAATTAAACACAGGTAAAAGAACATAATGTATTCCCGTGTTGGAACTAATTTATAGCTAATTATGATTTGTGGATAAATTTAGCTAATGAATTATTAGTTGGAGTAATTTTGTTAATGCGTAACAATAGGCATGTTTTGTATTTAAGTGAGTTTGCCAATTGTTTTAGAATGTCTTTTGACATGCAAATTTGTTTAGTTTTGAAATTCTTAGGAAAGTATTTAAGTTCTACATAATTCAAATATCAATAATTTTTTTCAATTTCCACATAAATTCACCATTCACCATTATGTGGTAAATGTGTATGCATGCTTTCGAAATGTTTCACTCAAAAATTCTCATTCAGATAGCCTTAAATTTTTAAAATAGCAAAAATATATGCATTGAAAATTCAGTTTCCTGGGTTTTTTTGACTTTTGTTTTCATGTATTTTTAGAAGATCGTTAAAGAACAATGCAAATAAATATACTGAGGATTTTTTTCTATTGATTTTTCTCATATTTGTTCTTCAGCTTAGGGTTGTTGATTAAAACTTTTTATTTGCAGCTAAACCACAATGGTTAAGTAACATCCTTAGTTTGATGTGTTTGCCTTATATTTAGAAGTTTGGTACTGAATGGGCTTTTGAAGTGTGGCTCATTTCTCATGAAGCCAAATAAAAATTTTAACCCTGCAGTCTGCTCTCCACACAGCAATGATTGATTCTTGAAAAATACTAAATCAGATCTGTCTCAGCTTTTCAAGTCACTTCTCATCTCCCTGCCTCTCAGCCTGTACTCGATCTGGCTCTCTGCTGCCCCCTCTGGCCCCATCTTCCATTACTCTCTGATTCTCTGTTCACTTTCTGTTTAAAATAGCACGCATCCACCTAAGTCACTCATTTCCACCTCTGCTTCTTTTATTTACATGTATTCTGCTGCTACCTCTAGGATGTGAACTCCTTGAAGGCAGGGACTTCGTCTTGTTTACTGCTGTATTACTAACTCTTAGAACAGTGTATGTTATATAGTAGGTGCTCAATAAATATCTTTGACTATGTTAAGTTTGATAAGCTGATTTATATTACTGAAGAAATCTTCTAAGTCCATGTATTTCTAATAAAAGCTAATAGTTATTTAGTATCTCCCATGTGCCAATAAGAATTATGACAACATTGTTATCATCTTCAATTTATTGATGAGCAAATAGGCCACAGAGAAGTCCAGGAACTTGCTGAAAGTAACACATCTAGAAAATAGAGTCTAGATTTATATATAGATGTTTACTTTCAGAACATATATTTAACAGTTTTTGCTAACTTTTACAAGACATAATTATCAAAAAAATATTTTACTATAATAAAGGTGAGTTGCCAGTGTATACTTTATACTAATTAAAAATTACTTGGAAAAATATTCATAATATTTAAAATTTCTGCACCAAATTCATTGAGTGTTTATTCTTTTTTTCCCCCCATATGTACCTGTCATAAAAGAAAAATTTTCTGGACTCTTGATGTACTTTGAATAATGTCTGTATGTTAGATGCCCGTCAACAGAAGGAAAGCAAACAGATGTTTGTGTAGGTGCAAAAGAAAATCTTTAGCTATTGTAATGAAGGTATTCACTACTTAATCCTAAAATTTGTGACATTTATGGGGTGCCTGGGTGGCTCAGTTGGTTGAACATCCAACTTTGACATAGGTCGTGACCTCACAGTTCGTGAGTTTCATCCCTGCATCGGGCTCACTGACTGAGCCTGCTTTGGATCCTCTTTCCCCCACTCTCTCTGCTCCTCCCCTGCTTGTGCTTTCTCTGTCTCAAAGAAAAAAAAAAAAAAAAAAAAATATATATATATATATGTATGTATATATATATATATTTTTTTTAAATGTGACATTTATAAACATTATGTGCTTCAGAATTAGTAGTCCTCTGTAACCAGCTTCCACAACTTATTAAAGTTTCAGATAGTTTTTTGATTGTGGTCTTTGCTGTGCCCTTAGTGCTGTGTCATATTAATCTGTAATTTATGCCCAACTTTTCTCAGTTTTTCTTCAGACTGAGCATTTAGAAATAATTTTTCTTAGTCCATTATATACTTATCCAAGTACTGTATTTTTGGCATAGATTGTTAAGTATTAAAATGTTATGCAGTAACTGAAAATATATTACTGATATCCTTACTAATCTTGGCCATACCTCATAAAGGTCCTTCAATGAGTGCTCATTAAACATCTACCATGAGCCCTGTAGGGTACTATGAGAGACAGACCTTATGGTTCCAGTGGCATGTATGATTCTGTCAAGCAGATGCACTTGAAAAACACATGAAAAGCACATGAACAAGAAATAGAGAGTAATACAAGATGGTATGATATCTGAATTTAGGGTACAGGATGTAAATATTTTTGAAATTCAGAGAATAAAAAGAACAGGACTGAGCAAAAATTCATGAAAGAGATACATCCTGAGACACTTTTTTTTTAAGTGTTTATTTTTGAGAGAGAGAGAGAGTGTGTGAGCAGGGGAGGAGCAGAGAGAGGGAGACACAGAATCTGAAGCAGGCTCCAGGCTCTGAGTTGTTGGCACAGAACCCAAGGCAGGGCTCCAACCTACTAGCAAGATCATGACCTGAGCCGAAGTCAGATGCTTAACCAACTGAGCCACCCAGGTGCCCCCTGCCCCCGTTTTTTTTTTTTTTTAAAGCATATTTACCCGAAAGGAAGATGAGGCTGAATAAGGTATCAAACATGAAGTGCAAAATCTGAAACAGGTGAAATAATGATGTAGATTCACTGATAAGAACCTGCACCCAGATGGTTGTGAACATAGGGTGACATCAGTGAATACTCTGAGAAGGTGTCCCATTGCAAAAGGAAGTCCCCCTTCTATTCCAATCAAATAGTCCAAATTAAATAATTTGAAGTATAGATACTTGGGTTTTTTTAGAGCTTGAGGGGGAATAAATTATAAAGGTCTCAAAATTTTGATAGGTTCTAGAAGTAATTTCCTTTATATCAGAAAAGTTGAATCTAGTTTTCAGGATTTTGAAGTACATTTGGATAAATCCATGTTTAATCAATCAAGGATGAAAATGAAAAACTATGAATTTAAATGAAATATCAAAGTATTTGACATCATATGGAGGTAGTTTTATAAACTTATCATTGTTGAGGTAGGTGCAGGATTTCTCGTTTTAGCATTGTTGATAGGATTTTTTAGTTACATACTTTTGGTTAGTGTTTGATATTTGGCAGTGTTTCTGAACTTAATCAGATAGAAAAAAAATCTGTTAGTTATGTAATCACACTGTAAATATCAAGCATTTGTGTCTACAAAGATGTAATTTTCACATGTTGTCCCAGTGCAGAATATCTCATCAGTTTATCATTCTGTCAGAAGAGTTTTATGCTTTTTCTTTTTTTAAGGTTAACTAATTTCAGTACTTTTAGATTTTTTTCCTGAAGGAGTTAGGCAATATGTTTAATAAAATTATCTTAATAGGGTATTTTAAGCAGAAGTAGGGTGCCACATATTTGAAAAAATAAATGGTCTTGAGTGTGCCCAAGTTGAGCAGATTGCTTTGGATTTCAATTTTATTTATTTATTTATTTATTTATTTATTTAAAAAATTCTTTTAATGTTTATTTATTTTTGAGAGAGAATGAGCAGGGGAGGAGCAGAGAGAGAGAGGGAGACCTAGAATCCGAAGCAGGCTCCAGGCTCCGAGTTGTCAGCACAGAGCCCGACTCAGGGCCCAAACCCACGAACCATGAGATCATGATACAAAGTGAAGTTGGACACTTAACCGACTGAGTCACGCAGGTGCCCCTCAATTTTATTTTTAAATGAGTGGTGGAAGGGGTATTGAAGGGGAGACCTGATAAATTAAGAGATTTTGTCCACTTCTGCTGTATAAAACAGGATAAGGTCAACTTTCCAGGACTGTTAAGAGAATTAAATGAGTTAATGTATTGTGGAAATGTTACCAGTGAGTTCTCAATACATTCTTGTTTATTGCTTTCATTTTGTTTATTTAGTTTTGTCATTGTGAGACAGCTTTAAAAAGTGATAACCCAAAATTAAAAGATAGAGATGAACAAAGACTGTTCTATTAGAATTAAGTAGAGTAACAATTTGTTAGATTAGTTCCAGTTAATAGAAATTTAGAAGTTGGCAGAAATTTTTTAATAAACTTTTAAACCCCTTTAACAGTAAAATTTTACCATTAAAAGTATTTTAGTGGCTATTCTATCCATACCTGTAAAAAGTTAGAACACAAATAAAATTCTTAACACTATACTTATTTTTAAATACCTTAGATATTTGATCTGTTTGTGAAACCATATGATAGCTCCTGACAAGAAAAAGATCACATTGTCCTTTCTTTATAAAAAATTTTTTTGATTTACGAACTAACTTGTGTAAGAGGCCTTAAACAACTGTCATCAATAGGGAAAGATTTGTTTCACCATTAACACACAAAACAATGCAAGTCTAAAGCTTCTTTAAATAGAGTAGAAGTGGTTTTGGTTGTTGAATAGGAATAATATTCCATACTTTAAAAAAAAAAAAAAAAGGACCTTGAGAGATTAGGCTTTTAAATTTTATTACCTTGGAAGCTTAGATTTTTAAAATTCATTAGAAATTGCACTTGAGGAACTTGTACCTGAATTGATAATGTGTACCACAGGATATACAATTGAATTTGTAATCACTGGTATTTCCACAACTTTCCAATAAACATTTTATGCTAAATATTTGACTAAAAGTTTTTCTAGCAAGTGGGAATGGGCGTCCTAGTTATTTAGAGTCATGAATATTCTATCACTATTGTATCTAAATATAACATTTTGCTAGCTTTTATTAACTTGCCATTAAATATGGTAATAGGTTACTGTGATACGTGGAAACTTTGGAATTAGAACAGTCCTGAGAGTTTCATTGAGGGTGTTTTTGTCCTATTTATTAGTTGAGTAAAATGTTTCACTGTGAGGATTTTTTACTCATATCAATATATAAGACTGCTTGACATGCTAACATGGTTTAGCACAGGAGATGTGGTGTTTGGTTTACCTAAAGAATAAAATTTGTGTAAGTTATATTACTTATTGTTCCTTCACTATAACTTAAATATAAAATGACATTAATTATAAAGATCTGGTAAGCCTTGGGGCGCCTGGGTGGCTTGGTCGGTTAAGCGTCCGACTTCGGCTCAGGTCATGATCTCACGGTCCGTGGGTTCGAGCCCCGCGTCGGGCTCTGTGCTGACAGCTCAGAGCCTGGAGCCTGCTTCAGATCCTGTGTCTCCCTCTCTCTGTGACCCTCCCCCGTTCATGCTCTGTCTCTCTCTGTCTCAAAAATAAATGTTAAAAAAAAAAAAAAAAATTTAAAAAAAAGATCTGGTAAGCCTCAATTTCATTATGTGTTTTAACTCTGATAAACTTTAACAATTAAACTTAATGCATTTTGTATCTAAAAGCATAATGGACACTCTGTATCTAAACTCTTTGATGCTTTAATGGAAGAGTGATTGGGCTTGAGAAGGCTAGTTCTTGCCTAGTTCAAGACTGAAATATATGATCTCCAAATTGTAGAATCAAGAAAATGATAGCTCAAAATGAAAAGGAAATAAGCCCAACCAATGATTTTCATGAAGTTTGACTTCGTTCCAAGTTATGTATGTTACCTAGAGAGATAAATTAAAAAAAAAAAAAATGATTGAGGTAAGAGTCACACAACATTAACCATTTTAAAATGCTGAATTCAGTGGCATTTAGTATATTCACAATATTGTGCAATTAGGCAGATTTTTAAATAAACTTTTATTCTGAAATTTAAATTTTAACAATAGTAAGGAAAACACCTGTATATCCTTTACCCACATTCACCAGTTTTTAAGATTTTGCCATATTTGCTCGACATTCGCTCTTCCTCTTCCACTCTGCATGCGCATGCACATGCACACACACACTCACTCACTCACACACACACTTTCCTGATCCATTTAAAAGTAGGTTACATGCCCCCTTTGCCTCCAGAGTTCAGTGTGCATTTCCTAAGAACAAAGATGATTCTCTCACATGGCCATAGTATGGATATTAGATTCAGAAAACTTAACATTGAAACAGTAATTTTATCTCTTTGTAGTCCATATTCTAATTGTGTCAGTTGTCTCATTCCAGTGCACAGTTCTGTCCAGAATCATGTATTTAATTGTCATGACTCTTTAAGTCTCCTTTAACGAAGAGTTCTTTAATCTTTCTTTGCCTTTCATGATATTGGTATTTTTGAACATAATAGGCCAGTTATTTTATAGAATATTCCTCAATTTAAGGTTAGCTGGTGTTTCCTCAGGTATGTATTCTGAGCTGGGATATTACATTAAGTAATAACATGTCCATTTCAGGAGGAAAACAAGGTGTGTATGCTCTTTTAATTTTGAGCACTCAGTTAAAGGTGTTGTCTGGTTTCTCCATTATGTAGTTGTTTTTCTCGTTGCAACTAATAAATAGTCTGTGGGGAGATACTTTAAGATCTCTCCTCATCAAACTCCATCCCCCCCCCCCCCCGATTCAGCATCTACTGATGCTTCTTCCTTGATGTGATAGTTACAAATGATGACTCCTCTCTCTTCAACCACCTTCCCCCACGATCCATCCTTCAATATATAATTACCAGTTTACTGTAAGGAAGAGCTCTCATTTTCCCCCCTCTGTATATCCCTCCTTTGTGGATTTTCATTTTATTCAGTGCCTTGTAATCCCTACTGTCCTTATTTATTTCAGTACTCAAATTGTCACAGATTTGGTCAACAGGAGCCTTGTAAAGTTGGCTTATGTCCTTTTGCCACTTTTCTTTTTTTAAGCATTTTCTCACTTTCTGGCAAAAGATGTGTGAACCTTTTTCTGTACTTTTACTCCCTCATCCATAGAATGAGCCATTTCTCCAAGGACCCTTGGTTTTGATTACTTTTAGTGGTGAGGCAGATTTTTAGAATGAAGATTATATCGTAGATTATATAGAGAGATTTTTGTTGTAATTAAGATGTTGCTAGAATTTCTTAGTATGTAGAAACACCTATAGTACAAAGAGTTGGCACATGGGACAAAGAGGTTTTTTGAAGTGTGGTGGTGATTTTCTTTTGGATAATTAAGGTTTTATTTTCAAATTGTGAAACTTTAACGGAATTGCTGTTCTCTCCATGCTTTTCCCACTTACAGCAATGTAATTTGCTTTCCATAAATCAATGAAGTATGAAAAGACAAAAATCGCAGCATGTGCTTTACAAGTGTATATATTGTAGATAATCTGATTATGTCAATAAGATGCTCCCGTAGAATGTATTCTTCCAGTGGTATTCCCTGTTACAGCCATCTACCTGTAATTCATATACTTCTCTCCTGTGATAACTTGTTTGGATTTTGAATTGTTTATGCTAGCTGCTGATTACTGAGTAATTTAAGTCTCAATTATGGCAGCACTATCCTAATTAGAATGCTGGATGTTGGCACTTAATTTAGCAAACAAGTGTAAAATGTCTGTGTGACATTTGTAGAAATAAGTATTGAGGATTAATTTTCTGTAGATAATCTTAGGATGTATATCTTAAGTATAGACTTATGCTTACTTTATCTGCAAACCAAATACATAACTCATTTGGAATATGAAATCCTTTTGACTTAAATTGGAAAAATATGGCTATAGTTGAAAGTGGCATTTTTCCAACAATTACAAAAAACATTGTGTGAAGAAGCAGCAAAATTACACAATTTTAAATAATTAAAACAAATACAAGTAATTGGCACATTGAGAGTAGAAGAGTTTGAGAAAATTAATGGAGATGCAACATTGGTGTTTGATTTCAACATAGGTAGTATCCCTTTGGCCATGTTGGAATTTATGAGGAGTAATTTGAAAATAACATACACACATTCCTTTTAGACTGATAACATTTTTTCAGATAGGGGTGTTTTTTGTTTTTTTTGTTTTTTTTTTTTTATAATGTATGATAGTAATCATCTTTTAGTGAATGAATTAAAATGTATTCTTAATGTTTATATAATCTCTGATAAAAAGACTGAAATTATAGGCATGCTTCTCATGTGAGATGGCCAAATGACAGAGGATGAGGTGTTGTACTAAGGATTGCAGGAAGCCACAGGATGACCTAGTTTATTTTTTTCACGAATATTTATTGATTATTTGGAACTCTTTAAGATACTCGAAGTGTAGTTATAAACAAGTTTTGGTGGGGAGAGACAAATAAAAACAAATAAATAAAATAATTACATTTTTTAAGTGTTATGAAGGAAAGGGGCTGAAGTAGAATGATGAATGGGAGGGACTGTGTTAAGTAGGATTGGAGAAGGAGACCTTTCTGAGGACATGGCATTTATGTTAAGACTTAAAAGATTTTAAAGTATAGCACAGAGAGTAAAGGAAAGTATCCCAGAGAGAAGATGCTGTGGAGCAAGCAAAGTGGAGAAAGAGCTGGTGAGAAAGAGAACAGTGTGGCAAGAACATGGAAGAAGGTAGTCTCAGGGAATGTTTGGCCATTGCATGGAATTTGGATTTATTTTAAGTATAATAAAAAGCTGGTGAGGAATTTCGATAAGCAAGAACATGAAATGATTCCACTTATGTAGCTACTCTTGGTGCCGAGTTGGATAACGGATCAGAGGGGGACAAGTAGAAAGAGGCAGTGGTTAAAATTGTGATTTTATCATAAGAGGTTAGGATCAGAATCTCTGAACTTCATTTGTGGATTCAGACTACCTAGGTTGAAATCCTAAGCATACCACATTTATCTCTGGATTCATACTACCTGTGTTGAAATCCTAAGCATACCGCTTAATAGTTGTATTAAGCAAGATACTTAACCTCTTTGTGCCTCGGTTTCCTTATCTGTGAATGGGAATGGTGATGTTAACTGCCTCATAAAGTTGATAGATCAGATGAATTGTTTGTAAAGGGCTTAGGACCTTGCCTGGGCCATAGAGTTAGGTAAGGCCTAACTCTTTTGCACAGCTCTTCTTTAGTAACAGATTGTGCAAAGCGAAGACATGGTTCCAGTATGTACCAGTTCCAGTTAACAGGGCGCCATGCAAAATGAGGGCTGTTTATATGAGAACTACAGCATCTGTAGTCACCCTTTATGACTCCTAAATCGATAGTTGACACTGAGCATAAGTAAGAGATTTAAAGTTTTTGAAGTATTTTTTTAGCCTTTGATTTCAATGTTTTAGCTCTACACATGTTTCTGTGGACATAGAATTCTGCCAACATGTCTTAACATTTTAAGTCTTTGCTAGGGGTTACTAAATTAACTTTAGGGGATATAGCAAATTAACAAGTCTTTATGGCCATGCCTTCAGAAGACCTGAGATTGAAACTTTATTCCAGGATAGCCTCATTTCTTTTCTTGTCTTTTTTTTTTAAGTAGGCTCCACACCCAATATGTGGCTTGAACTCACGACTCTTGAGATCCAGTCGCAAGCTCTACTGACTGAGACAGCCAGGTGCCCCACCATGATGGCCTTTTTAAAAATTTTTTGAGAAAGTGATATTTCTCACGTCATTCTCTTTGTATATTTGTTGGTCAGAGATTGTTTATTTTAGCCCCCTCTATTCGTATCTTAATCTCCGTTTGTTTGTTTGTTTTTTGTTTTTGTCTTTGTCTTCCATCACCCTCTCTCTTACCAAGAGATTATAGATTTCATTTGTGTATTCACTGGTTAGTTATTAAATACCCATTTTATATGAGACATTCATGGTTAGGTACTAAGAGGGGAATAAAAATGCATAGTATATGCTATAGTCAGTTCTTGTTATTTGAGGTGCATAGGTTCTACAGTCACCACAAAAACTGAATTAGCAAATGCCGAACCATTGTTCCCAGGTTAGATTCCTCTGGGCCTCTAGTCACATTTCATCATCCAGTCAGTGCATAACCATGTTTTGTGTCTGTTTCTGTATGAAGATGTCTCAATATACATACTGTTTTCAGTGACACTGAGCTCAGGGCCCAACAACATGTTACAAAGCTTATCTGACAGGTATTTTTTCTGTAAGGCATATTACAGCATACTTACACATAGAAACTCTAGACAGCACTTCAGCACCAGGCTTAGAGATCATTAAACAGCGATATCACCAAAAAAAAGCACAAAGATGTGAAAAATAATGGCATTGCATAAACCAGGGAACAGACACTTGTTTATGGCATGAGAACTAAAGGCAGAACATCGCCTTTTGGCCTCACCTGAGAATGTGCCCAACAGATGAGTCAAATCTTTCACTGCTCTGCACATATTCACAAATGACCATGAAAGTGCTGTGAATATTGATTTTAGTCTTACAAAATTTTAGTAATGCTAAAATTTTAGTAGTGCTCATTTTAGTGAGCACATTCACAAATACAGAATCCTCAAATAAGGAAGATCAACTATACTTGTTTTTTAAAAACTTACAATGTTTTAAGGGGGAATTAAGATATGTTCATACATAGCTATTACATAGGGTACAATATAATTCATAAAAGTTATAAATGTAATGTTTATTTTACCATAGGAAGGGGAGGTTATGGGTTGGCAGGAATCAGGAGGACTTTACTTTTGCATCTTTGTTAAAAACTAGGTTTGAGTTTTACTGAAAGGAGATAATTCTGGGATTGAACCCTTACTGAGGTAAGAAAGGGCGTGTTTAAATTTCAGTTGTTATCCCATAAAGGAAATAAAACAGAAGCAGTGGGAAGAAAGGCTAGGCAGGTAGATTGAGGCCAGATCAGGTAGGTCCTGAACACCAGAACTTTTTGAGTCAAAGGGAAGAAGCTATTTAACCTATTTGCTCAATTACTTAATAAATATTATGGAACATCTGCTATCACCAAGTCTGTTACAGGCACTGGGGATCTTTGAAGTGAGAGACAGGGGTGCCTGGCTGGCTCAGTCAGTTAAGTGTCTGACTCTTGATTTCGGCTCAGATGATGATCTCACAGTTTGTGAGATCGAGCTCCACGTCAGGCTCTGTGTTGACAACACAAGACTGCTTGGGATACTGTCTGTTTCTTTCTTTCTTTCTTTCTTTCTTTCTTTCTTTCTTTCTTTCTTTCTTTCTCTCTCTCTCTCTCTCTCTCTCTCTCTCTTTCTTTCTTTCTTTCTTTCTTTCTTTCTTTCCCTCCCTCCCTCCCTCCCTCCCTCCCTCCCTCTCTCCCTCCCTCTCTCTCTCCCCTTCTGTCTCCCTCTCTGCCCCTCTGCTGCTCATGCTGTCTCTCTCTCAAAATAAATAAACTAAAAATTAAAAATAAAGTTAGAGACAACTTGTGTCCTTTGGATGTTTTCAGTCCAGAGGGGGAGACAAGAAAACAAATGTGCCTGTTATAGTACACTAGTTTTAGTTTTAGTTCAAGATAAAGAGCAGGGTGCTATGAAGAGCATATAGGCAGATCCCCAGAGTTAAAGGAAGGTTTCTTGGAGGAAGTGGCATTTAAACTAAACCCTGATGATAAGGTGAAGTGAGGCCAGTGACAGGGCTGAGTGGGTAGAGGACTTACAGACAGGAAACAATTCATGCAAAGGCCTTGAGGTGAGAATGATGGTGATGGGACTGAAAGAATAAATTGATATCCCACATGAAAGACTTTTTGTCATGTTAAGGAATTTGGACTTCATCTTGAAGGCTTCCAACGGAAGCCTTTGTTGGATTTAAAAAATGGGGGCTCAGTTACATAGGATTTGTATTTCAGCAAGAGTTCACTTTGGCTCTGGTCTGGTGGGAGATAGAGGAAAAGCAGAGACACTAGTTATAAGATTGTTGGCAATAATCTGGGTGGGAAATGGTCGTGACCCTGCACTGAGGTAGTGGCAACGTGGGTAGGGAGAAGTAGATGGACATATTAGAGACACTTAGGAACCACCGTAGGTAGAAAAGTCCAGGAAAATGGATTTAATGCTGAATAGGAGGGGAGGGAAGTAATGAATTATGATGTTGAAGCCGTAACTCTGGATGGTACTGTCCACTGATAACACAAAGAGGAAAATACTTGGGGAAGGTGGTGATGAATTTGTGGTGGACCACATGGCCAACGGTAAATATATTAGGAAGCTGAATCTAGTCAACGGTTTGAAGGATAAGTGGAGAACACACCCCAAATGGAGACATTGTTAAATGGCTATTGTTGGAGCCTAGACTAGAGAGATGAGTGCTTTGTATTTTTAATGCAGCACAAACAGGTCTTGGAAATTAATGGGAAGCAGGCACTGAGGGAAAAGGCTCCCAAAGATGACTCCAAACACCCAGCACCTGCATGCAGCCTGCCTGGCCTTACCATGTACCCTGCAGATCATGTTTCACCCTGAGAAATCGTGAAGCTGCCTGAATGTTGCTCCTTCTCAAGTACATGAAAACTAATAATTTTATTGTTAAAAAGCATCTCTAATCTGGAAGAAGAAGAATTTTATCACCCCTTGGGACTTAATAAAGCTAATCTCATTTTGAGTATCTCATATACGTGTTTCATTGATCCTTGTGAAAAATGTTATCCCTGCATCGGGAGGGCCAGAAAAACAGCAGTAAGTGTGAGAGTTAGGGACTGTGAGAAGAGCCAATTCCTCTCTTTTCTTGAGCTCTTTGTGCTGTTTCTGTTCATTCAGTGATGTGTTATAAAATGTAAAATAAGTAAAACGTGCAAGAAAAAAGGAAAGACATTATTAAATGAGGATTGAGAACTTAAAGCTAAAAATAGAGAACTTTGAAGAGGTTGGAATAAAGTTTAAAAGTTTTTAAAAACTCAGTGGAGGGGCGCCTGGGTGGCGCAGTCGGTTAAGCGTCCGACTTCAGCCAGGTCACGATCTCGCGGTCCGTGAGTTCGAGCCCCGCGTCAGGCTCTGGGCTGATGGCTCGGAGCCTGGAGCCTGTTTCCGATTCTGTGTCTCCCTCTCTCTCTGCCCCTCCCCCATTCATGCTCTGTCTCTCTCTGTCCCAAAAATAAATTAAAAACGTTGAAAAAAAAAATTAAAAAAAAAAAAAAAAACAAACTCAGTGGAAAAAAGGGGCCCAAAAAGTAATACTGATGAGACTTAAAATAAACAAGATAGGAAACTGAAATCAACAGTAAAGATCAATCAAGGTTTTTTTTTTTAATAGGTTAAAAATAAGTGAGATGTAAAGCAAGATAAAAGGCCTAAAACCAGCCATCAGATAAGAATTTAAAAACATAAAAGGTTAAAAGGAAAAGCTATCCATTAAAAAAGAATAAGAAATAACAGATACTAAAAACAAGAGTGGTAAGATGAAAGGTATAGACATTTTTGTGAGTCTAATATGAAGGGAAGTTTTAAAAAATAGGGTAAAAACCCCAAAGTGGGTTTTTTGGAACACTTAGAAAATGCTCCAGGGAGAAGGAATGTTATCACCAAAATTTTAGCCATGTTTAATATGATCCCCTCTTTGAGATTCTCAAAGCATGTTAGAATATAGTCTCTGAGAAGTGCTGTAGTAATAAAATTGCCTTAGTTTTACATAACATCTCCAAAATCTTACCATGTTTCACAAAATACTAGAGTACTGTTTTAGAAGAAAGTAAAAATGGAAATCTTAAAAATTACAGAGATAGAGGATAAAGAAAAAATCAGCTGGAAGTAGAAAATAGAATTGGGTTGGGGCTAGCATTCCTACGGAATAGTCTCCAACACTGTTTTGCAGCTAGCCAAGAGAAGAAGGCAACTTGACACCCTTACCTCTGGTCCTTTATCCAAAGCAGGTCTTCAGAAAGCTTTTATCTGTGCAGATAGGGCACTGATATAACATAAAGAGGCTGCTGAGCCAAGAGAGTGGAAACTGATCCTCAGCAGAATTAAATCAGCTCAGCCATGGGACACTGCCCTAACAAGTGAAGAGAAGTTTTATACACAAGTGCTGTTTTTCTTTTCTTTAAAAGTGATCGATTTTTTTTCATCATATAAATAAAATTGTAAACTAATGTGTCTCCGTCCACATACAGTTTTTCACGTTTTTTTTTTCCTTCTAGATTTTGTCCACATGTGTTTTTATATAGTTGATAGTAGTTACTGTTCATCAGATTTGTGTTGTGGGAGCTGTTTTTCTATGGCAGTGAAAGGAAAAGAATTTTCTAGTGTGTACCCTCTGCCTGTTTGATTGCTATATTGTCCCATGTACCATTGCTGCCACGTTTTAGAAACAACTTATCTCACTTTCCTGAATCACATAACAAATACCTTCTTTTGCCAGCCATAGAACATCCCTTCCCCAAATCTTAACTGGCACCAGAAAATTTCTCTGGAAAAAAAATAACTCTTTAGCATCATGGGACTAGCCAGTGGTTGGGACAGCTTTTTTTAAGCTTGTCATCTGCTACCCAGCTCATGGTAGCAGCAGCACCTATGCTAGAGGGAAAGTAGAAGGGTTTCTACATAAACCATCAAGATCCATGAACATCCAGACATTTCTTCGTTTAATGATTTGTGCTCTTGCAAAGGAAGCAGGATATAGAAACCAGGTATTGTGGCCCTTCTAAAATGCTTTCTTCAGACAGCCACCTCATGGAATGAATTATATGACCTTATTTTGGGCATTTTGAAAGCTCAGAATTCTGCAGTTTCTGATAATGCTAGATAATTTCCCTTCTTATAATAGCTTAAAAGTCTTTGTTTTTGCTTTAATTTTGCTTTGGGATGTGCAACTCCATCAGTAGATGTGAATGAGTTTAGTGAATCCAAAAAAAGGGACTTTTTACTTATTTGATCAGATGATGTCAGGTTACCACTAAAAAAGAAATTGCTACTTTATGTAAAATAAAACTGTAGCTCAAGATTAGTAACAGTAAACTTCAAAATAAAAACTCTGTTAAGCATAAAATAGTTGTTCTCTGCCAGGGCTTGCATTAATAGTATTACTACTGTAATATTATATTATTAGTATTATTAGTGTTAATAATTTCTTAGTAATACTCATTTCCAGGTCTTTGGCCACTTCTTAATAATAGTTGTTTTTGCCTTGCCTATATACTTAACATTTTCAAGATCTTCATTTCAGTATCTATGCTTTGGGTCAGATAGGCTGCTAGTTACCATGACTGTAAAGTTCTGCAACAATGAATGAGATGTAAGTAATAAGAATTAGTTTACTCTAAGGGACCATATAAAGAATATCTTCAAACTAAAAATAAATACTGGCAGAAAAATGACCATGTGTGCTAAATGGTACCCTTAACCATTTCATTTAATCTCTATTATACATAGGAACTGTCTTTCAGATGAGGAAACTTGAGACACAGAGTGGTTGATTTGTCCAGGAGTCCACGACAAAATTCAGGCCATATTAATCTCTAATTATTGGTCAATTAATGTACATATTACTTTGCTTTCCTACAAAATAGCCTTAAAAGATGAAGCAGATTATGAAAATACATAAATTTGCAGTAGTTTCCTTTAGGGTGGGCTTGTGTTTGGAACAGTTCCTAGAGCCCAGGCCCATTTTAAATGTTTGGAAATGGGTTGCTATCAAACAGGTTATTTTATTTCGTATTGCTAACCACTGAAGTTGTAAGGAAGGGGAAATAATTTTATAGTTTCTTCCTCCCACAGGTCATAATTTAGTTGTGGACATCAGGATGTTTTTCTTGGCTTATCTCATTCATGTAATTTTTTTTGCACATCTGTTACATAAATTACTAAAACTCTTTCCTTGAAAAATTGCCAGTTTAAGTCACACTTAATAGTGATCAAGAGGTCGGTAACTTTTGGAAAAAAGAATTCAATGACAGACTTCAAGGGGCAGAAATCCAACTACCATCCTGGTTTAAGTATTTTTTGTTTTGGATCAATTCCTTAATTTTTTGAGTCATTGGAATAATTATGTGTGGCTTCTAATCTTTCCCTGAAGACTTTATACTGGACTATAAACATTTAACATATAAACTTTTATATAGAAAAGTATTTTAGTCATTGCTTCCATAAGTTTGTATCATTTAGTGATCAATTTATGTATACATTCTAATCTGGCACATAGTTTGCCATGAGAAACTAAACTTGGAGTATTGACTTCTTTAAGGCTTACCGATTTTATGTAACCTTTCCTAACCCTGAATTCTACATAAACTGCAAAATAATGATTTTCTGTGGGTTTTTTTTTTGTTTTTTGGAAAAAAGTTCATAAGACATTACTTCTGCTAGTTGCATTTTAGAACAGCTTTATTATACTTAAGTGATAAACATATCAGTTGTTAGAAATCTCAGATATTTTAGATGTAAGTTGTTTGGGCTCATGTAAACTGATATTGAATCAGTACTGGAAATTTTCCTGGAATGTTAGGTAAACTCTTCCTTAAGCAAGGGACCAACTATTTATTTAACGCACAATTTGAAATTATATGGATTTGGAATGCTAGGTTTTAAGCTTGAAATCTTTAGATAATGATATCATTTGGAGTACTAATAATCTGTAATGGGTATATTTAGAGATTAGAAAATATGTGATAAATCGGTTAATGTCAGTTACTGATAAAAGTTCTTAAATATTTTTTTGTATTACATTTCCTACTGTGTAACCATCCTCCTTTCTAAAATGTAGTAGATTTTTGTTCAGTTTTGACTTTGTAAAACAGATCTAGATTTGTTAACAGGAAATAATGTACAATTTTATTATGATCCAAATCTTATTTGCAGCTGTGGGGACAAGTCACTTAGCCAAGCCTTTCATTGGCATCCACTGGGCAGCTCGGCTTTGTTATGTTACAGCTCTGGGGCTGTTGTAACTTAATTTCTTTGTGAACAACAAATCAAGAAAGCCAACCTCCAGTACTGGTAGTGAATGTGGCAGAGCCTGAGAAAATTATTATTAACAGAAAATAGTAGCTTTACAAAGGGTATTTAGAGAAGAACACATTGGGTTTGGTAGTACCTTGGATTAATGACACAATCCAATTATACAGAATCAATAAAAAAAAAAATTATGAAAAGTGTTCTGCCATGCATAAGTTTCCTACCTAAGAAAGAAAACTTGATGAATCTAACTATTTTTACCATGTGTTGGGGAAGTATAATAAGTACAGGATACTTTAAAGTCTTGATCGAATCTGGGAGATTGTCAGGAGTCTGTACAACCATTTTTGTCTTTGTAATTTTTAGGATAAAGGTTTTCTGTTAATCGTTCATGAATGTTAGAAGTTTATTCTTAGTCATTTCTACGTGCAGAATATGTTCAGTGTTTACTTTGTTCCGCATTGTCCTCTGCAAAAAAACTGAAAATATACTTTCTGAAAACATCAGGGGTGGTTAAATTTTGGACTCCCAATTCTCCATCCCCATGGACTAAACTATTACTGGAATTGAAGGCCAACATCAATCAGAATGGATCAAAGAATTTGTTAGTAGTATGGGGGAAGAATAGCTTTTGCCTTAGAAAAGAGTAGATACACCTTAATTTTGTTACATCTTAAAACAATTAGAATTTCAGTTAGAGTTACATCAGCTAGAGGTGCTTTTCTCTTGTCATATGTGGGGAATGAACAACTGAATTGGTGTTTTTGAACGTTAATACATTTTCTGTGGTTTTCATGTCGTAAGCAGGCAGCTTGTGTTTGGACTTCAGCAGTTTTTCTGTCTGTACTGTTTTTAAAATGTTTTAGGTATACGGTTATAGTATCTAACTTGATCTTTGAGTATCCAGAATATTCTAAAAGTAGAAGCTTTAAAAAGAACTATGGGAGTCCCCTCCTGCCTCAGTAAAACCTGGCAGTAAACTGTTCTTTAATATTTATTTGGTGTTAATTTTTTTTTACTGTGATAGCTAAAGCATGAAGTATAGTATTTCAGTGCAAATTCTTGATGGTTATTTTAAAAAGCAGAAAGTCTCATGTTTCAGCATTTAGTATTTTAATGTTCCCTCTTGAAAAGTAAAGAGGAAAACAGAAAATACATAATCCAGCATAGTCCTCTGTGTAAATAGGTGAAGTCATAAATAATATGCACATGAGCATCCCACATATTTATGATATAAATAGATTGAAATAGGGTATATGTTTTTTAAATAACCAGGTTATTCTTCTGAAGTCTTGTTACTACAGAAGAATGGATAAGAGAGCCTGAGATTTTAGAGGTCTTCAATTTCAGTTTTTCCTTATTCAAAATGGGTTTTTTTTACCTTGCTTTTAAGAGTATTTGTGTTTAAGAGGGGGAGGAATACATTGGTTTCCTCCTTTCCACTTGGATAGTTCATTATTTAGTATTTAGTAAAACCAAAGAAAATATAATATCCATAACTGGGAATATATTTCTTTAAAGATTAATTCAGCATTTCTTTTAGTAGCACAGTTTGTGATGTCATCTTAATTTATTAACTAAGAAGCTTTTTCTTTTAGGTCGGATGATATTACTAATTCTCTGATTTTAGGGCATTGTGGTATAATATGGGCTTTAGAATTAGAAAACCCAGCAGTTTAAACATCAGCTGCTTACTAGTCTTGTGATGATACAAGTGAGCTTATTTAATTTCTCTACCAAGGAGTTGCTATTAAATATTATTATATTTCTATTAAATATTGCTATAATACTGCTATTATATTGCTATTAAATATATTATATTAAATATACTTTTCCTCTCTACTCACTCATTTTCTTTCTGTTTGGTAGAAGGGGCCGCTGCTGCTAATGACAGCATGGCAGCACTAGAGAGAAAGTGGCCAGCAGTAGGTTTGTTGTATTTGTTTTTTTCTCTACTTTCCAATATTTATTATATTAGTTTTCTTCTGGTGTGGAGGGAACACTGTAATTTATTCCTTATATTAGCACTGTAGCTATTTTATAACTAAGATACTTTATAATCAAATATGATAATATTTGCTTTAGCAATATTAATTCTACTGAACCAGTCCTTTTGTTAAGACATTTTTCGGGACACCTGGGTGGCTCAGTCATTTAAGCGTCTGACTTCGGCTCAGGTCATGATATCACAGTTCATCAATTCGAGCCCCATATTGGGCTCTGTGCTAACAGCTCAGAGCCTGGAGCCTACAGCCTGCTTCTGAGTCTGTGTCGCCCTCCCTGTCTCTCCGCCCTTCTCCTGCTCACGCTATGTCTCTCTCCCTCTCTCAAAAATAAATAAATCTTAAAAAAAATTTTAAAAAGACATTTTTCATTGCTTTGTATTTTACTTTCAGGTCAAGAAAATACTTTTTTTTTCCCATGGGTAGCAAATATCCAGCCAAGTAGATGAATCAGTTTTTCCACCTCCCCACACCATTTCTGTACAGCTTCAGATTTTCTGCTGACAATGAAAGTTATGTATTTGTTGAATTTAGAAGTGGTAGACTTCTTGGTTGTTGATCATAAATATGATTCTGTTCACAGGATTGTAATACCATGTACTTGGTTTTAAAATGAGTATTGAACCTATAAAATGTTTAGCTTGCAAATAAGGGTCATGTGGTAAAGGAGGTCCCCTGATGAAAACTGAATATCAAATGGTCTATATCACACTTTTAGAGCAAGTATTCTTAAAACTATTTTCCTAATGTTTTGGCCAGAAGCTTAAAAAAAAAAAAAAGGAACAAGCATTAAAAGAAGGAATTTGTTACCTGAGAAAACTTTCTTTTTCAGTGTTTATTTTATGGGTGTTTTATTATTTTTAAAAAGTTATTTAAAGATTGATACTTTATTAATGGGAGCATAATAGTTTTGCCTGTGTCATAAAAGTATCTTCTGAAATCTTTGTGGCATTGAGATTAAGAGGTGAGTTTTTAGTGTAAGTTTTAATGTTCAAGAATTATTCTTTCCTAGAAGAGTTTCTTAAAAACATGTTAACTTTAATATTAGGTACTTAAATTGATCCCTGTAGTTTTACACATATAGCACTTGGTATACATATTTTAGTATGTATACATATACATTAGTTACTAGTTTGCTGCACTTATTAGCCTGATAAAAACAAGATGTTGGAAGTACAAATAATACATACGTGGGCTACCATGATGCTTATTTGCTGATGAAAGTTAAAAGGTTGCTAATGATGATACTGTACTTGATTTCTATTTTTAATGGCATTTAAAAGTTTCTCCTTGGTTAAAGTTCATGGGAGGAAATTTGGAAAATACAGGAAAGTATAAAGAAAAAAATACTGTTATTTAAAACCATTACTTTGAATGTTGTGTCTCTGTCTCTTGCTGCCTGTTTTCCTGTTAGTGAAGACTCTCTCTAAGTGTGGATGTATGTGTGCATGCATAGAATAAAATACAAATTTAAAGGTCTAAGAGAAAATACTGCTAAATATTTTCCTGATCTCAGAGTGAATGAAGGCTTTATATAGTAAGTTTAAAACAAAAAGAAGAAAACATGAAAAATACGACTTTTTTTTTTTTAAAGGAGGTAAAATTAAAAGGACAAGCTGGGAAAAAATACTTTCTACTGCATCAATCTGTTTCAGTTTCCTTATTCCTTTGCTGGTAGTTAGAACTGAATTGTACCTAAGCTTTACCTTTTCTCTTGGTATATAGTTTTGTTTTAACAAAGCATATTGAACTTTTGGCAGGAAAATATATCAATAAGAACTATTCAAATGTTTTCTTGTCAGTTATTTTACTGATTATTCTTAATGCAGATTAGAAGAAGCATTGGCCATCTATAAGTAAAAGTCCCACATTAGCTCACTTTCAACCAATCTTGCCTCTAAAACCTGTTCCCAAACTGTTACTAAGTAAAATAATTTGGTATTCTATCAGTAGTGAGCAGTGCAATAAACAGAAAATGAGGAATAAAGAACAGAGCCAAGTGAACACTAATAATTTACAAATTGAATAGTCAGCCCTTGAATAATTGAACATTGGCCATGTGAATACAGTCACAGAAGTATGTGTACAGAAGTTGAGGGCAGTAACTTTTAGTCTTTGGCATTAAAGATCCAATGAGTGAGTGGTGCTGGGTTGTCGAGGGTTAAGTACTCTCACTGGATCTCCCTTAGTCCTGTCCTGCCTGTTAGGGTGCTGTGAGGGGCAAATGTGAAAGTATGAAAAGGACTGTAGATGCAGTGAAGTCTTACTGATAACAAACAATAATGAGTGTGGTTCAATACTGCTTTAAGGTAAAATCTTCAGAACATGAGCAGATTCTTAATATTCTTCACTTTTTGGTTATTTCATGGTGATTTCCTAGAATTTTACTTGCAGAACACATCCTAGACCTTTGTCTGAATTTGGTGCTTTAAAAAACTGTTGAGAGAGCCCCCTCTAGTGTCTGAATTATCCATTCTTAAAACATTTTTGTCAATCATAGGAAGTTTTAAGAATTAAACTAGCTATTTTTTCCTTTCACATCTGGATGTAATTTCTTTTTAACTTTTTTTTTTTTTTTTTTTTGGTGGGGGTTGGGAAGAGGTTATTTTCCTTTTTAAAAAAGGTCACTGGAATTATGGGTAGGGTGTGGATTGAGGGCAACTGAAAACATGGGAAAGGAAGGATCAAAATGCCATTTCTACCTTTTTAGAAATAGTTATTTTTAAATGACCTGGAGTAAGGCCAAACTATACAGTAGTGTGTTGTTTTGTTTTAGTTTACATTTGTTTCTGAATTAGGTGCAGCTTAAAAATACTTTATTTTGGAATTCTTTATAGCCAGCAGATCTCATCTTCAGAGTTCTTTGCAGTTTCTGAAAGCAACAGTTTCACTGGAAAAATGGCTTTAAAATAGAGCCATTCTCTTCATGGAAGTGTTCTAACTTTATTATTTTTTGTTATTGTTGCTATATTTTGTGGATGTACTTTGTGTACTTTGTAACTATATTGTAAGTGTGTTTTAATGGTAAGTTGTCATTTTATATAGTTCACATTGTTTTTCAACCAAGGAAATAAGGAGATTCTTAAATTATTGGCTGTCTGCCACCTCTTCCTGTAAACACACAGCACTCAAACACACAGGCCTTCAGCTAAGAATCTTGCGAAGGGTTAGAGAAACAGGACCTTTCTCATTTGACCCATGGGCTTTTGTAGCTTGAACAAGGAAAGTAGTGTTCTGAAAGCTACAGCATTTATGAAGGCTCTAGTAAAAATATTTCATGTGCATGGACTAGAGATTAACTCCTTTCATCTTGTTCTCTTGAAATTAAACAATGCAAACAGATTTTAAGTGCATTCTTGCTAATGAAATGCTTGGGTGAATTATAATCCTAATTGCTATTGTTCATTCCCACAGCTGCATGTTGACACTTATAACTGCCTAAGCCACGCATTCTTCAGCCAGTAGGATAAACAAAAGCATTTTGAAATCCATCATTTTGTGGCATCTTAAATTGCAAATCTGTCATTGACTGCCTTGATTTTATTTTGTTTCCATTGTTGAAAAAAATTGGAAAAAATGTTACTCCTTTGTATCTATACAT